>NW_026652288.1:83191596-83400714 GCF_009828535.3 Hylobates moloch | reverse complement strand
TTTTTGAGACAGAGTCTCGCTGTCGCCCAGGCTGGAATGCAATGGCGTGATCTCGGCTCACTGCAGTCTCCGCCCCCCGGGGTTCACGCCATTCTCCTGCCTCAGCCTCCCGAGTAGCTGGGACTACAGGTGCCCGCCACCACGCCCGGCTAATTTTTTGTATTTTTAGTAGAGACGGGGTTTCACTGTGTTAGCCAGGATGGTCTCGATCTCCTGACCTCGTGATCCGCCCACCTTGGCCTCCCAAAGTGCTGAGATTACAGGCGTGAGCCACCGCGCCCGGCAGAGGATATATTTGTATAATGACCTAAGTTAACAAAGTGTCACTCCAGTTGTGTTTTTCCCACTTTGTATTTATTAATGCTTTATTGTTTTTAAACTACTTCCATGTCCATTCTTTCATTTAATTAACCTAAAAGTATATGCTTTCAAAAAGTTAAAGTTGCCTATCTGTGATTACACAACTAATAAATGATAATTGCAAAATGGAAAGCCAATGTGGCGTCAGTAATGAGACAATGGTAACTAACGTTTATTGGGAATCAGATATTGTGAAAGGAGCTTTATATATGTTATATAACAAATTTGAACGATCTCATGCAGTAGGCACGATCCCAATTTTATGGTGGGGAGAAAAAAAAGCATCAGAAAGGTTAATACTTTACCCCAGATAACAGAGTAACACATCAAGGGTTCAAATTCATACCTGTTCAACTCCAAAGACCAAAGCCTTAAGGGAGAATGGCACATTCCCATCAAAAAATCAAAGAGCACACAGTAAGAGGCATACATTTTAAAACACATAAGAGTAATGAAAAAACATAAAGTCATAACATAATTTAAATTTTATAATCTGAATATATAATAACGGATTGCATTTTTAAAAATTAAGTTCTTGCAATTTTACCTTTTAATTATTAGACATTTAGTGCAGATTTGGTAAATCCAGTATTTCTTATAAATACTCAGAAAACAGAAGCATATTTGATTGTACTAATTTGCATTTTGATGAGAAAGAAACTAGAAATTTAAGAAATAAAAAACTTTTATTGACTATAATTGCATAAGCTTGGTGCACTTATAAAGGCTTTAAAGAATATTTTCAATACTTGAAGAAGATTCAATTATAATGTATCAAATCTGAAACCTTTTCTAAACTAGTAGACACTGCATTAAAACTACAGTTAAAAGATTTGATTGGGTTTAAATGTCTTGTAATAAGGAAAAGCACTCTATGTTAAACTGACAGAATACAAGCCATATCTAGAATGTGTGTGTGAGGGGGCTGGGGCAGGCTGTATTAGAGGTGCAAATTCTCTCACTCCCCAAATATCTTGAAATTTCAAGAAAAAAATGCAAATGAGAGTACCAATGTATTCAGAAACAACAAAGAATCCTGGGAAGACAGAGAGCAAGCGATCTTAAACTGAACAAAGAAACCTTTATCAAAAATGCTCACAGAAAATTAACACAAAAGGTAGATTCAACATCAAGAAAAGACCAGGCCCATAAGCAGCCCATTCTAGAAGTAGAAGTGAGTCCAGAGAGCCCACAGCACAGCTATTTGGAGTATGATAGCAGGGAGTGGTTGTGGAACCCTCTGCATATAATCCAATTCACTTATTGGCCAGACCAATAACAAGAGTCACTGTCTCTAAAAAAGATATTGAATATAGGAGTTTGTGTGGAAGAGATAGGATGGCTGGGTAGCCAAAAACTCAGAGAAATATTAGTGAGTGTCCAGAGCCAGAAGATCAACCACTGAAGCATTTTATCTAGCAGGATGTCCTTCTCCTCCCCCACTTACATTTTATATAAGTTCTTTCCATCTCTACTACTAAGAACCTGTATGAGCCACTAACATTTCTTGCTCTGGCTATCTCAGGAGCCTGATAACTAGGGGGACTATATATCAAAGGCTTGCCTGTGACCACTTCAGTTTACACATATGAAGTCACAAGAATTTCTGCTTAAAATCCTTCGATATCTTTCAATTGCTTTATAAATAAAAAAAAACAGACTCTTTACCGTGGCCCACATGCCCTGCTATTTGAATGCATCTGCCACTCTCTGCCTTCCTGGCTGTCTTCTGGCAACACTGTCCTTTCTGTTTCTTAGACACGCACACATATTCCCACCTTATGACTTCGGGTGACTGGGATGTTCTCTTTCCTGCTCCTCACATGACTAACTCCATTTTAAAGTACAGCTTAAACTCTATCCCTTTAGAGAAGGTTTTTCTCCTCCAACATCTAATTTCATACCTCAGTCACTCTGTCACATTACCATGTTTTGTTTACTTCATAGCATTTATTAACTTCTGAAATAACTTTTTATTTATATATACAGTTATATGTGTGCTTTTTAAATTTATGAACCTACCCAACTCCTCCAACTACTGTGTGAGAAGGGAGACCTTTTGTTCCTACCATTATATCCCCAGCGTTGAAAAGAATTTCTAGCACAAATAGGTACTTAATTTAATTATTATTCAATAAAAATTGTATTGATTAACAAAAGTTATCTGCCCAAAATATATAACAAACATCATATTCAATGATAACATATTACAAACAGGTAAGTTAGAATCAATAATGGCACTATACTTTTTTAAAACAACATATGAATAACAACATTTTCTGTCTCAAACAAAGCCAAGAACAAACCAATTCCAAGGTGAACTGCTAGATCATTGGTGTAAATCTTGCAGAGAAGATGACCAATAAGCTGCCTGTGAACTTAGTCCAATGCTCACGATATGAAAATAAAAGAATAATAAACAAATGTTTTCTTGGGAGGATATCTTTGTAGAAAGCTGTATGTTGAAGCACATTCCTTGCCCTCCCCACAGAGGGAGAGAGATAAATGCTTCACCTCACTTCCAGTATGGTATGAGAAGCTTTAAGGAGTTAGCTTGAATAGCTTGATATGTGTGCCCTGAAGCTCTTTGAGCACAGTGGGGAAAAGGCAGACAAATGTTGACTGAAGTGGGTTATGGCAGTGGGGCTGGGTGTTGTATTGAAAAAAATAATGGCACTTTCACTGATAGAGAACCAAAAGTGATTATGTCTGGAAAGATGGATATGGAATTCATAGTAGGAATGTTGATCTGGAATAATTTGAAAAGAAAATCTAACCCAAGTAGATTTCTGCCAGGGGAAGATTGCTTTTGCGAAAAGAGTTTGGGGTGATGCCTTTGGATGCAAAAGCGAGGTGGAATTATAGCCTGCTGGCTGAAGGAGAGGAAGCTGCAATTAGGAGGAGGAGTCTGGCAGCCTAGGAAAGCACAAAATAATACACTCAGTGAATACAGAAAAAGGATGGGTGTCACTGAGGAGCAGGAATGCGAAGAGAAGAAGACCACCACTTCCCATTCTCCGGTCCAGGCTTCTGCCTAAGCATTAACAAGTTGAAGAAGAAGAAAAGCTTAACTTTAAACAAAATGTGGGGCATATCAAGTTTTTGTTGCTGATGTTTTTATTGTTATCTAAGTGGGACGGAATCTCACTCTTGTTGCCCAGGCTGGAGTGCAATGGTGTGATCTTGGCTCACGGCAATCTCCGTCTCCCAGGTTCAAGTAATTCTCCGGCCTCAGCCTCCCAAGTACCTGGGATTATGGGTGCCTGACACCATGCCTGGATAATTTTTGTATTTTTGGTAGAGGTGGGGTTTCACCATGTTGGCCAGATTGGTGTCAAACTTCTGACCTCAGGTGATCCTCCTGCCTCGGCCTCCCGAAGTGCTGGGATTACAGGAGCGAGCCACCATGCCCGGCTTCATATTTCATTTTTAAACTGAGTAGCTTCTAAAACTTCATGACTCAATATGAGAAAATGTGAACAAATTTCATTTTAACTTCATTATAATAAAAACTGCTCTTTCGAACAAAAAAAAAACCTACCATACGCTATTAAAGGTAAGAATAAATTAGTCAAATCTTTGATTAACATCCACAAAAGGGAAAGTAAAAATAATCTTTTAAATCTTTTTACTTTCATCTTTAAATAATTGAAAAACACATTTATGTGACTAATAAAAATAGGCCCTGGGTTTTGTTCCCTCTCTGGTCAGTAGTAATGATTAGTACATTCATCAAAGAGAATTATATAATTTTTAAAAATAAGGTCACACTTTTCTGTTTTTTGGTTAAATTCAAAGTAGAAAAAGACAAGTTAACTACAACATGTTAAAGTTAGAATGCTCAGCTATCTTGAGGATCCATATATGCATGTATACGTATATTTTTATAATTATATTTTAATTTGTTTCTACATTTTCTGCCCGAAAGGCTCCCACACTACAATACGGTATGGACAAAATAAGTTTGATATATATAAAAGTTTTTATTAAAAGTTGGCATAAACATACTAATCAACAAGTCTAATGTTGTTACCATTACATGTTTTAACAATATTGAGTTCTTGGAGGTCATTCTTAGTAATTTGTCAAATTCTAGAGACCTGATAAAGGTTCAATAAATTTTTTTTAAAAAAGAATAGATGAATGAATGCATAAAGCTCTAATTTTCTGTATTTACTAATCATTATTTTAAAAATATGGTGGTACATACAAACCTCATACGATTCAAGGTGTTAGTTATTTCCTTGAGTACTTGTTCATTCAAGAAGTATTTATTTCGCCCCTCAATTAAAAATAAGTGAGTTTATCTTGCTATTCAGTCAATAAAATTACTTCCTCTAATTTTTTCTTGAATTATAACATTCCTCAATGTGCTCAAATACCCTAATCATCACATCTGCTTATAGGTTTGATTTGAAATGATGGCATAAGATTGCAAAATTCAGATGAGTCACAAAAATAATACAGTTCCTTATTTTCTATTCAGTTTAGTTTGATTCTACAGATGTTATTTGAAAGAACCTACTATGCACAAAAATTGTGCTAACTATTCCCCATGTGCTCACAGATGTCATCATATAATGGGAAGACGGACATGCAGCCAATTTTTAAATCAGAGTGATTAAAATAAATGATTTAGAAGTAATAGAAGCAAAATACTATGGGAAGAAAGAGAAAGAGAAAATGAGACTTCTCTGTGAGGTCTCAGTGAAGGCTTCTTTGTGGAAGTGCATTTGAGATGAACTTTGAAAAACGATAGGGATTTTGAGAGGTGAAAGGTGAAAGAACACTGCTAGCTGAGGAAACAGAGTGAGCACAGGATTTTTGCTTTATAAGCTGAATAAGCCCTGGGTTCAGTTTTGAAAGGCTATGCTATTGGCAGTATGCTTTTTGATTCACAAGCTCTCCTATAAAGGTTGAAAGGCTCTTCATGGCAAAATAGCAGCATTTTTTTTTCATTCTATTGAGTGCAAATTATATGTTAATTGAATCACATGCAGTACCTTATTCAATCCCCTTCAAGGCTTTTTTGGGATGTACACTGCCATTTTCATTTCACAGATGAGGAAACTGAGACTTTGAAAGGTCAATACATTCATCTGAAATTGTATTTTCTGTAAATGAAGGACCAGAGCTGTGAATCAAGTGTCTCTCACTCCAAAATCTATTCTAAACACCATACACTCCCTCAAAGGAATTAGGAATCCATGAGGAACAGCACTGAACGAAAATTTGATATATTCCAGTAAATATTTATTTTTCTACCAGGAGAAAAGCAAAATATCAGGGGGTAGCAACAAAGTAATTAAAGTATCCATATGACTCTATAACTTATAAAACTTTTAAAATCTATTAATTTTTTAAAAATGCCAAGGGCAGAAATTATGACATATCATTTGTACTCTCCTCTTTAGAACAACCAATGTTATCTGTGCATGTAACCTTGGGAAAATCAACTCACCTCTGTAGCCCAAGTTCTGTAAATGTTTTACATGTCTAATTATCTTATTATAGGTCATTATTTCTAACTAGACTGTGAATGCCTGAGGAGCAGCCAGCTGACTCATTTTTATTCTGGCACCAGGCATTTTCCTGGCATTTTCCACCACAGAATAAATGAATAAGCAAAAGTTTCTTTATTTGTAAAGAGTTGCTCTAGATCTCTGAGGTTCCTAATGGCTTGAGAATTATATTTATTAGGATAGGACATTTTCCAGAGCTCTAGCAACAGGACCGTTTCCAAACTTTGCTGCATCCTTGGAATATAACAGAAGCTTAGGGGCCTCCATTAATTGCCATGAGCTTTGAAAGTTATGGATTCTGTATGCAGAAAACATAAAGCAGGGACACCTGATATTTTCCTACTGTCGTGTAGGGGAAATGCTACCTTTTAGATAGTTCCAGTGGGATGAGGTAAGGGAAGAATGTAGCAGAAGCTAAGAGACACTAAACTCTTTTTTAGATAGCTCAAATAAATTATAACCAGTAAGACCCTCCCTGTTCATTTATTCACTGGCATAGGAATTCAAAAAGTTGTTAAGTAGATGCACTCAACCTTATACTCTTCTGTGTTTCCAATCAGTGCCTCTATCTCCAGCCTACATTCCATCTCCAATCCTGCCCTCTGTAATTTGTGCCAGGCCTTGGATGGATTGGCATAAATACAAGGTTCTTGAGACACAGATACACCTTTCAAAGAGATAAGCACCTAGAAGGGCAGACAGTTTCATGCATAGCATGTATTATTACTCCAGGCACATGCATGAGTTGTCAGGGGACCACATGCTGAAAAGTTCGAAAGAGATTCCTGAGGTAAATGTTGGGCTATGAGACAGAGTGTGACGGGCAGGAAACGCACGGCCCTCATGTATGTGCTTGGGGGAATGTTGGGAGATGAAGTGTAGAACAGAAGGCCAAGTAGTTTACAGTCATTTGAGCATATAACTCATACAATGGTGGAAGATGAGGGATGGACTGTCTTTGTAAACTATGTTAATTAGCTTGGTCTTTCTCCTGGAAGAAACAGTGAACCATTGAAAAATTTTTGGCAGAGGAGTTTCATGGTAAATAATGATATTCTGACAGCTGTGGAAAAGATGAGTGTAAGGGGTAGGAGGTGAGGTTCACTATTAAAATGCCTCCAAAACTGTGCCTCTTAATTTAGACTTTCTGGGCCTTGAAGATTCTTGAACAAAGTAATGGAGACCAATCTAGGTCAGTTAAAATGTTAATTTGAAGCTGGGCCTGTAATCCCAGCAGTTTGGGAGGCTGATGGGTAGATCACTTGAGTCCAGGATTTCAACACCAGCCTGGGCAACATGGCGAAACCCTGCCTCTATAAAAAAAAAAATAGCTGGGTGTGGTGGCACGTGCCTGTAGTCCCAGCTACTTGGGAGGCTGGGGTGGAAGGATAGCTTGACTTCAGCCTGGGAGGCAGAGGTTGCTGAGTCAAGATCACACCACTGCACTCCAGCCTGGGCAACAGAGCAAGACCCTGTCTCAGCAACAACAACAAAATGTTAGTTTGGTTTTGGGGCTGTTTTGCTTTTGATAATAATTTAGTTGTAACATTAGGAACTCCACACTTATTTTTGATTGGTTATTATATGCGTTTGATAAGTGAAAGAAAACAATTAATTAAAACATAAATGGAGTTTGATAGAAAGGTCATTTTTTAACACAAGTTCCAAGGGGGAAAAATTTAAAAGATGGCCTCAGGAAGTATTTGACATATGTGATACATAAGGTGTAAACTAATGAATGGTGAGACCATTTCAAGAGTTTGGGCATTTATGAAAGGGGTATGCTTGAGATGAAAAATCTCAAGATCCTAAGAGGCGAATCTACACTGGATTATTTATTGTGATTGGGGAGAGGGCTATTGATTTATTAATAAGCTACTGAGTGCATGAACTGTCTCACCAAGTTTTCTCTCAGCTCCTGTGGTACCATCTCAAGCAACTGACAACTGAGGAGTAAGTCCATTCTTGATTAGAGAAGAAGAGCTTCATGAAGATTGTCTCTGAACTCACATAGTAGGAATTAGGTATTCTCTAAAATTCAATGAATTACTTTTCATTCAACATTAACAGTAACTTTTTTCCCCCCAAACTCAGGTATTGGGAAATGATATTATTTTATAATATATATTGGTTATCTAATTTCCATTTTCTAACTTGGATAAATTATCTAACTATTTCATGAACACATATATATATTTGAGACAGAATTTCAGGTAGAAAAAAATAGAAATCAATATGAGAAGTTGTTTCTGATTAACAACTTACCTATGTTAAAATAAAATGAGAAATTTAAATTAATTTGATTTTTATATGTTCAAAGGAAATTGTTAAAAATTATAATTCAAATTACGAAAATGTAATTATTCAAAGGCAGAGATTAAAATGACTTGTGCAATTGCATCAAAATACGAAGTTTCTTTTAATTGTTGAATTTTGACAAATGATTTGTCTAGACGCATTTTAAGACGTTAAACTATAATTTATGTTGAAGAAAATTATAAAACTTAAACTTATAGAATTAGGATAAAAATAAATGTATGTTTTACTAAGATTTCTTCAAATTGAATGGGTCATTGTTTACTCTATGTTCCCTGTACTTATATAGTAAACAATGAACATATTTATAAAACACATTGCACTATTTAATGAATTGGCTGGACAATTTAAACCAAAGAATACATTTGTCATGAAAAGGTCTTAAAAAGTCAGTATCTTAAACTTTCTGGATAATTATCTGTTATTATGATCATTTAGTATTTATTATTTTCTAATATTTATTATTATTATTACTGTCTGGTGAAAATATCTATTCCCCTTATAAATATCTTTGTACTTTCCACAATTTTGGCCAATATCCTCTACATATAATATTTTTAATGCTAAGTACAAACCAACTATCAGTATAGTTTGTCCATCAATCATCTACCCAACATATGTCAGACACCAATTTTGTGTCAAATAGGTGTTAGATTCCTCTTGCTGGAAGAAGCAATGAATATAATTTGGTCATCAAGTATAAGAAATCCCTTCATACTTAAAGCATTGTTTTCAGTACCAATTTTACATTTCTGTTTCTGTATTAGAAAATACTCATTATTGAAGAAAAACACGCCAGTCCCTTCTTTTGTTTTTCCAGATTAATTTATATCCGCATTATAATTACACATTAAACATTTACAGCTACTTATAGTTGAAGCTTTAAAATACCCTCTCAAGATAAATTGTAATTACTATTTATGTTATCATTACTGAACTAGAGAATGGCAAATCAGTGAAGGAGATAATTTTAGGGAGAAATACAGCAGATCGTTTTTAATCAAATTTTCAAAATCATTTATCTAGATAAAAATTTTGTAATAATCATTTTGCATATTAGCTCATAAGTTATTTAATGATACTCTTTGTATAAGACGACAGCCATAAAAATCATTTTATTCCATTCTGGCCTTGATTTAAAAACTTATTCTTATATTATAAAAATGAAAAAGGCAAAACAAGTTTCCCTTTTTTCTTTCAATATTCATTGAGACCAGTTCTTCTAACTTTGCAAATTGTGAAATTTCAGAATCAGTACTACTCTAACACTTAGGGTAATTCAATGCGGGGGTCTTGCTCCTCTAACTGTATGACTTAACCTCTTCCTGTTTCCAATCTTATAAAATAGAGAAATAACATAGTAGGGACATTTTAGGATTATGCAGAATGTACCTAAGATGACATGCACACACCTAATATAGTCAGTGTTCAATAAGTAGAAAATACCACTATCCTACTACTACTAGTATAACAATTAATATTGCTGCTACTACTACAACTAATAGGAGAACATGGAGGAGGGAAAATAAGAAAGAATGAGAAAAAGTATGAGGAAAAGAAGATGAGGCTGGGTGCGGTGGCTCACGCCTGTAATCCCAGCACTTTGGGAGGTGTAGGCAGGCAGATCACTTGAGGTCAGGTGTTCAAGACCTGGCCAATATGGCGAAACCCCATCTCTATCAAAAATACAAAAATGAGTTGGGCATGGTGGCTGGCGTCTGTAATCCCACCTACTCGAGAGGCTGAGGCATGAGAATTGCTTGAACCCGGGAGGCAGAGGTTGCAGTGAGCCGAGATGGCGCCACTGGACTCCAGCCTGAGTAACAGCAAGACTCAGAAAAAAAAAAAAAAAAAAAAAAAAAAGAGAAGATAAAACATAATAAGGAAGATTCTAGGTGTTTTCATGTATATGTACAGGCATCCATATAATAATATGTGTATAGTAATCTAGAAAATAGAAGAGTTTCTCCTCCACCAAGTTTTACTATGCCACTATAACCATGAGCATGACCTACCTTCAAAGGATATAAGGGATAGCGGAGATGGTAGGGAATGAGGGAAGAAGTGGTAAATGACAGAAAGAGATGATGAAGTATCATCTTGAAGCAGATGAGTATGTATGAGAACAAAATGAGCAGAATGGAAATGGCAGTCATTCTGTTTTTCTTTCCGTTTGAAGCCAGCAATCAAAGTGTGAGAAACAATTTCCTTTGGTATTCTTACCATATAATACAAGCTTGGGGCTCTGCATGGTGGCAATGGTCATTCAAAAATCCCAGAAATTGAAGTAAACTGGACAAAGTTTATAGAGATAGATTGGAACAATAACAATGGGATATATGGCTTTAAGAGAGTGTGTAACATTCTCTAGGAGAAGATGCCATACCTCCCAAGGCACTGTCTCAGGTTACTGAGAAAACTGTTACTGAGAAAAGAGGAAAAAACTGAAATTTCCAAACATAAAGACAAGGGAGTCCAGTTATTTTTTCTCCTTCTTGTCCTACTGGCAGATTTCCTTTTGGTTTTTTATTTTGCATATCATTTTACCATTTCTCCAGAGAAAGTATCATTGGTTTCTCTCAATCTGCTTAGGCTACAGTGCAGAAACAGTTCTTTTCTATCTGGTCAATTACCTTTTATTATTAAGCCAATGAAATTTTCATTCTATATTGTTTTAGATTCTGGCAACACATTGTTCTATATATTTTTCTTCAGTGAGTCAAAGTTTTTATACTGCACCAGCTTTCTTGCTTTTGTTCTTTTCAGTCCTCATGAACCAGAAATACTTCTGTGAGCAAGAAGGAATTATATCCCTGAATAAAAAACCTCCTCCATACAAATGTATGTGTGCATACATACACAAACACACATGCACACACACACATGCACACACACACACACACGCACCTACACACACACACACACCCAACAGCAATTAGCAATTTCTGGCACGTTTCTTCACTTCTCCATCTTTTCAAAGCCTATCTAAAGATGGACATAAAAATATTTTCTTTCTAATAAGTTAGACATGGAAATTATCCAACAAGAAATATCAGATGGCATCCTTGCAGCATTATAAAAATAATACAAATGTCTGATGGGTACACTGACAAAGTAATAAGTTATTTATTATAGAAAAATGATACTAATATGATTTTTTATAAATATATTTTTGATAGGCTGGAGAGCTCTATATTTATGTTTTTAAATTCCTATTCAGAAAATTGTGTTTTTGAGTAGAAAAAGAACTAGAAATCCTTTCATTCTACTACCCATTTAATGAGTGAATCCTTCAACAAATTCTTACCAGGTAGTTATGCAGATTATGCTAACTGTGACTAATGGAAATTTGGCATTAAAACTTTTGTGGTAGCCCAATCTGTTATTGGCATCTGAGAATGCCATCTGAAAAATAAGCTGAGATACACTTCTCAGAGTCTTCCTAACTCCTTGGGAATACAGGAGCAAATATACCTCTCCCACATGGCAGATCTTCAGATAAGTGAAGGTAACCATTCCGTTCTTTTCGATTCTGCTTCTATCTTGCTTAATGAACAAGTGAATCTTACAGGAAGCAGTGATTCAGTCACACCCCTCTGAACATAGCGTTAGTCTGTCCATGGCCCTTCATGGTGAAACCTAAGGTAGATCTGATCAGATAGAGTATACTTATCACTTACTTTCTGCACATGAGGCTTCCACGTCAGTTAAGATGCCATTAGTTTTCCTGGAGACCACATTCCAGTTTTGACCTATTTTAAAAAACCCTCTCTACTGCAGTCTAGTCTTTCCCATCCTGAGCTCCTGTTGAACTTCTCTCCATCATGAAGTATACACAGCTTTTGTTGTTTGTTTGAAATTCATCGGTGAGAATATGAAAATTTCACAGGCAACTTCGAAGAGTGATCATGTCCAAAGAAAACAAGGTTTAAGAAACAATAAATGAATAGCATGTTACAACTTCTTCAATGTAATGTTGCAGATATTTGTTAGCTTACTGAGCACAGTACAGATTTTATGGAAAATGTTTGAATATAAAATGATCTTTCATTTCACAGGAAACTGAATGAGTATGCTTGATGTGTGAAAGGGTAAGTGGGTTGTGAGATTGCTTCTTTCATTAACATTCCTCATATTGTTTCCTCACTTTGAAAATGCTTTTTTCTTCTTTTTCTTTTTTTTTTTTTTTTGAGATGGAGTCTCGGTCTATCACCCAGGCTGGAGTGTAGTGGCCCGATCTCGGCTCACTGCAAGCTCCGCCTCCCGGGTTCACGCCATTCTCCTGCCTCAGCCTCTCCGAGTAGCTGGGACTACAGGCGCCCGCCACCACGCCCGGCTAATTTTTTTGTATTTTTAGTAGAGACGGGGTTTCACTGTGGTCTCGATCTCCTGACCTCGTGATCCGCCCGCCTCGGCCTCCCAAAGTGCTGGCATTACAAGCGTGAGCCACCGCGCCCGGCCTCTTCTTTTTCTTACTCTTTTTTTCCTCCTCTTTATCCCTCTTCCTTCCATTTTTTGTGTTCCCTTTTCAATATTTTTCTTCCTCATACCTCCCCTTTTTTTTTGTAGCTGTAGGTGGCAGAAAAGAGGAGTTTGCTGGAGAGTTGAAGGCATAAGACAGTTCTAGATTCAGTTAATGAATCTCAAACTGTTAGTTATATCATATATACAAATTAAATGAGAAGCTTCGTGTATCAAAACAAAGTTTCACAGGTCTAGGAAACATTCAAAATGAATGAGAAATAAAGTAAAATCATAAATGTCTTATCAAACCAAAATTATATTTGTAATATGAAAAGTAAACCCAAATCATGAATTTCTGCTGTGCTTTCCATTTTATTCAACAGGGCATGAAATTATATGTCTTTTTTCTCTCAACCCCTTACATTTTGTCTAGCACATAGTAGATATGTAAACAAATATTTGTTAAATGAAGAAAGAAATTCAATTAGACAAGAGAATATGTATTTATAGATTCTAGTGGGGGTTAGTACAAAAAAAGGGGCCAGATATTTCCTTTATATCATGTGCTGGAATAACGATGTTCATTAAATAATTCACAGTTAATCATCTCTGTCCTTGGCAGTATATGAGCTATTGACAAATTTTCTGACCTAATGAATTTAACAGATTGGGAGAAGATAAAGAATGAAGTAAGCTCCCAAAGCTTTGTCCATTTCTCCAAATAATTAATTATCAGTAATTGTAACAGGAAAAAGGGTACAGTCTGTAGGAACATGAAATCATATGCCTCATGACTGTCAAAGATTGTGTGTGTGTGTGTGCGTGTGTTTGTGTGTGTGCATCATAGACAAATTTACACAATCCCATTGCTTGGAGAATTCCACAACAGTTACTGAAATCAATGCCCTAAAGTATCATACGATTAGCATTTGGAACTTCTGTTTTAATGAGTTTAACTCTTTCTCCCTCTTCCTCCTTTTATATTTCCTAATATGCTCCAATCTCACCCAAAACTTTATCCTAATCTTGGCAGAATCAGCATCGATGAATAAGCAGTCACTTTCCATGTCTAAGTTACTCTGTTATAGTGAGCTAAGCATTTAAAGAGAAACATTAACTTTCAGGCCACTTGGGGACTATTCAGAGTAATGGTTTATAACAGTTAATAATGTATAACATAACTAGAGAATGCCTTAGGCAGGCTCATTGTGTAGTAAACATAATAAAACAGTCTCTTTTTAGTATCAGTTGGAAGTACATTATTTCCTCCACCATTAAGACATAAGAAATTGAAGAAAAAAATCACATCATTTGCATATTTTCTATAGCTATAGTATATTTCATCTCATCTAGATTTTAATCACTCGAATATTTTGTTCTCCATTTCTTTTTATTTATTATCATTTTAAAGGTAGAGATGTTTGTTTGCATCATCACTTTTATAGCAGATCCCAATTTTAGCAACCTAGTGTTACAGTAAACTGTTTTACCTTTCATTAAAAAACAACAAAAAAGTACTGCATTATTGGAGAAGGCAAGTCACACTCAGTGTGTTTGCATATCAGAGGACATGATTCCCTGGAATCTGTCATCAACACTATCCTTCTGTTATTTGTTTCCCTTCTTATTAAGAGAGTCTCTTCTCTGCCTCTGTTCTCTAAGCTCAGAACCATCCAAGCTACCTTTGGCTTATTCCTGTCCGGAAGAAATAAATGAAATAATCAGTTCGAATCAGAATAATGCCTTAATATTGCTGAATAGCACTAAAATTACCAGCAGGCTATAAGACTCTTGCCCCTGAAACATTCTGTAACCCTTCAACTGCTTTCTTGGATTATTTCTTTGCTTTGTATCTCTGAGAACTAGAATTCTGTCAATTCATTCCCAAAATGTAACTGAAGCCTCACAGACTGACGATTCTTAGCTCCATTTTATTAGATTTGCCTTGATATTCACTGATTTTTCCCTGGTAAAAAGTCTGCATTATCTATCTCAATTGATAAGTTTAAATCAGAGAACAAAGGCTACAAGAACAAAAAGGGCATCCAATGCATATAAATGTGGCCAAGGTCTTATTTCCTCATTTTACTGATACTTGAAGCTACCAGGCTAGAAGAAATATTTCTGTAGGAAATGCAGATTATTAAAGTCTATGAAAATGGAGGGCCCCCGA
Source organism: Hylobates moloch (assembly GCF_009828535.3). Taxonomy (NCBI): domain Eukaryota; kingdom Metazoa; phylum Chordata; class Mammalia; order Primates; family Hylobatidae; genus Hylobates; species Hylobates moloch. The sequence continues at coordinate 83,385,879 of NW_026652288.1, read as the reverse complement.
TCTCCGAAATATTATGGTCTATTTAATAAGAAATCTCATAAAATCTGCCCAAAATGAACTAAATAATCATATTTAAAAGGTAGTGATGCTCTATATATCATGCTAATCTACCTGCCTCATCAGAATCTTTCAGCTTTTACCTCAGTTGAACTGTACTTTGGAATCACACTTGATTGTGGACACTGGCTCCCCTACCTCTTACCCATCGACTCCATGTCCATCTGTCATAGCCACTAAACGCAGCTTATCTAATCAACCTTTCTTCTGAGTTCGGGACCCCTGCCAACCTCCAGGGAGACAGCTTCTTTCTTTAATAGAAGAGAAAATAAGAGGTCACTCCAGTGGGCTTTGAGCTCTCTACTAGAACAAGCAAATTAGGTTGTTTTTGACACAAGAACAGCATCTCAGTGTTCTTAGCATTATATGGTAATATGAGTATTAAAAGTCATTGCACACTAACATACTCAGTTTAGATGTTGAGTACAAAGACATTATAGCAAAAAGGGCAAGACTGACTCGGCTGTCAACATTTCTCATTGTACTACACAAAACAGCTGGAAATGAAGCAGAATTTCCTATTTTATTTTACCCAGAGGCTACCACAATCAGTTTCTCTAAAAATTGTTATAGGCTCAGAGTTAAAATTGCATGATTGTAGGTAGCTCTAGGTAAACATCTGCTAATTGCTCTATTGTGCTGACTTAACCGGGATGATTTTTGTGATACTAACATATTAATGAGTTAGAAATTTTAGTTGCTGTGTCATATTAATGAGTTAGAAATTTTAGTTGCTTTTATTGTACTACAGCAAAATCTACATCTCAGAACCTGTGACCGAGGGCAAAATATGAATAAGCTGTCTTTTCTATGCTTTTCTCTCATTTGGTTTAATATTATCAAAGTTTCCTGGCTCTTGCAGATCTATAAATTTATCTAATCATTCATGGCTTTAATTAGAAAGAGGTACTAAATAAAACTAAATTAGACTGAGCTACTTACTAAATGTTCATATAGTACAATAAACTATGCCTAAAAGGGTAATCTGGATTTATGTACTAATGAATAGGACATTGAGAGATTACATAAATATAATTTTTTGGTTTAACTTCATTCACTGTCGCAAGAACTTCTAAAGTAAAACAAGAATAAAAACTTGTCACATCTTGAACAGAATCACCTTCACTTCAGGTTTCTAAAGTTGTATGAAACTATTATGATTCTCATATTTATTTAATTGTTAGTATATCTATTTAGTGAATAATTAAATTCATGTATTCAATAACCATGTCATAAATTTCCAAATTGCTCAAGAAACGTGAAGCATCCAAAGACAAATTCAACGTGGATTTTTCTTTCAGGGATTATACAGTGAAATTCAGTAGGCATATAGATAAAAGCAACTATAATTTGAGATCGGATGTGGTCAAAGTAAAACTAAAGTGCTGTGGGACCCCAGAGCAAGAAGACAGAATTTCCAACTAGTGAAAGAGGTGATTTTACAGGAACGAAAAAATTTAAAGCCACTTGCAGAGAAGCACACATGGTTCAGAAATAGAGCACAGTATATTTTGGAATGTAATGGATCACTAAGGAGGTATTTCAATCCGTTTGAAAAGGACGGTCTAATTTAGTAAGTGAATGTTACAACTGACTATCCACTAAAAGAAAACGCATTAGATCCTTGTGTCACCCAATTCCGGTTGATTAAAGATGTAATTATAAAACAATAAAGCCCTTAGAGGACAATTTGGGAGATAAATATAATAGAAATAATTTAAAAATAAAAATAATGCAGATAATAAAAATATTTCGTATTATATACAAAAGATTTAAAAATTGATAAAAATGCTGACATCCTAGTAGAAAACTGGGCCGAAGAATAACAATATATGAGCTACTCTACAAATAAAAACGGCAATAGTTACATGGAAGTATGATGAACAACCCCAGAGTGTAAGGGAAATAAAAATGAAAGTAATCATGCAATAGGCCTTTTTGCCTCAGTAGATGGCTACATGGCCAATAGCATTGCAATGCCTAACATTCTCCATGTAATAGGGTACTCTCATACATTGCTCAAAGAAATAGCTGTCACAGACTTTTAAGAAAGCAATGTGAAAACATGTTCAAATGAAAAACATACATAGCAGTGACTCCACTCCCATAGAGATCAAACCACTACTATGTACAAAGACGTTAATTGATGAACCATGTTGGTGGTGAAACTACATAAGAAAAAGGTGAATGTTTCTCAACAGGAAAATGGTTGAACAAATTATGGTTTATCTTTGCTAATATTATAAAATTATTTAAAAATGCATTTAATATCTATCAGCTGATGCACAGGGATTTCCATGATGAGTTGTTAATTAGTGAAAGGAAGATGCATAGAAAAATGATAAAATATTTTATTTTCAAACCAAAGACATGAAAATTCAGGGTGTGTGTGTATTTAATTACATGAAAGAATAAGGAAGAATTCATGTTAGGAAGTTAAAATTGAGATCCTAGGGTACATGTGAAAAAGAAGGTGGTGAGAACGGGGGAAGAAAATGTGGGATGTAGAAGAAAAATAATGCTTAATATGTATAGGCTGAACATCATGCAACTACCTAAGTGCAAAACTAAGAATTTATCAATAAAGGCAATAAAATTAGGAGATATCCATGCACCAACAAGGCTCCCAGTGTGAGATTCACAGGAGGGAATCTACGGCTCTCTCTAAAGCAATCCTTTAGCCACACTGATTAAAGGTTATTTCTAGTTCCCTAGGAAGGAAAAACTGAGAACTGATATCAGAACCTACACTACGTTCATTTATTTAGCTTCATGTAATTGGTTATAGTAACCGCTTAGCTATTTTTTTAAGTTTTAATGTAAAAATTGAGAATCGCTTAAAGAATTGCTACAAATATACATGGAGGGGGGCATTTTTGGTGACGTAAAGTTTATTTTGGTTGAAGAATAAGGATATGTTACAAAAGTCAGAGCAAGACACGTCTGGAAAGATGCATTTGGAGCTTAATTATGGGAAACACTGGCTGAGTAAGCAGCTTGGATTTTCTCTTGTAGGCTATAAAGTACTGTAGATAATATATTAGCAGGAAAGCTACAAGATCAGATGGATTGGGATCTGGGAGTTAAAAGCAGTAAAAAGAGAATTTAAATTCTAATAACATTCTGTTTTACTGACATGGTCAGAAATTTTCAAGAAAATTTTTAAAAAATACATAAAATTAGAGATTCAAATATATACATTTCCATATATCCATTGTCTCAGTTTGCTAGGGCTCCCATAACAAAATACCATAGGCTTGGTAGCTTAAACAACAGAAATTTATTTCTCACAGTTCTGGAGGCTGGGAAATCCAAGATCAAGATGAAAGCTGATTCCATATCTGATGAGGGCTCTCTTCCTGGCTTGCAGACAGGCACCTTCTTACTGTGTCCTCACATAGCCTTTGCTCATTACATGCACATGGAGGGAAGGAGTTTTCTCTCTGTTTCTTCCTCTTCTTATGAGGCCAGCAATAGTTTCAGATAAGGACCCTACTCTTACGACCTCATACAATCTTAACTGCCTTCTAAAAGCCCTGTCTCTGAATACAGACACCTTGAGGCTTAGAGCGTCAACATATATGAATTTGGGGACTGGACACAATTCAGCCCATAGCATCCATCTTCCCATGTTAGATAAATATTAAAATTTGGACACTGTTATATCATCTGTTTTATTAATTCATTTGTTATAATGTATTTTAAAACGAGTTTCAGACATCGTATTATAAATTTCAGTATGTAATTTTGAAGTATATGGGCTTTTATTTACATAATCACTTGGCCATTTGCACACCTAATGAAAGTAAGGATAATTCCTTCATATAATCTAACAATCAGACTATTTTAAAATTTCTCTGATTATCTCCAAAGTGTCATTTTTTTTCTGCTGCTTTGTTTGAATCAGGACATAAACGATGTCTGCACACTGCCATTGGTTGTTATGTATCAAGTTTTTAAAATTATAACCCTCTTTTCCCATCCACCTTCTTTGGCTATAATTGCCTTAATTAAGAAACTGAGTCAGATTGTTTCTATAATATTCTGTGTTTTAAAGGTATATGGTTTTTTACATTTATTATGGTTTAATTTAATTTATTCCACCATCACCTATATTTCTTGTAAACTATCAATTAGCTCCAAAGGCATGATTAGATTCAGGTACAACTTTTAATTTTTTTACAAGAATATTTCTTAATATTTCTGTGTAATTCATCTTCCAACATCTCAGGATAGGATCAGTATGTCACATAATGCTGAGTTTCCTGCTTTAAGTGATTCTGAGATTAGACAATGGATCAAGATGGTGATATCTGATTTCTCATTAACCTTTCATCCAATGGTTTTATTCACTAATGATTTTATCTGTTACAGGCGGTATCATTAGATATTGCAAAAATGTTCATTTTTCTTAGTTACAGCATCTTCCACAATTTACACACAGAATTCTTTTACAACGAAGATGTTGGTTTCATCACCTCTAGATAATTACTTTCTTCTAATTGACAATGTTTAGAAAATGGAGTCAGTGTCCTAGTTGCCACCAATGCATTGGTATTTGTTTGGCTTTTGTTTTGTCTTTCTCTGTCTTAGTATCATTATAGACTCTGATTTTTATTATTTGAAGTATTTGTATAAACCTCAGTCAATTTTCTTTTTGACACACAAAAAGCACTAGTCAAAGGGATCTTCATGTAAACTTCTGTTTTTTTTTTCTACTGTAGGTTTTTGTTTTATATAGATTTCTATGTGTTTCTGTTTTTTTTTTTTTTTTACATTTATCCATTAGTCTTTGTATCTTCTTTGTTTTCTGAACAAAATAAATGTCCCTGAATCATTTTGTGCATTTCTTGACACGGATCTGTAATCAGCCATTTTTGTAAGAAGTTCTGTTTCCTATTAATGGGAAATGGTATTTAGAGACACAATTTTTATGCTCACTGCTTCTGCTTTGTCACTATTTCTAAGCCTTTTTTGGTACACACAGCTGGAATATATACATTTACACACACACATACTGCATATATATATCTACACGCACATGTACTGAAAAATTCATGATTATATCTTGAATTTTGCAGCTCTCTAACCTGAAAAGGTTTAATTTTTTTATACTTCCATATTCTTTCTCTTACACTAAATATTTTGATTCATATCAACATTAACTAATGAATCCATGACTTGTTTTTCTCTTCAAAGTTAAGATACATATGTATTTGAAGAGAAAAATAAAATAAATTTACATTGATGTTTATTATTAAAATTTAACTTTTAAAAATGTATACTTTGATTTTTATGCTTTTATCATTTTTCTCTTATACTATAATTCATGGGCCCTACCACATAAAAGTAATTGCTTATTTGCTTTATCTTATTGGATACAAAAAACATGTAAATGTGATTGTGTAAAATTCCAAAACATTAATGTAGATATAATTAACAACAGAATTACTGAATGAAATTTAAGATTTCTTTGTAGCTCTATTTGTTGAAAATGTTTTTGAATAAAAGAAGTATAATTAAAAATAAAAATATCATATATAATGCAAAATGCCTTCCTTAGTAATATAACCTATTTCACCAATGATACAATTGATCTTACAGTTGAATCAATATATAACATCATTAGTTATAGAAGTAGCATTTTAATTAAAGTATATGTCAGTAGAAATATGTAAGGAAAACTGTTAATGCACTTAAATTTGCTAAACACCCCAAAAATGTTTGCTGGGCACAGTTGACTATGCCTTTGATACTAGGGTTCTTGAGTGAGCCCGAGGAACACAAAATGTGGCAACTTTACATTGCTCTTTATGTTTGCATTCTTGATTTGGGTCTCCCTCCTTAATTATTAATTAGTCTTGCCATTTTCATTTACCTACTCAGACTGGGACAATGTATTTGAGGAATGAACTCCAACCTTGCCACTCATCTGTCTATATGTTCCTGCTTCTGTCTCCAAAGGCAGCCCTAACGTCAGTGTGGTATTTCCCACCCCAGCATCTATAAGTCACATGGGCCTGCCTTGAAAATTGCTCCCAAAGTACCTACAACATGTCAAATGTCAAGTGAAATGGGCAATTATTTTAAATTATATTTCTTTCCTTTAAAAAATATACATATTGCAAACTGATGTCTCAGTGGTATTTTGTATGTTTTAGCACCATATCTTTCTGTAAACTCATTAATAAGAAAGATCATATTCAATCATAAGAACGATGCAATAATAATTTGTTTTCTTGACCTTAGATTTGGCATTAAATAATGTAATAGATACATCAATATTATATCAATATAACATCAGAATATTGGTAAACCTTGATAATACACATAGTACAGTTTTGCTCTAATTTTTGTAAAAAACGGAATATGTATATTGCAAATATTAACTGAACAAAATTGCCAAACTACTAGAAACACAGTACCTAAAATTTTTCCTGATTTTTAAAGCTTTTCTAAGGAAAATATTGTTAGGGAATGTTTCAAACGATGTTCTGTCTTACACAATTATCTTTTCTTAAACAAGTAAGCACTACCTTGATCTGATAGTTTTATCTTTCAGAAACAGATTTTAAGTACTATCTTTAACCTTTAGATGGCATTTCATGGTAAACTCTGTGATGAGTGATCGAAGGTGGCAAATACTAGAATTGTTGTATAAATTAAGTAAAGTATAATTAATGGAGTGTTAACATAAAAAGTGGTAAAAAAATAGTGACTTTCTGGACATGTAAATGTATGATATGAAAGCAAAGAATGAAGAACAAGGAAAACATTTGTGTAGGTACAGAGCTTTAAGAAGATTCAGTACTATCTTAGGTTAAGACTTGGAAAATGTATTTGAATATTTATTTTTCTATACTAGTCAGATTTGTGACAGAACTCTTACTCATTTTCCTACCAATGTATTCATTCATTCATCAAGTATTTATGGAGTGTCTGCTATATGTTAAGTACTATTCTAAGCCTAGGGGATATAGCACAAATAGCCAAAAATCCTTACACTAATAGAACTATTAGTAGAGATATTGATAATACACTAAGTAAATAAGTAAATTAAGTAATATTTTAGATGGTAATAAATACTACAGAAAAAATATGAAACAGAGAAAGGAGAATAAGGAGTATTGGGTGAAATGGGCATTGTAATTTCATGTAGTACGGTTACAGAAGGCTTTACCAATATGAGGACATTTTAAGGAACACTTGAAGTCCAGGCATGGTGGCTCACCTCTGTAATCCCAGCACTTTGGAAGTCCAAGGCAGGTAGACTGCTTGAGTCCAGAAGACCAACCTGGACAAAATGGTTAAATCCTATCTCTACAAAAAACTACAAAAATTAGCCAGGCATGGTGGCCCGTACCTGTAGTTCCAGCTACTCAGGAAGTTGAGGTGGGAGGATCGCCTGAGCCCGAGAGGCAGAGGTAACAAAGAGCTGTGATCATGCCACTGCACTACCCCACTCTGGGTGACAGAGTGAGACCCTGTCTAAAAAAAAAAAAAAAAAAAAAAAAGAAAGAAAAGAAAGAAAGAAAGAAAGAAAAAAAATACTTGAAGAAACTGAGAAACCATATTATGTAGATACTGGGGGAAGAGCAATTAAAGATTCTGAGGGTAGAGGGTGCCTTCTTTGAGGTAGAATGAGAACACAGTGACTAATGTGGCTGAAGAAGTGAGAGAATAGAAAGTAGATGACGCAAAGAAGCAACAGGGGCTAGACTTTTTGAAGCATGGTAGGCCACTGTGTAGACTTTGGCTGCTATTCTGGATGAACACGGAGTGACTGGAAGATTTTAAGGTGAGAGATAATATGATATGACTTACTAATGTTTGAAAATAATCACTCTGGATATTGAAGTGATAATAGCTCTAGAGGTACAAAAATAGAAAGAGAAAAAACAGTTTGGGTTGTTGCTTTCATCCAGGTGAGACATGACAGTGTTTTGGTCCAGGGTGGATTTAGGAAGACAGCCTATTCCAGATATATTTTGAAGGTATAGCCAACATAACTTGCTGGCAAATTAGATATGGTGTATGAGAGGAAGATGAAAATCATGGATGATTTCAAGTGTTTTGGCCTGAGCCACTGGAAGTTTGGAGTTGCTTTAACCAAGACAGGGGAAGCCATGAAACAAATACAGAAGAAAGAAGAGTTTGGGCATGTTGAGTTTGAGATGACTATTGGATATCCAGGTAGATTTGGAGAATAGATAGTGAAATATTCAGATCTTAATTGAGGGAGACGCCTGAAGCAGAGATGTAAATTTAAGCATTATAAATTCATAGACAGCATCTAAAGCCAGGAGTCTGGATGAAATGAATAAGGCAATGAGTGTAGCCTTAAAGAGAAGTAAAAGGATTGAGACTTGTAGCATGTTCCCATGCTGATGAAAACAACTTAGTAGACAGTGAAAAGTGGATGGCACTGAAAAGAGGGGTGGGTAGAATGTTTCTGAACAATGTCCAGGAGTTGGCAAAAGAGGATGGTATCTAAAATACAAGTCAAGGGTTTGGCCTCTCTTGGAGTATAAGGGAAGGGATGGGGTAGATGGTAGGTATTGGAGGAGAGTTGACATTCTCCTATAATTGCTTCTATGTTTTCACTGAATTGGGAAGCAAAGTAAACAGCTGAGATTGAGGATTGGGGAAGAACTGTTAAAGACTTGAGAGGGAGAAGTCGACTGGGAAGTAGAAGGAGAATGGACAGGGGAACTGTAGCAGAATCACTGGGCAGTCTGAAAACCACTTAAGTTGGCAGTATATTTAAAGTGGTGACCCACTCAATGTGGTTTAGTTTTCCTGCCATGTTTAGTGTAGTAAGTGGAGAAGGAGACAATCAAGCTCCAGGAAGAGAGAAGAGCAAGGGAATTAAGTCCAGCTATAGGTAAGAAAATAACAAAGATGGACTTTAAGCTGTTTAAACAAAGGAAAGAAGTATTAATGCTATGAGAAATAAGGAAGAGTTGGTTGATTCAACAACTACAGTGCTGGGTTGGATTGAAGAACATGTTAGGTTTGGAGCATTGAGGGTGAGCTGGGAAAAAAGCAGCTGGTGGTTAGAGAGTGGAATCCTTAACAGCAAGATCCGGGAGGGATTTCTGCTTATGATGAGGTGTAAGGTATGCCAGTGGGTGTAAATGACTGATATAGGGCAGAGGGCAAAAAAAAGAAGGTATGTTCAGGAGATTAATATTTGGCATATTAAACACTGGGTACATTCTGCATATTATAAGAAGTCAAGAATACAAATCTATATTTTTAAGATACCAGTAAGGATTTGTTATTTGTCCTTCAGAAGTCTGGCAGAAGGGGTATTTGGCGTTACAATAATCCTGGAAATAACTTACATTTGTGAACACAATTTTGAGAATCAGAAAAATACAAATACAGGGCATATGTCCATAGGCTTTTACCAGCAGCCTGGTAAAGAGTTCAAAATTCTGCCATGTTTCTCAGAGGCCTCTTCCTCAAGCTGTGCTAAACCACTCATGTTAAGATTGTGTTTTAACAAGCACAGGCCTCAGAGTCAGAAAAAGATTCAAATCACAGCTCTGTGATTTTCTGGATGTGTCAATTGAGTCAAGCTAATTAACTCCTTAATCCTTAGCTTCCTATTTGTAAAATAGGAAAAGTAAACTTAACTTGAGGGATGATCGTGGGAATAGCATAAGATAATATAAGTACAGCTCTTAGCATAGTGCCTGGAATAGTGCTTAGTAGCTATTACTATATTTTATTCCCAAGCCCCCTTAAAACCTTCACATTCTATGGTTTTGCTGTGCTGTTATTCTGTTTTAAGGATATTCTCATCTTTCCTTGTACACAACAAAATTGTTGATTTGCTTATCTAGACTGTTCATCCTTGCTTCGAAATCTCTGTCTTACTCTGTCTGATTATTAGCATAACAAGGCCTCACTTCCAAAGGTAACTTACTTAAGGCCTGTTTGAGTGAGTTGGGTAAATAGTTCCACCACACTTATATTTAGGGAGAAACAATAGCTATATTCACATGTTTTTACTTTTACAACACATGGCAAATAAAGATAGATTGAAGTAAAACTAGTTTGTAAAGTTTGAGAAAATTAATCAATGTTAGATTAAATCAACAAGTTATGGCTATATCTCTTTATATATTAAATAATTGATAAACATACTATATGTTTCTATGATCCTCCATGGCAAGGAACAGGTGGAAATGAATTCTTAGGACACTTGAAATTGTATTATATCAGTTATTTTCTTTTAAAAAAAAGCAAATCGTGTATCTATGCACAAAAATTATCTTAACTAGTATAGTCCTATTATAGATGTGCCCTATTCAGGTGACCCTGGAATCATATTTCAAAACTTGAAGCTATACTTCTATAGTTTGTGACTAGAATTCACAGTTTCAAAAAACACATTTATCACATGGCTAAACACCTGATCTTTTATTTGTTTTTTGAAATATGTTCCTATTATACCCTGCAGATATAGGGTAATAGTTTAATGTGAGTTTTTAAATTTTTTTTATACAACTACCTTAGTTAGCTCTTCTAAAGCATTATTCTTTCTACAAGCAGTTAACTTGTGCTGAAATGTTCTAATGATCCCAGGGTCAAGTGCATTACAAAGACCTTTTTCGGCTTTGAATTTTCTTCCACATATCATAACTGAGCTGGAGTTTAGACCTTAATGTACACTGCAGGAAGACAAGCATTTGCATAAAAGGATTATTCATCATCTAAAGAATTAACGACAGAGAAGTTGATTTATCTACCTTTCTATCAAAAGAAACCTCTACTAACCACTATTTCTGCAGTGTACAACAATAATTAGTGTGCATAATGATTACTTTGAGGCACAGAAACGCATTCTGAATTCTCAATAGACATAAAATTATTTTGATACATATCCACTACTACTTGTACCTGTGTTCAAGTTCTTAGAAAACTGGCAAATCCCATTCAATCTGTAAGCTAATGTTTTGTTACATTTTGTTAAGTACCAAATAGAATACTCTGACAATGCCAAGGAAATGAGTTTTCTATCTTAGCTCAATAACCTCCAATTTGCAAAGGTGATGTAATCCAGTCACATACTCTCACCAGAAACTTCATTATCTGACTTTAAAACAAACACAGGAGTCATAAAGGTATGGTGTAAGTCATGAGGAAAGTGTTGCTATGGTAATAAATTATCACTAACATGAAGTAAAATACAGTCACATAGCCAGGACAACATGAAAAAGGCTTCAGTAGAAAGTTCAAAATAATGAGCAGGACTATAAGGGATAGGAGAGGGTAGATCTGCCTACATGAAGGAGGTAAGGAGCTGAGGAAGATTGTTTTGGTACAGGGCAAATCAGGGCAGGACAGCATCCACCAGGGAAGGAAGCCACCTATGATGGGATAACAGAATTAACTCCGTTTAAGTCTGCAAATTTCCAGCTGGACAAATTTCTGACAAGAAGAGGAAAAGCACAGAGGCATGAATAGGGGACAAACTTCATCAGAATTTTACTTAGTTTGGGAACTGTTTACCTTTACGTGAGAATGAATAAGTGAAAAGCATCCAATAATTACCAGGAACATGTTTACTGCCCAGACAAATTAATGTGCTTTAGGAAGACTGGAATGTAATATAGTCACCCTGTTACAAAGGGAGTTATTCCCAGAAAATCAGGTAATAGAAGAGCACTTCATTCTGTTTTCAATTAATATGTAATAGTCGTCACTAAAGAGTGACAGTAATGTTTAATAGGTTACAATAATTTTTTGTTAGAAGAGAAATATTTTACAATGTATATGTGTATATGTTAATATTATTATTATTTTTTTTTGGTTAGAAGCACTATTTAAGGAAATGATGTCTTACATGTAGAATAAAGATCTCTGGTATTGTTTCAAACTGGAAAGCTGACCTTTTATTTTGGAAGGGGAGTCTTTCTAGTTAATAAAATTAACAGTTATGGTTTGTTTGATTGATTGACATTCAAGCCATTTGTCTAGATTGATTAAATTTGTCAGCAAAGTGCCAAATGCTCACATTATGTAACCAAATAAAAAATGTTTATTATATTTAGAAGAGTATCTTTGAGACTATTTCGCTAGGACAATCTTCTCATTTTATAAATGAGGAAACTGAGGCCTAGAAAGACAAACTGATCTGCCTGGGGCCAATAGGACTCGTAACACCTGTTCAGGAGTCCTTTGACTGAACTATTGGATCATAAAAAATGACTTTGGAAATCTAGCAGGCCATAAATCATCTTGTTATTTTAAACTGTGGCTTTATGCTAAGTTTCCTTTCTAAGCTATAGCAAAAAAGTCTTTAGGTTAAAAAACAAAAAGGGTGAATGAGATAAACATTTTTTCAAGATAGTTGGTACACTTAATCAAATTATAGGGTTCTCTGCCTTATATTTTCACTGTATTCACCGATATATGATGGCATCAAGCATATAGAAAACGCAAATGAGACATAAGCATGCATTTGAACAGATCTGCTTTTTTTTCCTTCATAATGAATTCAGTCATGCTATGTGCATTTAATGACTTCACCTACTTTTAAATCATAAGACCACTAACAGCCTGAATTCTCTATATCCAGGGATAGGGTCAAGGTGTAGCCACCTTATTATTTCAATCAGTTTCACCTTGCTGCAACACAAACTTCTTCAAATAAATAAGCAACCTTACTCAAACAGTAGGCTTGATCTACAAATGTAGCTTTCAGATAAACTACTGAGATGCAAATCTTCCAAACTGATAGATAAGAAGATATCTACATAGCTGAATACTTCAGATGAAAAGTCAAAAGACCGAGACCAAAGACAAGCAGTTTTCAGTAACTTACGGGTGATGTTATGGAGAACCTTTTGTTTGTTTGTTTACATTACATCTGAATGTTGTGATAATATGTAAATTAGGCAGTCACCATGAGGCCAATTTCTTGCATTCATCCTTTTTCATCCTCCCTTATTTAGATACTGAATGGCTAACAATGTATGTTTATACAGAGATTTTAAAATCCAACCAGTTTCTTCTTATACACATCGTGGACAGCTCTAGGGAAGACCTTTCCCACTACAACATTTTCTTCCCAGAAGCTGTCATCAGAAGTCCAGTTGTTCTGCGCATACTCAGTAGACAGTATTTCTCCATTGTAACTTCCTCTGCCCCTATGTGTTCAGATGTAATGTTCTGCCTGTACAAACAAGGAAGTCAGCAGCAACAGTAAATCTAAGGGATCAACTGTTATCTATCTTCTGCACTTGAAATTTTCTTTTACCTGCTTCCTTCTTGATAAAATCTTTCTTGATTCTTACAACAAAAGTAAAACAATGCAGTTATTTCTGGATAAGTACTATATCAACAAATAATATTTACTAGATTTTAGGCTCCTAAATATATGTTTTCAGGCCAGGTGTGGTGGCTCACGTCTATAATCCCAGCACTTTGGGAGGCTGAGGTGGGCAGATCACTTAAGGTCAGGAGTTTGAGACTAGCCTGGCCAACATGGTAAAACCCTATCTCAACCAAAAATATGGTGGTAGCGCACACTCATAATCCCAGCTACTCAAGAGGCTGAGGCATGAGAATCGCTTAAACCCAGGTGGCGGAGGTTCCAGTGAGCTGAGATCGTGCCACTGCACTCCAGACTGGGTGACAGAGTAAGACCCTGTCTCAACAAAAAAAAAAAAAAAAAAAGAGAAGAAGAAGAAGAAAGAAGAAGATTTTGTTTTAAAACTCTCACATCATAGTCCAATGGTTGCATATACCCTAGTCCCTAAGTGAACAAGACTTTCAATTGCTTTGAAACAAACAGTATATTATTCCTTTTTGAATACTCAATCCTAGTCATCAGGTAAAAAGGAAATATGTGTCACTGAGTGAAAAGTGCATAAAAAGTATCTCCTAAAGAATGTGGAAAAGATTGCGAAGAAAAAATATACCCTTGAGATTCGAACAGAACTTTTGCTTGCCAATCAACAATGCAGGGACAAACCATTCTAAGAAAGATGTCTTATGTAGACATTAACCAAATACTTTTTGATAATCTACATATGTGCCAGGCTTTGTTTTATGTACTAAATATATTATACATATATTTAAATATATATCTCCTTAAGGATATCCTTAAAGATATATATTTAAATATATATCCTTAAAGAGATACATATTTAAATATATACCCTTCAAGAGATATATATTTAAATATATATCCTTCAAGAGATATATATTTAAATATATATACTTCAAGATATATATAAAAATACGTATATACTTAAAGAGATATATATTAAAATACATATATAAAGATATATATTAAAAAATATATATATATAGTGTTTTGAGACCCTGTCTCAAAAACAGACACACATATATATATACATATACATATACATATACATATACATATACATATACATATACAATACATATACATATACATATACATATACATATACATATACATATACACGTGTGTGTGTGTGTGTGTGTGTGTGTGTGTATAAATTTTTCTTTTTGAGACAGGGTCTTGCTCTGGAAACCCTAGGCTGGACTGCAACAGCCTCAAACTCTTGGGTTCAAGCTACTCTCCTGCCTCAGCCTCCCTAGTAGCTGAGACTACAGATGCAAGGTGAAAGACACCATGCCCAACTAATTTTTTATGTATATATACTTTTAGTAGGGATAAGATCTTGTTATGTTACCTAAGCTGGTCTTGAACTCCTGGCCTCAAGTGATCCTCTTGCCTCAGCCTCCCAAAGTGCTGAGATTAGCACCCCCAGCCTAAAGGTGTTATATTGAATAAAAAGACGATTCCTGTTTCATGGGGATTACTTATCTTCTGGTGACAAGGACAGATTTTGAACAAATAATTACATAAATAACTATATTTTTATATCTGTGACTGCAGAGGACATGTCAGAATGTTCTATAATAGCATGTGACAAATCAGACTCAATCTAGTGTAGACAGTCAAGAACAGTTTTCGTGAAGGGCTTTAAGACTCAGACTCGAATTCTGACTCATTAGTCAGAATCAGCTAGTGTAGAGGAAACAGCCTGGAAGTCCTGATACAAGCTAGAGACAGGGACAAGGCTTGAATGACTGGAGGTCAGTAAGTGGAGGAGAGAGGATTAGGAAATGAGTCAGGAGTGTTAGGAAGCAAAGGGCCAAGTGTAAAAGGTCATATAGGGTCTAGCTAAGCATTTTAAACTTTATCTTGAGAATAAGAACGGAAGATGAAATATTTTAATGGGGATGCCCATAACCTGAGATAAATTTTTTTGACTTTTTTGCCTGTTTGTTTTTGTTTTCAGATAGGGTCTCACTAGGTTACTCAGGCTGATCTTGAACTCCAAGGCTCAAGGGCTCCTCCCACCTTAGCCTGCCAAATAACTGGTATTACAGGTGCATGCCACCAAGCGCAGCCTAAGATTAATAGGTGGGTATAAACTGTTCATTCCTTTCTGCTGCCTAGGAACCAGGAAAACAAACTGTCAAACCTGAGGGAGAAAATCATTATAATTAGCTTTATAATCTACTGTCCAGTACAATGCCTCACTTAGGGCATTCAGTGAACACTAAGGTAGTTTTGAGTTAAGTCCAGCGTCCTGATTGCAAACCAGTTACACACTCGGGTAAGTGATTGCAATGATGTGAGCCTCAGTTTCCCTATCTGTGAAGTGAATGTTTCCAACTTATGGTTATCTGAAATTCCTTTTGAACTAATAGTCCATGATTCAAATTATCCTTTGTCAAAATAAAGACAAAGAAATCAGACCTCTTCTTTCTGGAGTACCTGTTCACTGGAACTAGGTAACTGGGCCACCAATAGCCATGTCATATTGCATCCAAACACCTAGCCTGATGCTTGGAGATTTCCCTAAACACCTGCAGTGTGATCTAGAGCAAGTCATTTAATAATCTCATCTATAAAACGTGAGGTGTGGGGCTGATGATCATTAAAATTCCTTTCAGTCCCAAACAATGCATATTATCTTCCTCCCTATTCTCATTACTGATACTACACAGGTGTTTGTAAGTTTGCTTGAACTTTTGTCTGTTTAAAATAAATAACCAACTGTTTCTCATAAAAAAAGCTTTAAATGTACTCACGTAAACAATATAAGCTAATTAATTTATTTAATTAAGTCAGTAAATTGCTTAATGCTGATTCAATTGGCATAAACTAGGATCTCCAAGGATCTACTACGTTAAAAAAACGATGTCTGGTAACATTCTGGGGGTGAGTTCACGGAGATAAGACAGGAAAAGAATGTTCTTTCAGTGGATGGGGAAGGCTGTCATCTGCTCTCCGTTTCGCTTTTTTCTTCATTCAATCTGTAATGAGGACATTAGTCACAAGCAAGGCATCTCTGAGCACAGAAAATATGGCAAGAGCTGACATCAAGTCACTAAGTTCTATAGACACTTCACAATAGATGATGAAAACAACTGCCACTGTGCTTGCTTGCCACAGTCTGCTCCATACATAGGGCTCATCAGTTCTGGTTAGGGATGAGCCATTAAGAATGTGCATCACGGATCCAACCGTACCTCTTGGTTTCAATTAAGTGCAAGGAAAGATAGGTGGTCTATTAACAATGTTGGGAACAACCGAAGTTGACAGTGTGGACAAAGAGTGATCGGTGTGACTCTGCTGTTGGTATACACAGTAGTAGAATAAGATATATCAGATCCATCCCAGCAGAGCAACAAAGATGTCAAAAATAAATAAATAAATAACAGCTTTTTCAGTACCACTGCCAATCAGCGGCCTCCACAAGAAACCAAAGGTGAGATCATAGGGAAAGGGAGAAGGAAAGATAAGGATGTGATACATCGCAAAATTTAATGATTTACAAAATTTTTGGCAGGTTTTACTTCTCTGAACAATTAAAGGAAGCTTAGTGTTCACACAATCATGCTTTCTAACGGTGGTGGTAGTGAAGATATTGCCTAGTTAACTCCTACTTATCTCTCAGGTCTCAGCTACGTTGTTACCTTTTCACAGAAGTCTTTCCAGATATTTGTGACAGGCTCAAATCCTTCTAAAATATACTGTTTCCTGTCCCTCCTTTCTGCAGCACCTGCTCCAGTGAGAGTGTGCCACTATTGTCTTGATTGTTTCTTTATCATAGTTTTCCTCACTAGGAAATATGCTCCCAGTGAGCAGAGACTGCATCTGCTTTTGCTTGTCATTGCCTCCTTAAATTAAGCATACCGTCTGGGCACTCAATAAATGTTGTGTAAAGGAAGAGGAAGAAAAGGAAGGGAAGAAAAATACTTTTTGAACACCTATTGAGTAGCATCCATCGTTCTGATGTGTTATATATTTCTCATGACAACCCTTCAAGTTGAATCTTCTTATTCCAATTCTATTGAATTTCAGAGAATAAAATTAATGGTTTTAGGTTTCATAACTAAAGTGGATAAAGCACAGATATAAATGGTGATCAGTTTGGCCCCAATCCATGCAATTTTTACCCTTCCTTACTATATCATGCTATATCTTTATGTAACAGAAATTTGTCTGAATTTCTAACTAGTTATTTTGAATTTATAACGAGTTATTTGTCTGAATTTATAAAGTCATTTTAAATTTAAAAAGTTGTGATGTGTAGTGTTCAGAAATTGGAGTATTGACAACTGCCTCCTCTGACATGTTTTACTGTATAAAACATTAAACTTAGAATACATGAAATCCAAGTGTCTGTCTCTGAACATTGAACTCTGTAGGCAGTTAAAGCAATTATATGGACTGGAGGTAACCCTGAGGGAGAGATGGGGAACCCCATTCAGAGTGCCAGAGTCAGTGGAACAATCCCCACTCCCTCCCCGTCGAACTGTCCAATGAAAGGCCAGTAGCTTGCTGCTACTGTTATTTCATCCTTGTAACCTCAGTAAGGATGAAACATTTTCCACTTAGACATAGAAAACAGAATGTTAGCAATACCATTTTCAAAGGCTGAAGAAAAAGGGGAAATTCTAAAAAGAAAATGTCCTGTTTTTCTTTTCTTCTCAAATTCTATGTGAAAGAGGCAAAGATGTGAGCAAATGCTATGATATATTTGATAGTAGAATGCACTGACAGTGACACTGAAGTAGTGTGAATAATAAGTAGCAGCTGTTCAAAGAAGAAAATATAATATAATAGAGTAAATGGTGTATTTGTCCCTTGAGCTGCTGGTGCTTAGTCACTACGAAATCATTCTCACAGAAAACATAATTTAGACTACACTCTAGGACAAGCTACTCAGAATTCTGTACATGTTACAACTTGTTAGATGCTTGCATGATTTTAAATATTAAAGCCATTATCAAACATTAATGACAAAAATAAATCAAATTTAGAACGCAGAACTCAACTGTTGCCATCTATTGCTGAAGTGTGAGTTCATTATGAGTCTTTAAGGGTCAACAGTAGAAAACTTCCATCAAGAGAAAGGTCTCAATAGCTGTTCTATGCAAGTTTTGGTAGCCTCAGCATATTGAGGAAAGCGAAGAATCGTCTACACTGGCCTTCTGTAGCAACACAGTTGTTATTAAAATATAGGTCTAGCCAGGCAATCTCTATATTGAAGATTACGGGTGTATGTATGTAAATACAAGTACATGCAAATAATTTTATAGACATAATACAAACAACCCCCTCAAATCTGGAGGAATAACTTAGACAAAATAGCATGAAAGAAATGTGTTTTCTGCTTTTCTTAGGGATAAACAATGGAAACACGTCCCTAAAACGTCAACTAATATGAGAAAACCAGGGCCACTTTCATGGGAAACAAATTACAACTTTTGCTCCCTTGCAAAGAAGTCTAGCACAAATCAAAAGTAAAAAAGAAATGTAGACCGAACTCTCAGGGGAAATTTGTTGCATCAAAATGTCATATAAAAGTGAAATATTTGTTTTCTTAAATGATCAAAAACACGTTAGGAAGGAAAATATTAAGGCTTAGAATATAGCCATAATATATCTAGGTATAAGAAAGAAATTAAAGAAATCTCTTAATCTTTCTGACACTCAGCTTCTACATCTATGACATGGGAATATACAAGCTACCTAAAAAGATCATAATAAAGGTTGAGACATTGCATATAAAATGTATAGAATGTAGTAGAAGCTTGAAAAATATTTCACTTTTTTTCATTAAGGAAAACAAAGTATTTTAGAATAGGTGTCAATTACATTTAATCAATTGGGTCAAACAGAAAATTTACATATTTATTACCTAGTACAGCGACATCAGCCCTAATATTAAAAGAGAATCTCAGTTCTCCTAATCACATCCCTCTCTCTTCTTCCCCAGTGTCCTTGTTGATAATTGCATGAGTTTTAGCTCAAAATAAAACTGCCTGCAGCCTTGTAAAGGGAAAATAGATATACTATACATTCTTAAGAAATTGTAATATAGTTATCCTTGGAGAGAAGGAGAAGAATGGATTCCTGGAAAAGCAGAGTGAAGGAAGAAACAAATCTTATTTCAGAAAAAAATAGAGAACATCACAGAATGAATTGACATTTCTGCAACTTAGTTGATGTAAAAATTAGAGTGAGACTGGTTTTACTTATTCACCAGAGGGCCTAGTGGGGGTGGGAAGGCCAGCTTCCAACAAAGGAGCATGAATTAGAGGGACGCAGTGTATGAACACATTCTCAGTTTCCTCAGGGACAGAAGTTTTCTTCGTTTTCTCAGTCTTTGTAACTTGTACTTTCTTGGCTGGATCATGATTATGTTTCCATGAGTCAGAAAGCTGATATAGCATGGTTGAACACGGTGGCTCACGCCTGTAATCCCAGCACTTTGGGAGGCCAAGGAGGGTGGATCACCTGAGGTCAGGAGATCGAGATCAGCCTAGCCAACATGGTGAAACCCCATCTCTATTAAAAATACAAAAATTAGCTGGGTGTGGTGGTGCACGCCTGTAATCCCAGCTACTTGGAAGGCTGAGGCAGGAGAATCACTTGAACCTAGGAGGTGGAGGTTGCAGTGAGCCAAGATCGCGCCACTGCACTCCAATCTGAGCGACATCGTGAGACTCTGTCTCAAAAACAAAAACAAAAACAAACCCAGAAAGCTGACATAGAAGACCACAAGTTAGTAGGAAGATGCTAAGGAGCCCATGTATGCCACTTCAAAGACTATTAGTTCCCTGGAACATCAGTGTGTCCGTTTTACCTGGCACATAGTAGGTATATAAGAAATATTTCCTGGGCATTAAGTCTATAATATCACTTTCTCTATGATGGCCCTGGGCTAGAAATTACATGTTAACTCAAGAAATGGCTCTTGATTGTCTGCTCTGTGCCAGATGCCATGCTAGGCAACAGAATAAAATTGATACCACTTAATGGAATCCAAGCAGCAAGTTAATGGATTATTACTGCATTGATTCTAACAATATTTAAGATGTAATACTTATGTACCGGTAACTATCTTCATTAGGTTCTATTAGTTTATAAAATGTTGACTAAATCAAACTTCTGTGTATTTAGTCATTCTGATAACTAATTGTATACCTATATGCTATGAGTTTTTATAAACGCTTACTTTTGTATGCTAATAATACTTTGCGTGTTTTATAAAGTCAAAGCTATGTTTTCTGTAGGCTTTGAAATTGTCACAGAAGATAGTCTGACTCCTTGATTTCACATCTCATCTACTTTCATTTGGTCCTTCTTTGTCAGTGCTACTAAGCCCTTACCTTCTCCACCTTATGCACGGCTTTTCTAGTTTTTGAGAACAATTTATCCTTTCCTTTTATTTTTCAATTCCAAAATCTTTCATTATCCAAGAATTAAACATATGATTGCTTCCTTGCCTATAAACTATGGTGTGAGCAAACACAAGCACATTTTCCTTTTAGACGTCATTGCCTGTCACCATAACTTTTGTTTTGCATATTCTCAACTTTCTAAACCTTACTGTAATATTTTTTTTACTTCTATTCTTCAAATTTTTCTTTCTGTTTGTCTATAATTATTTTCTTCTCTTTCTAATCAGTACTTCTTTGGAATAGGGGTAAGGGAGGGCATGAGGGAGAACTTTGGCCAAGATATGGGTTTTATATTAGCAGGTCCAGACTTGATCAAAAGAACCTTATTTTTTTTGTGCAAAATACTATCCTACAATGTGCCATGTGCAAAATATGGTCCATTCTTTTACTGTTTAACTTGCTTAAACAGGTGATGAATGTAGGAATCCAGTGTTAAATAACAGAGAATTCATAATTTTTCTATTATCCCTAATCTATAATCTATAATCCCTACGATTAGACTTAATATAGCACAAAATCACTGAGTTCCTTCTAACTAACTGTCTAGTTCCGTGTATACTAGTAATTTCCATTGGTTGGCTCATATGGCAGACTCCAGGGATAAGTCCTGTGTGCTAATTTACTGTCCTTTATGTTTTATGTACTTATTGCAATGAGTTGGACCCATCTGGAAGGATTAACTATTTTTGAATCTTAACAGTCTCTTCTGAGGTTACACAACCAAAATTTAAACTAAGGTTTGTTTCCTCTCCCCTACACTCTTTCTTTTTTAAATAAATAAACTAAATTAGGGAAAATGGGAAAACAGTACAATGATCTCATTCCCCACATATTTTAAACTGTCTGTTAGGAAATGAATCAGTAGTGCAGCAATCTGTTAAGCTTTTTCTAGTCCATCAACTCAGAATGAAAGAATTCCACCCAGAAATTAGGAATTTCCATCGGCATTATCTTGCCAAGCAAAGTAGAAGTGCACGTACAACCTTTGTTTTGTTAACAAATGGTCTATTTACTGAGGATGGTTAATTGAAAGTCGAGTACTAGGAAGAACGTCAGCCTTATTTTAAATAAGGTACGAAAATATTTTGACCAGACATTTATATTTTGCCATTTTCCAAGTAGAGTCATTTTTTTTTTCCTCTGCCCTTGCCATGATGTGACATTTAATTATGGATTCTCCAGAAACCTTTCCCTGAGGTCTTTTACATCAGAAGTACCTTTTCCGGGAGGACTCAAGTGGAGTTTTTCATTATGACAGCAGCTCCCTATGGCTTAGCTTGCTATTAAGTCCTGAATTAATATAAGCAAACCCCTTCCGTTGACAAGATAAGCAATGTTTCCTTTTGTTTTCCAGAAGAGGATCTACTAGGTTAGTTGTCACAACCTGGACCTTTTGTTGGTAGCCTTTTGTTTGAGTTAAAATATTTACAGATACATGTGCTTTTCATCTAACAGCTTTTACAAGCTAGTATTACAGTGTATTCTCAATCAAAATATTGTGGAGGTTCTGCAATGCCTACCAAGTAAATGCTAAACTCCTTATGCTGGCTTTTCTGGCCCCCTCAATATGGTCTCCTTTATTCGAGCAGAATATTTGACCACTTTCCTTCACATATCCCATTCTCTAGCCAAACTGAACTGTTTGATGTTCCATGAGTACGACTCATGAGTTCTTGCTTGGGGAGCTTTTGTTTGTGCCATCTTGAATATTCTTACCAATGTCCCTCTCTTCCAATACAGCCTGATGAAATCCTAGACAACTCAAGGTTTACGTCATACTTCTTGAACAGCCTCCTCCATGAATAGTCTTTTTCATTCTCCATGGACAAAGCCTTCTCCTTTTAACCTGCAAGGGGGTTTCATTATACATCTTTTATGCCACTTATCTTAAGCTACCTCAAATTATAGTTTTCCATGTTCTAATATCAAATGTTTTTGCCTCTTCCAGTTGAATGTTAAGATGGCAGTACTCTCCAAATTGATCTACAGATTCAACACATTTTAATCAAAATTCCAGATATTCTCTTTGCATAAATTGACAATCTGATCCTAAAATTCGTATGGAAATTCAAGGGACCCAAAATTGCCAAAACGATCTCAAAAATAAACAGAGTTGGAGGAATTACAATTCCCACTTTCAAAACTTACCCCAAAGTTACATTAATCATGATTGTGTGGTATTGGAAGTAGTGTAGACATATAAATCAATGGAATGGAATAAAAAAACTAGAAATACCTTTTCGCATTTACAGTAAATGATTTTTGTCAAGGGTTCCAAGAAAATTCATTGGGGAAAGAATAGTTGTTTAACAAACAGTCCTGAGTCAACTGGATATCAACATGTATAAAAATGAATTTGGACTCCTTCCTCACACCATGCACAAAATTAACTCAAAATAGATTGTGAACCTAAATGAGGAGACAAAACATATACAATTCTTAGAAGAAAATATATTAAAATTTCACAACCTTGGTCTAGACAAAGCCTTTTTAAACATGACACCGAAAGCACAAATAACAAGAAAAAAATGATAAACTGGACTTCATAAAAACTTAAAAATTTTGTATTACAAAGATTATAACAAAGAAAATAAAAAGACTACACATAAAATGAAAGAAAATATTTGCAAATCGTGTATCTCATAAAAGACTTGTGTCTAGAATACATAAAGTTTTCTTACAATTCAATAATAAAAATTAAAAAAAAATTTAAATGGGCAAAGAATCCAAATAGGCTTTGCTCCAAAGAAGATATAGAAATGGCCAACAAGCACACAAAAGATTCTCAACATCATTAGCCATCAGGGAAATACAAATCAAAACCCAATGAGATATGATTTCACATTCCTTAAGATGCCCATAATAAAACAGACAGATAAGGATGTGTTGGTGAGGATGCAGAGAAGTTGGAATCCTCACACACTGCTGGTGAGAATGTAAAATGGTGCATCCACTTTGCAAAATAGTCTGTTGGTACCTCAAAGTGTTAAATATTGGGTTATCACATGACGCAGCACTTTTACTTCTAAGTAGATAATCTGAGAGAAATAAAAACATGTCCATGCAAATTCTTGTACATGAATGTTCATAGGAGCATGAGTTATATTAACCAAAAAGTAGAAAAAACTCAAAGTCCATCAGCTGACACTGACAAATAAAATGTAGTATATCCATACAATGTAATATTATTGTGCAATGAAAAGGAATTATATACTGATACATGCTATGATGTGAGTTAATCTTAAAAACATTACGCTAACACAATAAGCCAAAAGGTTGCATATCATGTGATTCTGTTTACATGAAAAGTCTTGAAGAGGCAATCTATAGAGACACAGATTAATGGTTGTCTAGATGTGAGGGATTGAGAGGAAATGCGTAGTGACTGCTAATAGGTATGGGGTTTCATTTAGGAGTAATGAAAATTGTGGTGATGGTTCCAAAATGTATTGTGGTGATGGTTGCACAACTCTGTGAATATAGTAAAAAACACTGAATCATACACCTTAAATAGGTGGATTGTCTGGTAAGCAAATTAAATCTCAATAAAACTTTTTTTTTTTCTTAGTGAGGAGGCTTTATATTAGCAATCATACAGGAAGTTGTCTTTCGTTGTCTAGTGTGGAAACTCAACTGACACATGTTCACTCTATTTCTCTAGGTAATAAGACCTAAATTACAAATAAATTACCAGTGGATTTTTGCTTTTGCATTTATCATGTGATCTACTAAATAAAATGGGTTCTGTTTAGTAATACGACTATAATTAGAAAGATTCTTTGTAAAAATTATCAGCCATTTTAGAGTAGGTAAAATGAAATAATAAATAGATCATCTCTGATTTACTGCCACCATTAAAATCTCAGCTACATTTTGAAACTATCTGCACCAGTATTGCTCATAATTAAACAGAGGTATTATGCAAATGTATATAGTTTTAATTTATCAATAATGATCAATTTTGGCCAATGTTAGTGGGTAGGTATATGAAAAATATAAATATATATTACTACTTTGAAGTCATAATCATATTGTAGGTGAATTGGGTTTAGATTTTAAGGTTATTTTACACTTTAATGGTTTACTAGCACCTTTAATATTTTGTAGGTACTTGAATTTCCAAGACGAAATTAATTTTTTTATCTGCAATGGCTCTTTTCTCATACTGCAACCCTCTCCAAGCCTCCCTTCTAAAAAGATGGAGGACTTCATCAGAAGTAACAAAGGAACAATTTTTGTTCAGAAATAAAAAACAAGTCAGAAGGCTGAATCTCATCTTACAACTATGTTCTGGTGCCCTTCTATGTTTATACTTCCCCTCCATTTTTTTTTGATATTGGTTCTGCATAGCCATCTGTAAATCATATTCCCCTGGACTTCATGCTTCCCAGAACATTACACACAAAATGTGCATATGTTTTTCCTAAACTTAGCGATCACATTTGTAGGACTGGTGGAAGGAGAGTGGGGGACGGGAAAAATTTCCTCCTTTCTTAAGCACAGAAATCAATCAGCAATTTTACTTCTGTGAGTAAGAAGTGGAGAAAGGAAGAAAGGAAAAAGAAAAGAAGGTAGGTAGAAAGCATTCTCACTTCTATATACTGTATTAAGTAGCCAACATAAAGCCAGAAACGAATCAAGCTGAATTCATTTTTACTCTATTCTCACAATGCTGTTATCCTGTCTCTAACCTAGGGCATCCACTTCCTTCAGTCTGTGCCTACCTCCCAAACATAAAGTCTTCCAACTTTTCTGTGCTTCCATCTGCTTGGTGTCTGCCTGAGAAAGAGGTTTCTAAGAGCTACTCCAAAAACCAAAATCACCCTAAAGGAAAGCATGAAGATACAAAGATAAAATACATATTTTTATAACATGTTTGAATGACTCACAACACAAAAAAGCATTTCAAAATGCCACCTGTAATTGGAAAAATAATATTTATATTCAAAAGGTATTTTTAAAAAATTATGTGAACGTCACCAGTCCCTTGTGCAATATGAGTCAACTTTGGCCCTAAGAGTGACAAGTCTAACCAAATTGTCAATCTTTAATGTTATTTCAAGACAGTCGGCAGAAAATTATTATACAGCCTCCTGTGAAAAAGGAATAACAAAAATAGCAAAAGCAAATTTCATCCCCAAAGGGACTCTGCTCCTCTCCAAGCTTATCTCTATGCAGATTTGAGACAGAAGAGTTGGCCTGGTGTGCGAGAAATCAGCCAGCTGACAACAGCTTTCTATGTTGCAGAAGAATGAGAAGTTAAATGTATTTCATGAACCAGTAAGAAATTTTAGTCTTATAAACGTGTAAGAAGGGTCTTTTCCCTAAACTTTTGAGTTTGATTTGCAGCAGTCTGAAATGTGAGAAAGAATTGCTTCATTAGTATTTTACATTGCTCTTCTCTTCTCTATAAATTCAAGTGGCCAAATATGTACTGGGAAAAAATAAGTGTTTCAGTAGTTCCATGTGCAAGGGAGAAAAGGAATGAAAATAAACTCCCACGTATTAAAACAACAAAATATTCACTTTTTGGACTAAATGTTGCTAGAACTTTGAATTTTGGTTGTTACTTTTTAAAATAGTAGTTGGAATTTGAATCATCTTTACTTTTTGTATCTTATGCCCATACATAGTTACAGGAACCTGGAAACTGGAATATTACTATGGACATGCAAATTAATAGAGCTCATAAGGGCAACTGGAGTTCATTCCCTTCTTCAGGGTCCTAGTGGAGCCTTATTTGCATAGCTGGATTTATAACTGACAAATACTGCATTAAGTTTAATTCTTAAAGGAAAAAGAAAAACCTTTGCAGACAAGAATGTTATGCCACATTAGTCATAAAGATGGAGACCTGTACATAATCTAAGGAAAGATCCATTATTCCATTCTCTTTATTCTGCCGTTGCTAATACCAATTGTCCTGATCACTTTGAGTCAGAGTTCAGAAAAAAAAAATTACAATAATTGTTGAAGATATTAACTTTGTCAGGGAAAATCCCTACTGAAGACAAATAGAAGAAAAAGAGTTTCTTAAGGGGAAAAATGTGATTTATTCAGATTGCTTGCTACAAGTGAATTAATAAGGCCAGGTGCAGTGACTCATGCCCATAATCCTAGCACTTTGGAAGGCAGAGGCAGGAGGATTTGCTTGAGGCCAGGAGTTCAAGACTAGCCTAGACAACATAGTGTAACCTCATCTCTACAAAAAAAAATTAAAAAATTAGGTGGATGTGGTGGCACACGCCTGTAGTCCCAGCCACTTGAGAGACTGAGGCAGGAAGACGACTTGAGCCCAGGGTTTTGAGGCTACAATGAGCTATCATTGAGCCACTGCACTTTAGCCTGGGCCACAGGACAGGGTGAGACCCTGTTTCTAAAAAAAAAAAAAAAAAAAAAAATAGAAATAGAATTATCCACAGAATTTAATTATCTGATATAATTCTCAATAGACTGAAAACACAACACGCCTGTCACTTTAGGAATATACAGCGGTTATTATCTTAAACTAAAATGTCAGAAATGTGATTGGCCAAATAAATTAGGTTCTAAGGCCTTAAAATGGTCATAATTCTAAAGCCATCACTATTACAGAAACCAAATGTTATTAACAAAACCAATAAAGGAATTTCCTAAAATGAAAAAATGTAATTATAAGATGCTTTCTGATTATTTCTGCAGGAATAGCAGACATCCAGGACTTTTATTAGCTTTAGTATTTAACAATTAAAATATAACAGTAAAGTCTACTTGATGTGCTCATAGAAAGAAGTAACACTAGATCTTTTGTCATTTGATATGTCAAATGACATAAAACCTAGTCATTTAGGTTTTATGCTCATTCACTAGATTTAGTACATCTAAACTGAAAATGCACTATCCATCAAACAAACAATGTTTTTATTTTCTTGTCGAATTTGGTGGTATGGACAATGCTTTTTTGAAGGAATGTTTACACAAACAGTGTCCCTCCCCTGTGACAAATGTCAAAGGCCATAATTTTATTACCTTTGGGACCATATGCATTTTTGAAGACTGAAGAAATTAGTCACTATTAAGAGATCTGCATTCTAATACACAGCAAAAATGGTTTATGTACAGAAGAGTGAACTTGAAAAGTGGTGTCATTAACACGCACCAAGATTTCAAGGTGAAGTTAGGAACCTCCTTGAATCTTACCCAGGAGAAAAAGTAGTGCACTTGCAGGCAATATGCCTGAAGCTCTCCTGGAACAATATATTCCACTTTCACCACCCAGGCCCTCTGTTGTGAAGAAAAGATTGTATCCTTCCTCCCTGACAGTACAACTGCTGAAAGCTACTGCAGAAAAGGGAACAATGATTAGAGAAAAGGGAAAGGGAAACAGAGAAGGAATGAAAAGGCATTAAGCTTATCAATTCCAGTGATAATTCAGAAGCTCTAAATGAGATTTTCCTTCTAAAATGTAATTACCCCTATAAAATAGAAAATAAGAACAAACATTCCTGAAAGTTTTGCAAGACTTTCAAAAATCTCTATTCTAAATGCATTTATAACTCAAGCACCACCTGCTGGTTCAAATTGGATCTTCCCACTCACTCGACAACTCCAATCAGCCAAGAAGACAATTCAAGTTTTCATAGGAATGAAGCAAGGAGACTACTGATTTTTAAAACCAGATTTAGGTTGTTTTGCTAAAATGTATAACCAGCTTTGTATTTCCATCTCATATTTAAGCCAAAAACATTAAAAATGTACTGTTATAAAAACTGAAAGATAACTTTTGATATAAAAGGTATAATAACCTGTACATACAATATTTGTATATATTTCTGTGGTTCATCACCAAAACTCTCATTAACTACTGTTACAAACATTATCTTGCTAATGTTTATTTTTATTATCATAATAATTTTATAATACATGAAACTTTCAAATATCTTAATGAAAATCAACTGATATGTTTTACCACACAGACTAAATAAAAATCTACAAATAAAAGTCACTATCAAATGAAGAGGCTTGTAGAAATGACTCACTGTAATTTACCTAGTTACCTTTTCCAGTTCTTCAACAACGAAAATTTAATTCTTTGAGAATTAAATGTGTCTCAGAATTAGGTCACTGAATCAATTTTGCATTTGTTTAAAAAACAATCACTTTTTGCCTCTTTCACAGAAAAACTAACCTAAACTAAAATAAAAATAACTATTTTCACTGTAACTACTGAAATATACAGCTGGTTATCTCATGAATGAAACTGCAACTACCCACCCTGAACCCAGCCGCAAAGCATCCCTGTTATAGAAATGTTTCTAATGTATTAAAAGCAGCTATGTGCAGCACTTACGGACACGGCCTCAAAGCCTAACTAGTAGCAGTATCTTAGGGCTACATTAACTGTGTATCCTAGGCAACCAAGTCATGGCTAAAGCACCACAGTGTTTGTTTAAAACGTGATGTGGAAAGCAATCAGAGGAGCTTCAATTCCAGGGAAATTCCTTTTCAATGTAAGCCTCACACTGTATTAGAGTGGTGCTGTTTGCACCATTATAATTAAGAATGTGTCACCATATTCATTATTTTCAAGGTTTTGTAACTCAGCTGTAAAAAATTAGTCATAGTAATTAAAAGATGGAAAACATCTAGTTATGCTAAGATGTCCTACTGGGGCATTTAAGGTCCTAGTGAAGGGGGTTTAAGCAATTTAAATGACAGATAATATTTTATCTTAACTACCTTAAAATACTATCCTAACCACTGGTATATTAGAGGTATGTTTGAAAATAATTGTAAACAACAATTTAGTTTGTGCTTTTCTTAATAAAAATATACATCATCTATTTTAACACCATAATGATTATGATTTTATTGAGTTTATTCCTCAATGAGTTTATCTTTTCATTACTTTGTTAGCAAAGAGCAATATTGTTCTTTACAAAAAATGTCTTTTTAATTTTTTGACCACTTCCTGAACTCAGTCATAATACAAGAACCTAAACCCATGTCATTTTGCACATCTCCGTCATATATTTATATTTCTATGTAAATTATAGGTGCAGAATATTGTTCTTGGTGAATTATTTTTTAAACAGAATTTGTATTTTTCTTTTTTTGGCAATAATGAAAAAGGTTTCTCATGCTGTTTTTCAGATTGAAGAAGGAACCTGAATTTTTTAAAACAAAAGGAAGCAGTAATTGTGGTAATGGAGAAAGGATAACTAACCTTTACTAAGAGCCTGCTGTAATAGCTACACAATACTATTTATCACATATTTATTTCATCTCATCCTCTCAACAGTTCTGCAGAATAGGTAGTATTTCCCATTTCATAATGAGGAAACTCACAATACTAGTGGGACCTGGATCCAAAGTCCTAACATTTTATACAATTTGTGCATTTCCAAAATAAAAACTTGAAATTGAATACAGTCCATCTTATATTTAAATGATTCTACAAAATATTAGAAACAAAATTATAAAGTACCTCCATCTTTCTTTCCATTCTTCAGATTTTATTGCTATGTTTCATGGTCGTGTTTAATTAATAAATGTATACAACTTATCAGAACTCAAGAATAAAATGAAACTAAGGGTTTCAAAAACCTATTTCCTTTAAAAATCTGTCTAGTAATAACACAATTTACATTATGCATAAAATAGTACTAAATTTATCCCTGGAAAAAGAGAAATTGTCATCTAAGACTCTATGTGAATGATATCGGAATGAAAACAGTCACAGATTATACGGTAAAATTATTCTGCAGAGCCGCTCCAAGAGAGAGAATAGCCCCTTGGCGATGGTCAAGGGATTTCTCAAGGCACATATCATGGCCTCTTTGAAGCCTTGCCCAGATTAATATGTTTACTTTCTCTTTAAAATTCTGGAGTTAGAAAATATTATTTCCTCGATTATTTTCAAAGAGAATATATCAGAGATTTTATTATCTTCTACTGGTGCCCAAATCTGATGTTCTGTAAGTAAGCTTTAAACATTTTGTTCTATTTAAAAGAAAGACCTTTTAATAAATAACTATATTTTGTTTTTATATTGGAACAGTTGAGAAAACAATTTGCCTATTTCCTCATTTTTTTATTTGCAGCGTGTGAGAAAAAAAGATATGAATTACTTAATACTCTCATTTCAAATGGAAAA
Source organism: Hylobates moloch (assembly GCF_009828535.3). Lineage (NCBI taxonomy): Eukaryota > Metazoa > Chordata > Mammalia > Primates > Hylobatidae > Hylobates > Hylobates moloch. The sequence goes on along the minus strand of NW_026652288.1, from coordinate 83,354,912 downwards.
GACAGTCAAACAAATCAAGGCATTAGATAAGCGCTGTCCAGTACAGTGACCACTAGCTACCTGAAGCAGCTATTGAGCCACCTGAAATGTGGTTAGTCAGAAATGAGTGTAAAATACCACTGGAATTTCAATGCTTAGAATGAATAAAGTATAAAAATCTCATTTTCACAATGTTCGCTTGTTGAAAGGATAATATTTTGGAACTAAAATATGGCCATTTGCCTATTTTACCTATTTCTTTTCTTTTAGTGTGGCTACTAAAAAATTTTAAAATTACACATGTGGTGCAAATTTGTAGCTTTCATTCTATTTTTGTGGGGGGGAGGGGTGGGGCAGTAGTGTGTTAGACCTCAAAACATGAGGCATGAAAGTTTAGATCTGAAATCACTGATATTATCTACAAGATATTTCCTACTACTGTTTTACTCTTTCTCTTATATCCTGGTATTTCCAATATAATTGATAAATTTATATATAATAATATATATTGATATATAATAATATATAAGCATATATGCACTGAACTCCTTCCAATACTATATTTTCAATATCTAAAATAATGCCTGGTCAATAGTAGGCACTCAATAGTTTTTTTTTCTGTATTTTGAATTAATGCATTTTTCTAGCACCAAACACAAGTCAGAGATAGAGGGCAAAAAGAGGAAATTCTGCCTCACTGACCTATTCAGAAACTTTAAGTCCCATAGGCGAAATATCTGAAACAAATAGATATGCAAATGTAAAATGGAATTTCTGAAGCATTTGACATAATATGGAAATTGGTAATCAGTAAAAATTTTCTATGATTGGATTACAGAACCACCAATGTATGGGTCCCACCACATACACATTTATATTGTGAGTGACCTGGACATTTGACAATGCATTCACCTTTAATATATACAACTATAACAATAAAGCTATTTTTAAGCTTTTATCAATGTTGTCAATATTTCTCCTTAAAAATTAAACTTAGCAATGTTATTCTTTTATAAACAGCAGAAATTCCAAGTTGCAGATTTGCATTCCATCAAAAGCATTATAATAAATTAAGAAGAATCATTAGAAAAGCTTACAATTTTGCATATTGCTTCACCAAGACTTCAAATCTGTATAAGTGTGTGTATTTTAAACCATCCACGCAACTTATGTCCCTGGGTAAAATAATTTTGGAGATTATAAAAATCTTTAGATACCAAAGCCTAAAGAATTAGGATAGATGGAAACAAAATGAAGTTACTGTAACCCCCAAAGACTCAGAGGCTCACAGAAGACCAAGGAGTCTAAACATAGGAACAAGAAATATTATCTGGGTTAGGAATCCTTGATCCATTGATGAATCTGAACTCAACAAAAAATGTTTTGTTTTGTTTTTCGAGAATTTTAAAGCTGAAAATACATTTTCTGGGAATTACTCAGCAGTGGATGGAATGACTGAGAGATAACTTACTTGGTGGCTCTTAAGTCCAACTGATATTTTAAGAATCCTGGTTTCAAAAATTACTACCAGTATGACCTAGGTTAATAAAACCCCTCAAAGTCTTAGTGTTTTCATTTTAAAAGTATATGACATTCATCTCAGCAAAATAAGATTCCATCAGGTAATCTGAATAAAGTATTCAGTACAGTGTCTAGCACATACTGATGGTTCAATGTTTATTATTTGCTGTGGTTCAGATACGTTATTAATTTCCTAGGGCTACAGGAACAAATTACCACAAACTTGGTGGCTTAAAATGAGAGAAATTTATTCTCTCACAGTTCTGGATGCTTGAAGTCTGAAATCAACCTGCCAGCAGGGCCATACTCCCTCTCAAGACTCTAGGGAAAAAAATCCTTCTTTGCGTCTTCCTAGCTTCTGGGGGCTTCCAGCAATCCTTAGCATTGCCTGACTTATAGCTGCCTTATTTAAATGTCTGCTTCTGTCTTTCACATGTTATCCTTCCCTATACGTATGTCTCCATGTGGTTCTCCTCTAGTCTTACAAAGATACCAGTCTTTGGATTTAGGGCCCACTTTAATCAAGCATGACTCATCTGAACTAAGTACATCTTAAAAGACCCAATTTTCAAATAAGGTCACATTTTGAGGTGCAGGGTTGATATGAATTGTTGGAGGGGGGACCCTGTTCAACCCACTATAGATATTTAGCCCATTCTAAAGCTCACGTGGCTTTAACCAAAACAAGGGAAAGGTCAGAACACAATGAAGTATAAAAGAGGTAGTCACCTCTGTTATATAATGTCTTCCCACACACACATGAAAAGTCCACCTAGACTGGTAGTGTGAACATATTATTCTTCCATATGCAAAAATTTGCCTGTAAGATATCTTCTACTACTTCATTTTTATGTTTCTTAGGACTTTCATAATCTTGCCACGTCTTATTCATTTGTCACTTACATCTTGTCACTAAGTCTAGTCATTTTTCTCTACCACACATCTCTCACATCCATTCTTCTCTCTCACTTCAAATTCTACCCAACCTTAGTGCCTCACACTAACATGAGTATAACCACCTTCAAACTAGCCCTAGCCTCTAGACTTTTGAACTATAGTGCAAACTACTGAGAGATTAACTCCCTATATTTTTTTCATATCAGTTCATATTCCCCAAGCCATCAATGATTCACCATTTAAAGTAGAATCTACGTTCTTCAGATCAGCTGCATAGACTTTGATGATCTGATCCATTTGCTTACCCTCAAATACTTCCTTCTGCATCTCAGTGGGAAACATCATCTCCAGTAATCCTGGTTTATTGTCTCCATTGCCTTCCTGTACTTCTTTTTGTTTGCAAGAGGAAATTCCTTCTTAGCAGCATCAAAAAATACAGAGAATAATTCTGCCTTCATTTCAAAAGGCACTTTAAACTGAAATTCTGAGCTATAAAGGATTTGTAAAGGAGCCAGAATGTTTCCTTCCATGAATAAATAAAGAATTTATATATATATATATATATATATATATATATATATACTTGTGGACTGGGACCCTACAGCCTATGTAAGGTGTGTGGGTTGGGCAAGAGCTGAAAGGTTAAAAATTGGCTTTTGCTAGAGTGAATTTCAACCAAAAGAATGTTCATTTGGAAATGCCCAGCAAATGGTGAGAGCCAAGTCTAGGTTTTGTGTCAAAATTATTTCCAGGAGATAGTTTAAGGTGCTAGAAGTGCATACAACTCTAGCACTAGATAGGTCAGTGGCAGGCATAATGAAAGATACTTGCGAGAATCTATTATTTTATAAGAGTAGCATTGAAAGATAAGTTTTATAAATGTTTTTCTACTTTTTAATAATTGAAAAATAGATATTGGTCTCCAAAGGAAAATATGTTTCTCTCCTGGGAAGTCAGCTCTGCATGTTATGTAAGATTTCTGGGAATGGTCGCCGGGCGCGGTGGCTCACGCTTGTAATCCCAGCACTTTGGGAGGCCGAGGCGGGCGGATCACGAGGTCAGGAGATCGAGACCACGGTGAAACCCCGTCTCTACTAAAAATACAAAAAATTAGCCGGGCGTGGTGGCGGGCGCCTGTAGTCCCAGCTACTCAGAGAGGCTGAGGCAGGAGAACGGCGTGAACCCGGGAGGCGGAGCTTGCAGTGAGCCGAGATTGCGCCACTGCACTCCAGCCTGGGCGACAGAGCGAGAAAAAAAAAAAAAAAAAAAAAAGATTTCTGGGAATGGTCATTTAAGCTTGCCACTTACTAACTAACTGATCCCATGAAATACTTAAACCGTACTAGGATTTGCTATGCCCTAGTAAATCTGTTTCCGCCTCTGATGTTTCACTGTTACTTTTTCCTCCCAACAGTGGCTATGAAACTTCTGTTGATAGAGGGACTATCCAAATCAAGCAAATCCCTGACTCTCTTCTCAATTGATAGATGCTGCCTTATGTTTAAAAGTTTTTCTTTTTCTTTCTTTCTCTCTCCTTTTCTGTTCCTGCTTTGATTAAACAAACACCAGAAAAGTTCTTGATTTTTTTTTCTTCTTCTTTTTTTTTTTTTTTGGTAAGGAAATGGAAAGTGAATTGCAAGTTGCTTCTGAGGCAAAGAACATAACTTTTATTACTTGTTATTATTATAACAGTAACAGTAGTCCCTGTTACTACTGACTGTTATTAATTTTAAACTTTTGTTGCATTTTTCAGGTAATAAAAAAGCAATAAAGTAGTCCTTTAATACAAACTGTACAATACTTGTTGTTTGTTTTAAAAATCAAACACACTTTATAAAGAAAGGTAAAACTATTTATGGCTCCCTTGATGAACAAAAGTAGATATAAACCAAATGAAGAAAAACATGTGTTATTCCTTCAATAAATATTTGAGAGCTTGCTGTTGACAAGGTTTAGAGAAAGGTGACAGGCCACAAGCCATTTATAACATTGCTTTGTCCTTCTAGACAGCTGGTGAAAAGTTAGAGAACCAGAGCATAATAATAATAAAGGGTATTGTCATGTTTTATGCCACTTTATAGCTCAAAATTCAATTTTTGATAAAATATTTTATATCATTTTCTTGAGAATCCTGTGAGAAAAGATGCTGGAAAGATACTGGTACAGCCATTTTAAAGATGGGAAAACCGAGGTAATGACAGATTAATTACCTTGCCATATTCCCATGATAAAACAGAAAGCATTAAGAATAGTGCTCATGTCTTCTTACTCCTGTTCTATGATTTCTTATTTCATAATCAAGATAAAGACCAAAATTTTACTCCTTCCTACAAGTTCCAGGAAGAATACCTTGGATAAGAAGGAGACAAGCAGAAGAACATGCCCTAAGATGACCCCCAGTAAGTCAGGTCCTTATGTAATCCTTTCCTTCTGAGTATGGGCATAACAAATGACTCACTTCCAATAGAGTAATGAAAAGGCGACTTTACTCCCTTGATTGTTATGTTCTATGACAAAGGTGGTGGCTTGTCATCCCTATTATAATTTATGTTACATAAGACTCCAGCTGGGCATACTGGAGCTTCAGAGATTCTTCTGCTGTCCTTGAAGAAGTAGGTGGGCATGCACTGAACTGCCTATAGAGAGGGTCACATGGCAAGGAACAGCAGGCAGCATCTAGGAGGTAAGAGTGACTTTCAGCCAACAGCCAGTAAGATAGTGGAGAATTCAACTCTAAAACTATAAGGAAATGAATGCTGCCAACGTGAGGCGGTTTGAAGTGGATCTTTCCCCAGTCAAGCCTCTGATGAGTCTGCAGCCCTTGCCAACATCTGGTGGAATCCTGAAAAAGAGAACCCAGCTAAACTATACCCAGAGCTCTGACTCACAGAAACTGACATAATAAATGTATGTGGTTTTAAGTACCCAAGTTTGTAGTGATTAGCTATACAGCATAGAAAACTAATGCAAATACCTGTTTCTTTTTCTGTATGCTGTAGTCTGAGCCCTCTAACTATGAAGTGGATAAAAACAAATCAGTAATATTTCGGGGGGAAGGGATCCCCCTTTAATAATACAAACTAACATTTGTTGAGCATTTAATATGTGCTAGGCATTGCTGCAGATCTTTGGACATATTGCATGAAGCAGGGCTCAGTTCTTGGAACTAATCTCTTCTCTATTCTCATTTCCATTCTGGTTTAGTGTTTTTTAATCTTAGGAACATGTAGTAACTTTTGGCTTTTGAACAGAGAAAAGATGAGACAAGAAAAACAGAATGTATCATACCTATAAAATAAAGTTACATTAAATAATACATATTTTTTCCAGTGTATGTTTGTGTGCTACCTAGTGATACAGTGATATAAAATATTATTTTTTCTTTTTTTATTATTATACTTTAAGTTCTAGGGTACATGTGCACAATGTGCGGGTTTGTTACATATGTATCCATGTGCTGTGTTGGTGTGCTGCACCCATTAACTGGTCACTTACATTCATTAGGTATATCTCCTAATGCTATCCCTCCCCCCTCCCCCACCCCACAATAGGCTCCTGGGTGTGATGTTCCCCTTCCTGTGTCCAAATGTTCTCATTGTTCAATTCCCACCTATGAATGAGAACATGCAGTGTTTGGTTTTCTGTCCTTGCGATAGTTTGCTGAGAATGATGGTTTCCAGCTTCATCCATGTCCCTACAAAGGACATGAACTCATGCTTTTTTATGGCTGCATAGTATTCCATGGTGTATATGTGCCACATTTTCTTAATCCAGTCTATCATTGATGGACATTTGGGTTGGTTCCAAGTCTTTGCTATTGTGAATAGTGCCACAATAAACATATGTGTGCATGTGTCTTTATAGTAGCATGATTTATAATCCTTTGGGTATATGCCCAATAATGGGATGGCTGGGTCAAATGGTATTTCTAGTTCTAGATCCTTGAGGAAGCACCACACTGTCTTCCACAATGGTTGAACTAGTTATTTTAAGTGCAAATAGTAGCCGGGCCTGGTGGCTCATGCCTGAATCCCAGCGCTTTTGGACGCTGAGGTGGGCGGATCACCTATGGTCAGGAGTTCCAGACCAGCCTGGGTAACATGATGAAACCTCGTCTCTACTAAAAATACAGAAATTAGCTGGGCGTGGTGGTGCATGCCTGTAATCTCAGCTACTAAGGAGGCTGAGGCAGGAGAATCACTTGAACCCAGGAGGTGGAGGTTGCAGTGAGCCAAGATTGTACCACTGGACTCCAATCTGGGAAACAGAGCGAGACTGTGTCTCAAAAAAAGTGTGAATAGTAGCGAAAAATGGAGAAACACAATTGTAGGTGATGCCATCCTGTTTCATAATATTAAACAGCATCTGTATGGGGAAGGAGTTATTTTATATTAAAGTTTTATCTCCAGATTCTACTTCTGTGAACTCTAGACTCATTTTCTAGTCACCTACTCCACATTTCCACTTGAATACCTAATAGTGAAGTTCACATGTATCATGTCCAATAGCAGACTCCTGACCTCCATGGATCCCTACCCATCTGTGCGCAGTCTTCCCAATCTCAAGCTAAAAACTTAAGAGTTATTCTGACTTGTTTCTCCTATCCCTTTCATCCAATTATCAATAATCTTGTCATTTCTATCTTCAAAAGACCTCAGAATCTGACCATTTCATGACACCTCTAAGATACCGTTCTGAGCCAAACCACTACCATCTATCTGAATCGTTATTAATCAAATAAATCTCCTGGGCAGCTCCCTGCTTGCACCTTTGTGCATTTCAGTCAGTCTATTCTTTTCATGGCAGTAAAAGCAATTCTTTAAGTAAATCATGACTTCTTCTCTCAACACCCTTCTCTGACTTTCTATCTCATTTACATTCCACATTTAGATGACTATAATACACACTTATTTTTATGTAGAAAATTAAGAAGTGTCTTATATTCACCGTGAACCAGGTGGCAGTTATAATATAGTGATCATTGCCTGTATATGAGCAAACTTGGTCATCACTTCAGTTGAATTATAGGCACTATTGGGACTACACATTTGAATTTAATATCTTCAGTAAGTTTCTACTATGATTCAACATTGAAATGAGAAGTCATGGTGTATGTAAGAAGAAACAGAGGCAGACCAGCGTAGCATATAAAAGAATTTTTGTCTAAATAAGACTAAATAAACTCTTTAGATATATATAAAATAAAAATCTATGTGATTAGAAAGTATTGTGCCATCATTTTCATGGCAGTTTTTGTTCCTTAGTTATACATAAAATAATGATGAAGTTAACAATGAAAAATGTTTTAAATTCGATAACAAGCAGTAAAAGCCAATCCTTATAATGTTCTACAGGGCCCATATATTCTCTTGCCCTCTTGACATCTTTCTAAATTTATTTCTGAAAATTCTCCCCTTTGCTCACATAGCTCTAGCCACAGTGGCCTCCAGGTAGCTCTTTGAAAATGCCATGAACCCTTGTGTCACACAGCCTTTGCCTCTGCAGTTCATCCTACGTGGTATGTCTCCGTCCCCTCGTAGCTTCAGGACTTAACTCACTTACCTCATTCAGGTCTCTGTTTAACCGTCATTTTATCAAGGAGATCTTCTCTATCTTATTAAAATATTCTTGCCCATCTCAAATTAATTTTTCCACATTTTATATTTTTCTTTTTCTTTCAATTATTGTCTTTCTGTCTTTCATTGAAATGCATCATAGTGCCTGGCACATAGTAGATGCTCTTAAAATTTTCAGGAATGAGTAAATGAATAAATGGATCTTCACAACAACCTTATGATATTAACATTTTCATTAATGATGGTAATATTATTATTGCCATTAAACATTGATGAAAAATGTGAGGAAAAGGGAAATTAAGTAATTTTGTCATGGTCATGCAGGTATTATGTGTGATAGACTCTGGATTTGATGTGGCTGCAGTGCCTGCACAATGAACCTTCCCTTATTGTTTCTCATGTCTTCATAGATGAGTGCAGATTTGAGGTCACTTACGAAGATAAAGAAAAAAAAGTTGGCTGGCTGCGGTGGCTCACACCTGTAATCCCAGTACTCCGGGAGGTGGAGGCGGGCAGATCATGAGGTCAGGAGTTCGAGACCAGCTGGCCAACATGGTGAAGCCCTGTCTCTACCAAAAATACAAAAATTAGTCGGGTGTGGTGGCACGTGCTTGTAATCCCAGCTACTCTGGAGGCTGAGAAGGAGAATTGCTTGAACCTGGGAGGCGGAGGTTGCAGTGAGCCAAGATCGTGCCATTGCACTCCAGCCTGAGCAACAGAGCAAGACTCTGTTAAAAAAAAAAAAAAAAAAAAAAAAAAAAAAGGAAAAAAGAAAAGAAAAGAAAAATATGCGATACAAGTTAATGACTTACACAAGGCTACTGAAGAACTTGTTCAACCCATTGTGTGGACACCAACTTTGGAGCTCTTTTACAATCAATTCTGTTATTTTACTAATTCCTCAGAGGTGTCATCATGTGAGGTGTTTCTCCATTCTAGGGCACTTAGAATTTTGTAGCAGACACATGAAATAGAGAAGTACTTGAAAACCCTTATAATTGAATATGTAACTCTGTTCCACTGGGGTCCCTTTTTTTACCAGCAGATATTCATGTTGCCCATCACGTCACACCAGCTTCCTTCTCAGCATCAAAGCATACTTGGTTCTTTATCCTGGCCAAATGGGGGTCACTTTCCCAATTCATTAAAATGATTAAATGGTTCTGCATAGCGAAGAGTAAGTCATGTGCTAGTGGCTGTACTATGCTGCAAAGATGGTAAAAATTATTTTATAACTTTCTAAGCAGCAAAAAACAAAATTTCCTTCTTTTAAAATTCCCTACTATCTCTAGTCCTTCTTTAACAATCTCCATAAATAATTACATAAAGTGTATGTAGTGTATTTTATCTTTGAAAAACCCATTGGGTAGTTTTATGGGTATTTATGAATGAAGTGATAATTCATAAATACCTAGTACAGAGTAAGCACCCTGAAGACATTATTATAATTAGTATTACTATTATTATAAGTCATTGTATGTTTACATTTTACCTTAGAGTGTGGTGACCAAACCTGAGAAATTTGAAAGCAAAAAGCAAAGAAGTGCTATGTGCAACAAAAACTATAGCATTTACTTAGAAAATATACTTAAATGAGCCTTAGTCAATATACCAAAAAAATTCAGATTGGCCTGGCTATCTTTTTGCATATTAGAAATTACAAGTGATGCCAAATTTTGTGACGTACTTTTTGATTGGACACAGGGTCACCTGGGTGAGGACAGTCAACACCAAGCTCATTTTCACCTGGTGACTGGAGCCATAATGTAAAATGTTAAATTGCTATCATTCTTCTTTCTCCTAAGTAACTTGTAAACATAATAATGGCTTCATTGTTGAGGCTTGCAGCTTCTTTCAAAAGGAAAATAATTTTTAAAACAGGCTAGGATCATAGCGTTGTGTGCATATGAGCACTCAAAAAGCAGTCTTTAAATAATAAAAAGCAGAGCCTTCATTTGTGCTGCTCTTTCTGCCTAAAAGCTTCTACCTGACTATTTGCCTGATCAGCTACCTCTTATTCATTCTTCAAGACCATGGTAGTCTTCCTTTCCATACTCTTTACTTCTTCTCATCATAGCTCTACCTAGATACCTTAAAAATTAATTTTACAAATAAGTTTATCCCTAAAAATTATCAGCAGACACACAAGTGGAGGTATCACGTTTTTGTTTTATTACTTCATCCCCAGATCTTTGCACTAGGCCCTCATAGGCATTCAATAATATTGATCTAAAGAATATATTAAACTCTCATTTACTTTTGCTAGTAGGGAGATTCAAATGGAGAGTTAAGATCTGGAATATATATAAAATGTATTCACATAGCAGTACAAATAAAATGTTTAGTTTTGTGTGTTTTCTCCTCAGTGGAATTAACTTACTAATAAGGTATGGTATAATGAAAGATATGTTGTTTCTAGAGCTGAAACAGAATTGAAATATCCACTCCTACCTTCTCATTTAATATGTTTTGTCCTTCCTAAGCAAATAATGTGTGATATACTGGATGTTGCTCTGCCTGTTATGCAGGCAGAGTCTTGACAAGTCTTGAGAAGTAGCCTAGAATTCTCTATAAGGTTCTACTGGTTAAACTTTGTTTTCATGTCACATAGTATCAATAACCATTTATAATACAGGACAAAAAATAAGTGACCTTCCAGTCACTTGAATAAAGGAAAAATGAAACTTATTTTCAAACAAGTTTCAAACAAATAAGTTATCACAGATAATTTTCACCCCGCCACCCCCCCACCCCGAAATATTTAAAATTTGTGACTCTCTCAAGAGAGTTTATTTTAAAAATAAAGATTTTGTTTACCACATTCAGGTATCCTGATTTAGTAGGTCTGGATCGTGACTCAGAAATCAGCATTTTTTAAAAAATTATTTTTCTTTTTCTTTTTTATTTTTTTAGAGTCAGAGTCTCTCTCTGTCGCCAAGGCTGGAATGCAGTGGCATGATCATAGCTCACTGCAGCCTTAAACTCCTGCGTTCAAGTGATCCTCTCACCTCAACATTCAAAGTAGCTGGGACTATAGACGTGTGCCACCATGCCTGACTAATTTTTAAATTTTTGTAGCAATGAGGTCCCACTATGTTGTCTAGGGTGGTCTGAAACTCCTGGCCTCAAGCAATCCTTCCACCTCTGGCTCCCCAAGTACTGAGATTACAAGCATGAGCCACTGTGCCTGGCCCAGAAATCAGCATTTTTAGGCACACTCCAAAATCTACAGCCAGTTTGAGAATACTCTATCCTAGACTGTAGAAAGAATATATATATATATATATACTATACACATAAACACTTTGACATTTTCAGGTTTCCTTAGTAACTTCTGTCTCCAGCATAGTGTCAGAAAAGTTCAAACATCAACTATATGAGGTTTATTGTGGGACACTGACAAAATATCTACCATTAGATTCCCTAAATCTTTTTAACAGTGCCCTTAATTCCACTATGCAATACGATGCCTTCTCCCAGTAGGCTCTAATTGTGATGTAAGTCCCCTTGGAAGCAGTTACATTATAAACCATTAAAGAGATTTCTTCATTCCTTTACATAGATTAGTCTGTGTGTAATTAAATGATGTCTGAGGACCAGATACTGGGACGGTCACTTTTGTTTCAAAAAAAATTGACAAGAGGAAGGTCTAGAGCTTGGGGCAGGAAAGAAGGTACTCACAAAAAGGAGTTTAAGGAAAATAAGATACCAGACTATGCACATTTACTAAGGAAACTAAGTCCAGGAAAGACAAAAAGAGAGGACAATCAGAGATCGAAATAAATTTTTGCCATTTTTCAGTTACCTAGAGCAAGTCTTACTAACACTAACTGATTGATCCATCCATCCATTCATTTATATTCATAGAATCAATAATATACCTAACAAGTGGCAAGGGACTGGGCCTGGAATAGTGCTTTGCTTTGAGGAAACAATGGATCAATACGGCTGAACAACATGAATGGTGCCTGTCCTCACAAAGCCTCCATGTCAGTCTGGTTTACTTTGGGGGCAAGGAAAATGACAGTGGTATGAAAAGTGGATTTCATTACATTAGTTCCTTTCAACTATAGCTCAGTAATATAAGAAATTATTTTATTTAGTGATTCAAGAAAAGTTTTTCACATTCAGTTCACCAATCATAAAACCTATACATTATTGTTTAAAAACAGGAAAGTTTCTGGTAGGTTTATAAATATTTTTGGTAATTATTTTTAAATGTTTTTAAAAAAGTTATTACATGTTACCACTTATTTTGAGACAATTTGCAACAGAGAAAGCCATATATTGAATAGGATCACACAAGTAGATGATGCATCCATCGGCCTAACTCAGGATATTCATAACCAGAATTTGTCACATGACACTAAAGAATCATAAACTGTTGCATTTTATAGCCAGTCATAGATTTTTATAGTTGAGTGAAACTTTTCGAAATTCATAGTGTGCCTACCTACCTTCTAAGGATTATAATTTGTGGTTGCGAGCAGTGTTTTACAAACTGAAACTCATTTATGGATTATAAAATCGATTTACTAATTTGTGACTGGCATTTTTTTCAGCAACATGGATGGAACTGGAGGTCATTATGTTAAGTGAAATAAGCCAGAAACAAAAAGAAAAATGTTGTATGTTTTCACTCATACTTGGGAGCTAAAAAGATTGATATTTCATGGAGGTAGGGAGTAGAATGATGGTTACCAGAAGGGGAGGTTGGGGGCAGTGGATGAAGAACGGCTGGTTAATGGGTACAAACATATAGTTAGATAGAAGAAGGAAGTCCTAGTGTTTGATAACACAATAGAGTCATTATAGTTAACAATAATTTATTGTATATTTCAAAATACCTACAAGAGAAGAGGCAAAATGTTCCCAACACAAGGAAATAACAAATGTTTGAGGTGATGGATATACTAAATACCCTAATTTGATTGCTACACATTGTATGTAAGTATCAGAATATGACATGTGCCCCATACATATGTATAGTTGTTTAGTGTCAATAAAAAACACTAAAAAATATGTAGAGTGAAGTTCTAACATTCTCAAATGTTTGAAAATGTTCTAATTTGTAAGTAAAACAGCACTCTTATCCTTGTACCTACATCATGTACCTTTTATTTTCATTTTATTTTTAATTTTTGGGGGTACATAGTAGGTTTATGTATTTATGGGGTACGTGAGATATTTTGATATCTTTAATTGTCTCCTGAGGGCCAGAGTTTATAAACCACTTTTTAAACCACTTTGTGGCTCCTGATGCTTGCAGGACTCATATAATTGTAAATTGCCACATACAGATTGAAAGCGTTACTCACTCTTATCTTGCTAGCACCTAAGATTGTATATATTCCATACATAGTAGATATTCAATAAATTGTCATCAATTATAATAAAAAAATACAATTCATTGCCTGTACTGAGGTTATCATTTTGTGAAATTTTTGCTCTACTTTTAACCTATAAGCACAGGTAAAATAGGTTATTAGCCATGGATCATAGCTAAAACAGTTTGACTCCCATTGCTGAAGAACTGTTACAATCAAGCTGGATCAACACCTTTAGTTTCCAACCTCTTATGCACTCCCAATATTAACTGGCTTGATCCACATTTCTTTTGTAAAAAATGGACACGCACCAAGTCAGTGTACTTTCCTTAAGAGATCTAAACAGCTTAAAAATAAAAACCAACTTTTTTTCAAAAAATTTTCAATCATATTAAAATCTGGCAACAGAATAAATAAAACACAACCATTTTAGAACAGATCACATCAACTTTTACTACAGACAAAAAGTTCACTCTCAAAGTCCACTAACTCTAAGGATTGCTATGGCATCACCATACCAAATTGGCTGAAGCTTCTTTTATTAGATGTTTCCTTAAACAACTTCTCATAACAATGCAGTGCAAGAAAAGTGGCTAAAAGCCGTCTTCTAAAGCTAGAGTCACTTAATAAAAAGTAACTTGTAACGACTGCTGGAGAGGAAATCAAATACTAGAAATGAGTTCAGGTGCTAGGATCAAAGCTATAGTTTCATTGATTAATGTGTCAGGATAAATGGTATGAGGCAGATCCCCCACCCCTTCAGTGCATTCAATGTGTTTCAGTTGCTACGATATCTTCATTAAGATACATGACAAATATTCACCTTGGAACAATAGGCAATAAATGAATATCAAGAAGGGAAAAATCCTAATTAAAAGGCCAACGTATCAAATAATAATCTAAGCTACATTATGCTTCACCCTGATTGCAGCTTTCTCTTTTAGACTTGATACATTTGGCTCCCAGCAACACTAAAACTCATTATAATCATCATTAAAATAACACTTTTCTCAGGTCAGCAGGAGTTGGGTGTCTTGCTGAAGCTGTGCATTCAGCCCCCGGGAAGAAGTAGTATCAGGCAGTGCATCAACTGACCCCTCAGGATAAACCTGAATGGGCTCTGATGAGCTCCAAAGGGGTGCAATCCGAAGGTCTTTTTGAGGTGAAGACCCTGCTGCCTCTTGTTTCCTGTATATTAGCAGCACTTAGTCTGCTGTAAAAGGGACTGAAGTTTAAGAGAGTTACATTCTTAAAGACTATATACATGGTGTTTCAAATTGAAATTCTAACACAATGTATAGATGGTATATTTTATGTGTATATATACACACACACAAACACTACCCTATTGACAAGCACTCATGTGTTTAAGTAAAATGAATGTATCTACAAAATCTGTGACCCATCTTTCCAAAAATAGAGAAATAGTTTAAATTCAGAGATTAGAAATGTTTGTAAAGATTAATTCCTTCAAATCCCTTTCTTGAACGTGCAAATTCACTGTCTCCACCAGCTCTTACATACAGCCAACTTTGGCAGGAAAGCAATAAAGTGGTAAATTTGCTCAATTTTATTTCGTGAAATAATTCGAAGTTTTTTGTATGAATGGTAGAATTGTCTTATGAATATTTCTGGTTATTGTAAGCATATTTATGTATTAGGTATTTTTAATATCATCCAAATAATTTAAAATACAACTCTTCTATCTTATTTAAATATTTTTGTTCAGCAAGAATTGAAATACATTAATTAAAATCTAAATAACGAAATAATTTTTTTCAAAACCCTGAAATCCTGTTTTCATAATGTTGTGACATAAAAAACTGTATAAACAAGACAAGGATTTTATTATTAAATTTAAACTATCAACTAAAGCAGTTTGTGACTAGTTTATACTTGCCAAATAATGAACTATCTGCAAAACCAGATACGATGCTATCTGGAAAACAGCTTAAAAATTGATGCTATTTATTTAAGTAAATTAATTTTCCCAGCAATGTAATATCAGCAAGCATAATAAGAAGTTCTATACACCATTCAATGGACAGAAAATGAAGAGAAAATAAAAGAAAAACGTGTTTGTAATAAAAGGGATACAGAACCTTCCTCCTGATACGTAGAAATAGCTCACTAGCCCTTTTTGCTACCTTGATGCTGTAATAGTGCAAAAAAAGAATCCTAAACATTAAAGCTCTTAATAAGAGAGAAGAATCACACCAAGAAAATCATCCATCACTTATGGAACAAGGAAAAAAGAAGTGGCATATTTATTTTGCTTACTATTCTGTTACTATTGAAGCCACAGACTTAACAATACATTTCAAATGGAAATATTCCACATGATAATTGTAGAATTGGACATGAAAGTGTTTATTTAAAGGCCATTGAACATGAGTAGCATATATTCTTACTGGACAAAAACAAGTCACAGTGTTCAGATCTTTACTTAGGAAAACAAGTGAAATGACTACGAAATAATCATTTAAGCCAAGACCTGTAATCCCATTTTAAGAAGTGAAAAAACGTTGTCTTACTGATTCCACCTAAATATAATAGAGTCCATCCACTTCTCTCTCTCCCCCACTTTCATGTCTTTTTTGAGGGGCTACAACCACTTTATGACAATTTCAGTATGTGCCTCCACAGTGGTTGCCTTCCTGGAAACTTTGCCTCCATTCATCTGCTCTTTATGTTATATCAAAAGGCAGAGAAGAGAACTCTTCTAAAGATCTAAGCTCTTGTGTTTATTCTCCTGTGATTATTCTGAAGAATCCCTGCAAGTCTAACCTCCCTAACACTCAGGACAAAACCCTTCTCATTTTACCCTGCTCACTTACCTCCTTTTCTTCTACCAGTTGCTTCAGTCTCTTCATCTGACCCCTACGTTTTTCTCCCATAATACTAGAGTACTTGAATTTTCCCAAAACATTCTGGGCACCTGCAGTTCCCTCAAGCTTTGATGTACTCTTCCCCACTCCCTTTTCAAGTTAAATCTCATTCTCCTAGGATCCAGTTTAGAGATCACTTGCTCCAGAAAGGCATACTTCATTCTCTAAAATAAATGGGTTTCCCTTAACTTGCTGCTCTAGCAGCAACCTGTATGTACCTCTAGCAGTTTCAGGACAATTTCCAAGCTGTATCATAAGAGCCTGTTCACTCTTTAAGTCTTCCTCAGTTGACTTCTGATCTGCATGAGACCAAGAACAGTGCCTTTTTCATCACCATTTCTCCTACCCTAAGAATTAATCCAATATAATAATAGTTACACTTAAGGAATGCAAATATGGTGTCAAGCACAGTTTTAAGCCCTTTACCTGCATTAGTCCAATTAACCCTCCAAAGACCTTTTGCAATAGACATACCAGTGGCCCCAACTTTAAATGAGAAAATCAAGAAGCAGAGAGGTTAACCAGAATTGTAGCTACCAATGATGGAAACACATTTTGAACACCAAATGTATTTCAGAGCCCATTTCCAATTCCAAGACTTTCTCAGCTGAGTTGGCAATACAGCAACAACAATAAATGAATGTTTTCAAAAGACGCTGTTATATACCATCATTACAACCAATTTAATGTTATAATTTAAACCTTAAATTCTAGTTGCAAATGTATTTCTATTACATTTTGCATTCAAACATTTATTTTTCCTCTTTCTTAATCTAGTTTTCCCTTCATCTTTCTCCTTTTTCTTTGTATCCTTGAGCCATCTCTAACTTGTTAGGACGTAACCAGCCATAAGAAGCATAACATAACTCTTTAGTAATAAAGCCATATATCACTTTAAATATCTTTCAGGCATAACAATGCACCCTACAATATAGGGCACATATGTGATTTGTTTTATAGAAAGTAAGCTAAGGAACGTAATCATACACATAATAGCTATGCTTATAATTAATCTTTATTGAGTACAGACGGGTATAAGGCTCTATTCTAAACATTTTGCATATCTTAGCCTACTTAATTCCCACAAGAACCCTGTACTATCATTAATTTCAACTTAAAAATGAAGAATATAGAAAGGTTAAATAATTGTCCAAAGTCAATCATATAGTAAACAGTGAAATAAGCTAGAAAATATCTCTACATAGGCTTATTATAATTTAAAAAATGAAAATAATTTACATATATATTTTCAAAAGAATAGCAATTATCAGTGGCCTAAGGACCAAATTTGAGAACATAAAGCTAGAGTTTGGTGCCATTCTTCTCCTTCTCTTAACTCTTCTATTCTTACGTCACACTAACTCTTCAGCACTTTGCTCCCAAAGATAAAGAAAAAAATGAAGATAATTTTAAAGACAAAAAAACTAGTTATGAAGCCACGTATCTTTGTAATTTGTAAACCCAAATAATACAAATATTTCATTGCGTAAACACTGATAATGTACTCATTTGTTTTTAGTTTTGCTCATTTGGGACCTAACTCCTTTTCTTTACTCTCACTTCACATTATCACAGTCAAGTTGGCCAATGATACTGTGAGAGCCATTTTTTGGAAAACAATTTCAGCTTCCATCTGAGTAAATACAAAGAGAGGATGTTCTTATGTCTGCCCAGAATTATAAAAATGCAACCTTGTTTAAAGTAATAGTTTATTTGAAATCATGAGTTAATTGTATTACTTGATGAATATAATCTCTTAGAATGTCTATTTGCCCCTTTGTCTTTAAGTATATCATTGTTTCCGACCTAGCTGCTACTACACAGATCTCTCATTGTCTCTTCCTCCATGCCTATCTTTCCCCTTATTAATTTTTTCTTGCTCTTTTATATTTGTTTGTACCCCAACCAACCTGTTCTGAAGTTTTACAATTAATTTGTTATCCAGCAGATTGTATATTTTTCATATTTAAAAAATCAAACTTTAATGCCTCAAGTTTCAAGAAAAAAACACAACTAGTTGCATTTATATAAAAGGATTTTGTTTAATCTTCATTTGCAGAATTGTTGGTTTTCAATAACTAATAATAGAAACGATAATGACAGCAATAATGTCTCCTAGGCACCACTTGTTCTGGTCACTTCCCATGTATTAAATCATTTAATATTAATGAGGCCCCTAGAAATTTAATTCTACTATTATCCTCATTTTACAGTAAGAAACCTAAGCTTCAAAAAAGTAGAATAACTTGTTAGGGAGCACACAGGTAGTCAGTGGCAGAGCCAGAATCTGAGTCCAGGCAGCCTTGACTAGATCCTAAATCTTAACCATTGAGCTAAATATCTAGACAAGCTTAGTAGTTAAGAATCTTGAGTATAATTAGCTTAACCATAGCTAACAAAGACTGGCTACCTTAGGGTTGGAAGTTAAACAGACATGGATTTAAATCCCCTTTCTATTACTTCATAGCTATATGTTCTTAAGCAAGCATATTACCTTCCCAAAGTTTTGGTATCCTTATCTGGAAATCCAAGTACAATACTTACCTCACTGAGTTAGTGTAATAATTACATGAACTAACTAAAAGCAAAACAAAAAAAACCGCAAAACACTCAACACAGTGGTTAGCACATATTACATACCCCATACATTATTATGAAGCAGTCATAGAAGTAGGTCCATGAATTTCCTGATCTGTATTTAGTTTGCTTTTTAAAGCTTCCTGAAAACAGGAACTCAATACTCTGTAGATTTTAACAAACATCAGGTTCAAAAGTAAAATTACAAGTATTGCTCTATGCCCTCAGTTTCCTATTGCTCATTGTGACCCACTTAGTGATCAGCCTTGGTCTCTGCCACTCCAGACTTGGAACAGTACTGTCCCTACTCTGGGAAAGCGTAAAGAGCTGCTGTTGAGTGTGTCGGGAGGCATCCAGACAGCCTTGTTGCCAGTCAGTTTTTGGTCTCTAATCTTACCTCCTTCAGTAACTGGGCTGCTATTTCATGGTGACTCATTATCACCATAGTAGATCAATTCCAGTAACAAGCATAAGCAGCCAATTTGCTCAGTGCATATCTTACCTCCTAAGAACAGGTAAGAGATAAGAATGATGAGAAGGTTCCCTGGGCAGCTTCTATTTTTCTTTTAACCCCTTGGCTGATTGGAGCCTAGAAATATGAAACTAATGAGCCTTGATGCTTTTATGCATTAGCAAAACAACAACAAATGAGTGTTTTCAAAAGACACTGTTATAAACCATCATTAAAACCAATTTAATATTATAATTTAAACCCTAAATCCTAGTTAAATTTAAGGAAACACAAGTTTGCAACAGGTGGTAGCTTTAATAGTCTGTGTTTCATTGGTGACTTCTGTTTGTTCATGTTTTGACTTGGGATATTGTCCTACTTCTCCCTGAACTGAAAACAACTTACACACTGATTTTTCTCTCACTCTCACCAGAAACAAATTACCAAGCCCACTGTTGGGCATAAAGCATCTAAAGTGGGATATCTGTGAAATATTATTGTGAATTGTTTAAATCCAAAAGATGACCAAAATGAGGTTAACAAAACCATGTACCCATCACAAAATTAATACTATTTTTCTCCTAAGAATTTTGCATCTCTTGATTTTATGTTTTTTCTGTTTGCACAATTTAGAATGTGACCAATTATGGATCTTCTTGCCTGTGTAGACTAATATTGAATAACAAATATGTGTAATAAACAAGAATCTGAATCCTAGAGTCTCAAGCTCATAGACAGATACTCAAATCTTGCCAGTGAGAGTATTTAGTTTCACTGGAATAATGCTTTAAAATTGTTCTAACTGGAATACCTTTAAGAGGAACATGCACTCCCAGGTCACCACAGAAATCTGTTTTCTTATGGACTGTTTCCCTTCTTTCTTGCCCAGTTTACTCTCGCATGGTACTTGACTGGGTCTTCTTATGCTTTGAGACTCCTAAGCCTGAATTAGATGCCTCCAAAAGTATGCATTGCCTCCGAAGTGTGCCAGGTAAAAAGGAACTTTATTGTTAAAAGATTCTCAGTTAATGAAAAATTTCCAGATGCAATTAAAAATTTAATTATTAAGGTTTCATTAATTTAACAAAACCCATGCTATCAAAGACATTGCACTCGTGTGCTGTGGGGCATTCAGTGGTTGTTGCAGGCATAGACTTACCAAGTATTCATAAACCAAGTCCTAGGAAATTAAATTACTTCTAAACAATATGACTTGCTTTTAGTAGGTAACAATAGAAAATAATTCAGAAACATTGCATTTAAAACTTACTTTAGATATTTAAATGCTGAAAAATTAGGCTATGGAAGACAGTCAAGTTATAAAGAAATGCATAAATCCTGGGAAATCGATGTAGAGATTTTTTTTAAAAATGTGAGAGGGAATACAGCTTACAATAGAATACTAAATGAAATGTTAAACACGGCAGTAGTGAATTTCCAGAATCTAAAATGTCCCATAGAATTAAGGAAGGACAAACTGAGTATCTTACTGGTCCTTTTCCATTGTATATAAGTCTAATATCTTCTACTGTATCTTTTGGTATGCTTATTTTAATTTTCTTACAGTATCTGAATATATAAATATTCACTCATTGAATTTTTGAAATATCCATAAGTAATTGTGTCTACTGAATCTCAAATTTAATTAAAGATATGTCCATCACCATTTTGTCATATATGAAAGTACAACTAATATTTGATGAACAGTAGGTTTTAATTTTCAATATATGGGTATTGCATTAGTATTTATACCTTTAAAGACTATTTTATAGCCTTAATTTAACAAATATTACAAAAGTACTGAAAAGCACACACCAAGTTTTTAAAATGTAGCTGTAACCTGCACTCCACCCTTAAGGAAACCATATTAACAATCTGGCTCATATGGTTCTTGATTTTTTTTTTTTTTTTTTTTTTTTTTTGAGATAGAGTTTCGCTCTCGCTGCCCAGGCTGTAATTCAATGCTACGATCTCGGCTCACTGCAACCTCTGCCTCCCAGATTCAAGTGATTCTCCTGCCTCAGCCTCCCGAGTAGCTGGGATTACAGGCACCCACCACCACGCCTGGCTAATTTTTTGTATTTTTAGTAGAGATGGGGTTTCACCATTTTGGACAGGCTGGTCCCGAACTCCTGACCTCAAGTGGTCCACCTGTCTCAACCTCCCAAAGTGCTGGGATTACAGGTGTGAGCCACTGTGCCCGGCTGGTTCTTGATGTTTCTTATGCTTTCCTAGATACATGCATGTGTATACTGTACAAGATTAATTATTAGTTTTTATCAACAAATATTCTGGTTCTATCTCCCTCTAGAACACAGGATCATTTTGACTTTTTTGTCAATGAGTTATGGTCAGAGGAGCAAGTATTTCTTCTGGACTGAACACATAATGGATAATGCAAGATTTGCCATTATTCTCTTTTCCCTCTTTACTACAACTTGTAAGACCAAATGGGTGACTGCTGGGTCTGGCTGAACTCCAGTGTTAGAAGGACCACGTTGCAGAACAGAGCCCTGGGAGGACTCATGATAGACATAGCGCGAATGAGAAATAAACCTTGTTATTTTTAAATCACTAAATTAGTGTGATTGCTGCCACAGCAAAACCTAGACTTTCCTGACTAACACAGACACTCATGGCTATACTTACGTCTGTGTCTAAATTATTTGGTATGCTTTGTGTCTTTCACATACATAACCTACATTTCTCAATAACTAAATTCCCTATAAATATGTCAAGAAGGAAATAATAACACAACACACGGAAATAACGTTTTCAGAATCTCACTTTTAAAACAAAATTAATACCCCGAATAATGCATTGGTTTAAAATACAGTTTTACTTTTTCCTAAAGCATATATAATTGAAAATCAATGTATTAAACTTATTAGTATCACTGATCTATTTGAGCCATTATTTAATTAACATCTCTGAAATATACTCAAGTGCTTAATGTACGATCATTACTACCCCTACATCTAGGCAAGGTGGGCCCCTAGGTCCTGTACTTCAGAAAGCCTCACTATAGCTCTCTGCCATCCTATATTTCTCCTCAGGGAACAAGGATTCTAGGGGGCCCAATGGATGTATTCACACGCAGTTTACAATACCTTTTCTAGGCTATTCTCTACGTATCAAAAACTCTGAGATATCTTGCCCTAATTGTCCTGAGTCCAATCCAAAGTCTATGCAGGCCTCTCTCCTGGTCTTTTCCTCTGAAAGTCAAATGCATTACTAGTGTGTGCGTCCCTAGATCAGCAGGTTGGTTCAGACACAGACTTTTGGGGCTGAGAGGTAGTGATGACAGGGCTTAGAAGTATGACTCCCTAGAGGTGGAGCACAGGATTCCCCATGGTGCAGCACTGAGCTGGGGATGAAAAGGAAACTGATCAGGCAACAAGGGAGGGGCCTGCTGCTCTTCAGCCAAGGTCGGATGCAGGAGTCCAAGAGTCAGAGGATTCCAAATTCAAACCTGGACTTATGGGTCATTATAAAAGTATATTTATCAAGGTAGAAGGATATATTTAGCAGTTTGTAGCTATTTTATAATTTTTATATTGGCCCATGCCCCACAAAACGTTAGGGGCAGGGCTATATATGATTAGAACTCTTGGCCTCAATGCAAAACTGTGATGATCAAAATATAATTTTTATATAATTGCTAATATAAATTCAATCTGACTGTAAGGAGCTTTACCTGTCACTGTTAATTAAAATTGTGCTTTGTCACCTGTGATGATACATTTGTGACAGTAAAAGGCATTAATTTTTGAACCAATAACAAATTACAAAATTTAATTGCAAGGGCTGTTTTATTTCTAAGGATGAGTAGCAAAACTGCCTTAATATTCAACAATGATGAGGTAATTTTTGAGTGCTACCATATCCCTATCTCACAGTCCATTGGGTTTAATATTGGCAGCAGGTATGCTATAATTTTTCAGTTTCTTAATTAGATTTAGCCATTAATTTAACTATTCTATCATACAGGAAAGAGAGTGCAACCCCATTTGTGAGCTTATTTTTCTTTCTGTTTTTACTAAATAATTTCTGATGGATGCATATGGTCACAACATTTACATCTGGAATCTTGTTATCCGTCTGATTACTTAAGATTCATACCATTGGGTACATGTTGGGAGGGGGAGACTCAGTCTTCTTATTTACTTTCTACTGACATAAGAATTCAGAAATCTTAGCTGTAATAATATATAATTATTATATTTATGTTTATATAACATTTGCAAAGCACTGTCAAACCAGTATCTTGTTTATTCTTCATTACTACTTTGAGATATGCTTACTACATTTGAAGTATATTGTTATTCCCTTAGTTTCACAGATGAATTAAACTGAGGTTCATAGAAGATGAGGAACATCTTTAAAGCCACACAGAAATTAAGTGGCAAATTCTCTGACTGCATGTCTCATGTTCTTTTCCAAAACACTGCATTTCTCAAAATTACTCCTTTTTGTGGCAGACAACAATGGAAATCCATAGGTACACAACACCACTTAGTACCTACCCCAAATCAACAAATATTGGCAAATCATGAAGTATCTGTGGATTAAAAAAATAGGTCAGACATGGTTCCTGCAACCAAGGACCTTACCTATGAATCCTGAAGCTGAGATATGCCTAAGTCAAATTAAAGACAGAGCAGGATAAGTGTTATAGAAGAGTACAAGGCACTATATAAGTTCTACGAAAGAATATGAGATTTCTGACAGGAGCAATAAAAAATGGCTGTGACTTGGTAGGGAGTGTGAAATCAGAGCTCAGCTTCTCAGGATGAAAAAGGTTGAATATTGAAAAGTAAAAGTTTCTAGGTTGATGAAACAGCATAAACAACAACTTGCTTTTGGGGAAAGGTGTGTGTGTGCGTGTATGCATACGTGGGTGTGTGTGTGTGTGTGCGTGTCTTTGTCCAAATCTATATCTGGACCTATGTGTATAACCATGTCTATAACCATATCAATAACTATGACTATATCTACATCTATATGGTCTATATTCATATCTGTATATTGATATCTATATGTAAATACCCTATGCTATAGGCTTGGTAATGCCTGCTCAGTCTGATGGCTGAAAAGACCACCAATGTATTAATAACCAAAGGGAGCAGATTTTAAAACCAATTAGAGTTTTATAATTAGAGAAACACAGAACATAAAAGATGGTTAAGGACAATGCTATTGTAGGATGTGGAAACCAAAATTTTCATGAAGTATAAAATATCTACCTAAGCACCTTTAAGCCAGCAAATCTAGTTCTAGGAACCCATACTAGCGAGATAATTGAACAAGCATGCAAAGACATATGAATAAGAACATTTGTTATGATAGTGTTTATACTAAAATAATTTGAAAAGTCAATCTTAATCATGCATAATTATTTTTAAAATTACATCTATTTCTAAAAAGTGGTAGCTTTAAATGTGTAAATAAGTCCTCCCCATATTGTTAAGTGAAGAGGGGAATGATAGAACAGTAAATACAGCATGTCTACATTTAAATAGATAAAATATACTTACATATGCATGAAAAGTATGGAAAGGTATATACCAAATCATAAACAATTTTTGTCTCTAAAAATAGGTCTACAAGGAACTCTCATGCTCTGTTTAACACTAACACTGTTGACTTATTGCAAGGAGCATGAAAATTATTTCTTTTTTACTTATTTGAAGTGTAATCATTTGAAGTTTAATTATTATTTAGTTGTCATAAACTCATAACACACAATTCTTCCCAAACCCCACTAAATTTAAGGGGAAAATTATTTAAATAATCTCAACCTTATTTAGAATTTTTTCCTGGTTTGTGTTTGATCTTTCAAAGACCACAAGAAGAGTTATTGCTACAAGTGATTGTCACAAGGTCTACATACTTTGAATACAAAAAATAAAAATTGTGACCAAAATGTTCAAAGCAGCATAAGCAAATGTAAAGGATCAGGCTCTCCACATATTAGGGAAAAAAAAAAAAAAAAAAAAAAAAAAAGGATGGGTAGGCTAGGCTTTCTCCATGACGACTGAATAAGTATTCTATTCATTTTTATGACAAAAAAGTTAAATTATTTAAAACAAAACTTTCTACCTGCTAAGGTTATTCTTAGATTTTCTATTTTCCTCATCTCTTTTCCATAAAAAGGAATATTCCCTCAAATAATCTTTCAACAACATTTTAATTAGCCAATTTCTTATACAACTGTAAATGCTTCTTAGGATTTCAAACATCTCAGGTGTGTTTCAAAGCAGCAATGTGCATCTTTACCTGTCTAACATCTGTTACCCAGAAGGCAATCTGCCAGGTAACAAAAAGGTGTTTTCTTGGCCCTCCCTTATTTAGAGGAGGAATTTAGCGAAATAAAGACAGAAATTCAGAAAATAAATATCTCAGTACCATCGGTTCCTATGAAAACATTTTAGAATGACCTATTTCTTTATATCAAAAATGACGTGCTACCCACAAATAAATTTCTCTGTGGATCCTGCAAGTTCATATGACATTTTTTTCAAACTTATGTTCAGGTTTGCCACAGAAGGTAGGTCACAAATTCATCTACCTTCTAGTATTTCAGTTAAAAAAATGTTTCCAAAGGAGACCAACTGAAAAAAATATTGATTTTTACATGCATATGTTTAAGGCTGTCAGTGCCTTTTTGGGAGTGATAATATTTGACATTGTAGATCTGAATGAAGATGGCTTATCAACTGGAATGGCAAAAAGCCTATGCAAAGTAATTTTCCACTAAAGAAAATTGTCAAGATTGAAAGTACTGTGTTACCGATTACATAGTAGCAGGAGTATAGTTGCCTCAGAAAATGGTACCCAGCTGGCTAACATGTTGATGACACAGAGAGGATAAAACACTGTTAAATTTATGTCAAACAGAACAGTAGACAAATAGGATTTACTGTAACTGCATGTGAGAAGGTTGGAAAAGTGAACACCAACCCCTAACCACAATTTGACAAACAGCTCCAAGGTAGTGCAATTTATGAAGGCATTCTAACATATAAATGACAATTATTTTTATCATCATTAAATGATTAAGAATAATCTCACTGAGCTTTTCTGTGTCATGAAGAAGGCAAGTAGACAGAGTGACCAAAATAATTCAGCCATTTTTTTTCTACTATAACATGTAGTTCTCTCAAAATGGTATTGAAACTTGCAACATTTTAGACAATACTTCTGTCAGATCTCACCAGTTGGGTCTCTGACTAATCATAACAATTGAACTCTTTCAGAAATGAAACGTTGATTTTTATAACTGTTATGAGCACTTTTGAAAAGTGTCTCTATTATTTACCTCACTGAGCAACAATAATCCCCAACTGACTTTGGGAAGCAAATAAATTATTCTGGTTGAAAAAAAATCCATACATACTGAAAGACTACAGCTTGGCCACCAATTTTGACCATCATTTTAAACAATGGAACTACCATGTCACCTTAGAGAATCGTTACAGACTTCTTCTATAATTGAGAACATAATTATTTTGGGGACAATGTCAGACATTAGGACACACTTCTGTGTGCCACACTTTTAACAACTTTATCTTCCTAGTTTATGCCTCCCAAACCAAGTAGTTTTTGCACTGGCTAACAATTAGTCTGTGTACTTGCAAGTAACTGAAGCTTCTGCATCTGCTACTGCAGGTAAAAAAAAAAAAAAAGGCAGGCAATAACACAGTATGTGTGTGATTTAAGGAACAGTTCCGCCACAGCCTCTAATTGCCCTCAGGATCTGAATTGGCAAAACCATAAGACATTCAACAAAAGGCTCTATGCAGGTAGGCCTATAAAACCTAATTATTTCTCACAAAGCAGACCATTCCATTTAAAATAAAAGAAAGCTATGAGCAATAAAGACCATGCCATTAACAATTAGTCTTCTGCACACATGATTAGACTCAGAGAGATAAAGAAGCCTCTAAATTTAATGATGAATCCCATATTTCTGGCGTGGTTCAATATTCTGTGCTAATTATGTTGAAAGACCTTGTGCTACTTAAAAGTACTTAGACTGCAAAGTATGATACTATCTCCATGGATTCATGGTTAACACTTAACATTTAACTTTGATATTAAAATACACTTGAATGTATGAATTCGGGAGTGACATTTTAATTATTTTTGGTTTCTTAAAATTATTTTTGGAAGCGATTTTAAGCTTTTCCCAACTGTAATATTTACTGATACTTATGTAATCCAGCATTTATAGGACTTAAAAACACAAACATTAGTAAAACAGAGATTCTTATTTTAAGAAGATGTTAAATTAAATAAAAAGTTCCCAGCAGTAAATAAAGCCAGTGTAAAAAAGAAGTTCAAATCAGGCAATATTATCTGTTGATTACCAATTTTTAAAAATTATTTAAAATTAATGACGTAAAAGAAGACAAAATGAACCCACCAGGATCTAGGAAACAAACACTAATGTAGAATTTCTTTATTAAATTGAATTGCCATGCCTCTTCTAAGTAGAAAAGATTTGTTCTTTCACATAGCTTTGTACTAATTTGGTTCTATAAAGGGTACTTTCCTGCTAGCATGCAAATATAACTTCAGTTAATATAAATGGAAGTTATCTACACACCACAGCTGTGTGAAAGACCAAGGTTGAAGTTATGGTAGTGTTTAATGTATAAGTTTAAAAAAAAAAAACTCTAGTAACATAATACCAACAAAAATTCTAGATTTATAAACCACACAGAGGAAACACTACCTTTGCCATTAGTATGGGATGGCTAGGGAAGATCTCATTTTCTGTTGGACTATATTTAATTCATAAATGTTTTATAGTCTTTGTGAAATAAAAGATAATACTATTGGCATTCAAGTAATATTGCTCGAAAAGAAAACCATTTTAATTTTATTTCTGAATGTGTGGAATAGAAAGATGAGTAAAAACAGTTTAAAGCTACAGGGAAGCGGAGGAGTCTTTTTTTCCTCCTAACTGCACAATAGTTAGTGTCTCCATAGAAACTGATGGCATTGCAGTGAAGTGTCATCCACAAACCTGGGCTTCTAAAATATACACAAGTATGTTTCCAAAGACATTGAAAAATACATGTATACATTCTTCCCCATAATAAAAGGCGATTATTATATCTTTGCAGAATAAGAGTAACAGCTCAAAATCATATGTTCTTTTAATAGAATAAAATTCTTTTTGATCATCATCTTATTCAAACACAATATAGATTAAGAGGAAAACTCCTTGCACATGATAACGTCTTTACAGAACTTTGCTACTTTAAAGTATTCTATTAATTAATTATAATTACATTTGTTTATGTTTGTCTTCCCAAGAGGCACCAAGAGGGCAAGGGCCATGTCTCATTGATTCACTACAGATCGCCTAGTCTGTAATTTAGCAGGACATATATAAATGCTTGTTTTGAAGTAACTATTCCCTTTCTCTATCCCTTCATCCGCACACCCACTTTTACCCCATTTCTTATTAAACTTGAAAACTCTTCTTAAACATGACTTTTGTATGCAAATGTTTTTATACCATGAAACAAAGGCAACACGGTAGAAATTAAGTATTAGTGGTCTCAGAGCCTTGTGTAGCCCAATTCATCTCATCTCTATCACTAATTAGCTGTACTACCTGAAGCAAGTCATTTATCTCCACTGGCATGAGTTACTTAAGTGCAATGGGCTTGTATTATTTATATTCTAGCTCTGTTATTAGAAAAGGCATAAGCTTAAGGCTGTGTCTGAATCACTCTGTTCTAATTCAAACCTCAGAGTTTTGTATTTAAAATTGAGAAGTCAGATTAATAACTGTGTATTAGTTTCCTGTTAACAAATCACCACAAACTTAGTTGTTCAAAATACCAGAAATGTATTATCATACAGTCCTGGATGTCAGAAGTCCAAAATCAGCTTCACTGGGTTAAAATCAAAGTATTGCAGGGCTACATTATTTCTGGAGGCTCTAGAAGAATGAGTTCCTTATCCTTTGTGGCATCTAGCTGCTGCTTACATGCCTTGGCTTGTGGCCTCATTACTCTAAGTTTTGCTTCCCTCATCACATTTCCTTCTCTGATTCTGAACCTCTTCCCTCCCTCTTATAAGGATTTCTGTGACTACACTGAGGCACCCAGATAATCCAGGATAATCTCCCCACTTCAAGATACATTATCACATCTGCAAAGTTCCTTTTGCAATGCAGGCTAATATGTTCACAGAATATGAACATTTTTGGATGGTGAGGGAAACGTTATTCTGCTTGTATGCTTCAGAAAAACTTTAGACCAACTTCAATGGCATTTTCCGGCACTTTTTTTTTTTGAGACGGAGTCTTGCTGTGTCGCCCAGGCTAGAGTGCAGTGGGTGGTGAGATCTTGGCTCACTGCAAGCTCCGCCTCCCGGGTTCACATCATTCTCCTGCCTCAGCCTCCTGAGTAGCTGGGACTATAGGCACCCGCCACCACGCCCGGCTAATTTTTTGTATTTTTAGTAGAGACAGGGTTTCATCGTGTTAGCCAGGATGGTCTTGATCTCCTGACCTTGTGATCCGCCTGCCTCTGCCTCCCAAAGTGCTGGGATTACAGGCTTGAGCCACTGCGCCCGGCCTTTCTGACACTTTTATGAGGTCTAGAGCTTAAGAGTCCTATTAACGTCTCTCAAACATACACATTAGCATTGTACTCTGGCTTCTACATAATTGTCTTGCGCTACCATATATCAGCTATAACACTGATAGAAGTTTCACATTAAAAAATAAATATGACAGAAATTAGATTCAAGTAATAGCTAGACACGAAAAACACAAATGCAGGTTTCTGCCTAAAGATGATGCATCAGAGAGCAGAAAACAGGCATTTAATTATGTATAGATTCTATGCAGACTCCATGAAAATATAACAGAAGTTCCACATTTAATACAAGGAACTCATTATAAAAACATAAACCACTACTGTTCAGCTTTCTTCATACAGTCTTAATGATGGAATTTATTTGTTTCTGCCTGTAGAGTACAAAGTACATTACAGTAATACAGAGATCTGAATACATCTTTTCTCACCTTGA
This sequence comes from Hylobates moloch, assembly GCF_009828535.3. Classification (NCBI taxonomy): domain Eukaryota; kingdom Metazoa; phylum Chordata; class Mammalia; order Primates; family Hylobatidae; genus Hylobates; species Hylobates moloch. The sequence continues at coordinate 83,324,638 of NW_026652288.1, read as the reverse complement.
GAAAGTTAGTAACCAAAGTTCACATAGATAACAAGGCAGTTTCTGTAAGATTTAATTAAAATGAACTAATCTGGCTCTTTTGATTGCTTTCAAAATTATCTTGTATTTTTCCAAGAAACAGAATGGTATAAAAAGCAAGAAAATAGAGCATTTCTGCAGTAGTGATTAACATGAATGCATTTAAAATAATTTTTGTAGATATACAATTAACAATAATATTTTAGTATATTTCCCAGGAGCCTGTGTTTTTTGGCATTTGGGGAATAGTTTTCATTCTGCTGATTTCCTCCATTGCCCATATCTTATCTAGTTATTTCCCAAAAGATGAATAACTAACTATGTGGAGTTTTGTCCTTGTGATGGGAAGAATGTAAATCTGCTCAGTTTGGTAGGTGAATTAGCTCTTTTTAGCCACAAAGGTCCACTTAATAAATTATGCTCCAGTGCACTAAATAGTACCTCTGTGACCAGAAAAGTTCTCTTTTCTTTTTCTTTTTCTATCTTCCTCCTACCTCCCACTGGTGGGCAATTTTCTCCCCACTGGTGGGAAGGGAAAGCTCATTATTTGTGAGGTATTTTACAGTATGTCTACTCACCAGTCCTCAAAAAATTACCTGCTGCTTCTCCTATACCTTTCTACATCCTTCCCCCTAAACCTTAAAACATAAAATACTCTCTGCATTTTATAATTCCCATTTTCAATAGTGAAAACCAAGAACTCAAGGCCACAAAGGCTACATGGTGACTCAGTACTGGAGAGAGGGATTTGGATCTGTGACTTTTAAAACTCCCATTCTGTTGCTTAGTTCACTGAGACAGGAAGCTTACATTTGTATTCACTGCAAGAACAACTTATTTCGAACAATCCATGACAATGCAGAACAGTTTTTACTGCTGCCCTGGAAAAATCAGGCCATTTGGCTGCCCTCATGACACATTTGAATAAGAATATCAGGTTAGAAATTTAGGTCAAAACAAACCAAGAGAGAAGAGCTTGACATATTTAACATCAAGAATAAGCTAACATATTTAACGTCAAGTTGATTTTGGATGTGCCCTAAATTGTATGGATGTGCATTGTTAACCTGTATTGGTAACATTTAGTTTGTGTTCTTTTATTTTATGTTCATGCTTGATAAACCATAATAAAATTTGGGTTTTGAAATAACTGGTTTTGCTATGATTAAGGGGGAGATGAGGTCCTAAATTTTTGTTTTTTAAAACTTCTTGGGCCAGGTGCGGTGGCTCACGCTTGTAATCCCAGCATTTTGGGAGGCCTAGGTGGATGGATCACCTGTGGTCGGGAGTTCGAGACCAGCCTGAACAACCTGGAGAAACCCAGTCTCTACTAAAATTACAAAATTAGCCAGGCACAGTGGCACATGCGTGTAATCCAGCTACTCGGGAGGCTGAGGCAGGAGAATCGCTTGAACCTGGGAGGTGGAGGTTAGGGTGAGCTGAGATCACGCCATTGTACTCCAGCCTGGGCAACAAGAGGGAAACTCCATCTCAAAACAAACAAACAAAAAATTCCTGTTTTCTAATTGCACAATACACAACATTTCTCACCATTTCATCATTGGCATTCTCTTAGCTCCAAATAGGCAGATAATGTTAAAAGGAAACAAAATAAAGGCTTTTTGAAATTAATCATTTATTCATTTGGGAAAGCTTCTCTTGTGTATGTACAGACAACAGAATTTTTTCCCACAAAATAGAAAAAAATTACGTAGCAAACATGTTGCTCTTTGAAAACCTATTTCTTTTGTATATTCTACAGGGCATAATATAGAGTAAGGTATATACTGAGAACTGAACAAATATGATGGCCAATTGATTCTATCATTTTAAAGCATTTTGCCACTAGTGGGTAAAGTCTTATGCATCAAAAGGGAATATGGTTGTTCCACTATTAGAAGGCGCATAAATGCATCAGATGACCAGAAGCTATTTAATGAAATGGTTTAGGTGGTCTCTTATCTCTCATCAGTGAAAGAATGGGTATTTGAAATAAGACTGCCTGAGTGCTGATTCTGTTTTCACATGGCATAAAAAAAAAATCTTCCATTTGATAATTCAGTACTGCAACGTGATGCCCTTCTTTCCTGGATTTCTAATTCTTGGAAAAAAATACTATAAGCATTATCATCAAATTCATTTATTGAGTGTCTACTAGTCACAGAATAAATAAACTACAAACCTTCACAGATCAGTGAACAACATCTTCTGCAACAGAACAGTGATTCTCCTAAGGGTTTATAATCCTAATGAACTAGAAAATGGGAAAAAGTTTTTAAGCTATCCTCAAATAAAGCATATATAAATAAGTTTGTTTGTTTGTTTGTTTCATTTTTTAAGCCTTGTCCTTATGCATTTAGGCCACTGGTTACCATCCACTGCAATGGAACATACATTTACAAAATGGCCCCAATAATCTGAAAAAACTAATGTATTACTAAAAAGTGCACATTTACCCCCTAATCACAGAAAGGGTCTGACCTATAAAGGGGAATAGTAATAAAAATAATATTAGATTGAAAATCTTTTTCTCAGCTGGACGCGGTGGCTCACGCCTGTAATCCCAGCACTTTGGGAGGCCAAGGCAGGTGGATCACCTGAGGTCAGGAGTTCGAGACCAGCCTGACCACCACGGAGAAACCCCGTCTCTACAAAAAACAATACAAAATTAGCCGGGCTTAGTGGTGCATGCCTGTAATCCCAGCTACACGGGAGGCTGAGGCAGGAGAATTGCTTGAACCCAGGAGGCGGAGGTTGCAGTGAGCTGAGATCACACCATTGCACTCCAGCCTGAGCAACAAGAGCAAAATTCAGTCTAAAAAAAAATGAAAATTTTTCTCTCTGTCCCTGTCACTCTAGCAAACAATATAGAAATTCGTATGTCCCTCCCTTAATGTTTTTAAAAATCCTTTCATAAAATCAGACAATGAAAAATAAAACTGGCCAGTAATTTGCTTATTGTATCCGTTTTCTTTATTAACAGACGTAGAAACTGAGACTTCGAAAGGTAGGGCAGATTGCCTAAGGAAACATAGCTTGGAAAATATAAACAAAAATAAATAAATAAATAAAAAAACTTGAGTCCTGCTTTGACACACTCCCACCAAGCATATCCTTCTGACACGTTGTCATATTAACTCATCAGGTTGTTTTATGAGTATCTATGCAATGTGCCTGTAATTAAAATATGTATCTATATGTTAAGGAATGAAGACAGCATAAAAACTGGAAAGAAACATTTAACTTTCACTAGGATCAAAGCTAATGTGGCAATACTACTTCTGATCATATTTTTAAAATGATGAGAAGGAGAGCATTGTTAATAATAGGTAATAGCTATTATTACTCTCTGGCTTGCTCTATGGCTCTACCAGACTGCCCATTTTCAGAAGAGTCATAAATTTTTTCTTCATAAAAATCCAAATCTACTGTAGCAATATACCTCTATGAAACATACTACTGTTTAGGTGTTTACTCCACAATATCTGCAGAACACCTTGTAGGTGAATACAAAAGACTGTGATGTAATTATGAAAAAGTGTGGTTAGTTCATAGAAATTTACACTTTCTTGTATATGTAGGGCAATATTTTTGTGTGGTTAAAACTCATAAGAAACAAACAAACAAAAAAAACAAGCCCAACTAGTGTTCTTTCAGTTGTCAATGACCATATTCTTCTTAGAGAAAAGAAAGAAAAGGAAGGTGAAGGAAAGAAAAGAAGTACGAAGTAAACGGAGTTGTCTTACCAGTGCTCTCTTTTATTTTCTAGAAATTTTAGTCTACTCCCTCCTCAAAGAAGCTTACCATATAACTCTTCAATGTTCAGAATGATTTCATTATTGGGCCACAGATGACTGGCTCAGCAATGGGTTGGATCTCTTGATTCAACAAAAGGGCCACTCACAGTCCCTTTTCAAGGTTTAGAAAACTGGAGCTGAGAAAAAAAGTCTCTTGGTAGCCATACCTATAAAACATAAAACTAGGGATCTAAAACATAGCCATTTTCCCACTATGCCACAAGGAGAAGTTAGAGTGCTGAGGTAGACATTGGAGTCAAGAAGCCAAGACAAGCAGAAATAAAAATCAAAAGAGAATGTTGTCAGTATTTAAACCTTTGGAGGGCAAAATCCTCCTGTCACACAACATTTATATTGTTCAATCTTTTCTTGAATTGTATATTCTAATAGATTTCCTCTTTCAGTCAACTTAGTTGGAACTTAGTTTCTTCACAGGTACCATAAAGAATTACAAATAAGGCCAGGCTCGGTGGTGCACACTTGTAATCTTCACACTTTGAGAGGCAAAGGTGGGAGAGTCGCTTGAGCTCAGGAGTTCAAGACAAGCCCGGGAAACATGGCAAAACCCTGTCTGTACAAAAAATACAAAAATTAGCCAGACATGGTGGCTCACACCTGTAGTCTCAGCTACTCAGGAGGCTGAGGTTGGAGGATCTGCTAAAGCCCAGGAATTTGAGGCTGCAGTGAGCCATGATAGCACCAATATATGCTGGGCACAGTGCCAGGCACTTCACAAACTTTCTCTAATGTTCACAGACATTCCATGATAAGAGTATTATTCTTCACAATTTATAGATAGAAAAACTAAATTGTGCAAGGCTTTATTTCAAGAAGTGATGGCAATAAGGTTGAGTTATGCTTGTGGATATGCTTCTTACATTACTAGTTTAGCAAAAAGCTGTGGACTACTGCTAAGTATAAGATTTTTAAAAACAAAAACAACCAAAAGAAATGGCAACAAAAGCCAAAATTGACAAATGGGATCTAATTAAACTAAAGAGCTTCTGCACAGCAAAAGAAACTACCATCAGAGTGAACAGGCAACCTACAGAATGGGAGAAAATTGTTGCAACCTACTCATCTGACAAAGGGCTAATATCCAGAATCTACAATGAACTCAAACAAATTGACAAGAAAAAAACAAACAACCCCATCAAAAAGTGGGCGAAGGACATGAACAGACACTTCTCAAAAGAAGACATTATGCAGCCAAAAAACACATGAAAAAATGCTCATCATCCCTGGCCATCATGGAAATGAAAATCAAAACCACAATGAGATAACATCTCACACCAGTTAGAATGGCCATCATTAAAAAGTCAGGAAACAACAGGTGCTGGAGAGGATGTGGAGAAATAGGAACACTTTTACACTGTTGGTGGGACTGTAAACCAGTTCAACCATTGTGGAAGTCAGTGTGGCGATTCCTCAGGGATCTAGAACTAGAAATACCATTTGACCCAGCCATCCCATTACTGGGTATATACCCAAAGGACTATAAATCATGCTGCTATAAAGACACATGCACACGTATGTTTATTGCAGCACTATTCACAATAGCAAAGAGTTGGAACCAACCCAAATGTCCAACACCGATAGACTGGATTAAGAAAATGTGGCACATATACACCATGGAATACTATGCAGCCATAAAAAATTATGAGTTCAAGTCCTTTGTAGGGACATGGATGAAACTGGAAACCAACATTCTCAGTAAACTATCGCAAGGACAAAAAACCAAACACCACATGTTCTCACTCATAGGTGGGAATTGAACAATGAGAACACATGGACACAGAAGGGGAACATCACACTGGGGACTGTTGTGGGGTGGGGGGAGGGGGTAGGGATAGCATTAGGAGATACACCTAATGCTAAATGACGAGTTAATGGGTGCAGGACACCAACATGGCACATGGATACATATGTAACAAACCTGCACATTGTGCACATTGTGCACATGTACCCTAAAACTTAAAGTACAGTTAAAAAAAAAATAGAACTACCATATGAACCAGCAATCCCACTGCTGGGTATATATCGAAAGGAAATGAAATCAGTATTTCAAAGAAAAAAAAATAGAAACAAAATATCTAATAGTTAGCATGCTAGTATAGTGTAAGAGGCACTGGAAAATAATAAGATAAAAAATTCGAATATATGGTCTAGTTTTATAAATAAGATTTTATTAATGACTCAGAACAATAAATGGATTGAAATAAAAATCCTCAGTATGAACATTGGATGCACTATTCTTTGAGGAGAATTTTGTGGATCAATCTGGAAACCTAATTATCTTTTCCTACATAAAAATGTATTGTTTTTTATTTTCAAGCTACCTATTAACAAATGGATTTTAGAAGACAACTACTTTGAAACATGCAGACTGACTGTATTAATAATGTTTGGTTTGTTAGAATATTTAACAGTACAGAATCATGTCTTCAAAGTACTTCTGGATACTGAAGGTAGATATTCTTCTCTTTTTCTCCTGAAAAAGTATTTTTTAAAAATGAAGTATTTATTAGCAACTTTATGTAGGCCATAAAAATATGGCATTTTTAAAAAACTGACTAATTTTATCACCCAGCTGGAAGTCTTTGACTGTCAGGCTCAACATATATAGCTAAAAGTCTCTGGAAAAGCCTAAGATACTGAAAGTCTCAATACAATCACTGGAAAAGTCACAGCAAATAAAGATAAACACAGAATTTATTATTGAAATCTGAAAGTTTCCGACACTTCAACTATCTGTCCACACTTCAGTGGAGGGCTGGTAGTGGGCCGTATTTTTCTTCTCCCTCTTTGGAATTCATTTTCTGCTAATATTGTTTGCAGTGGTTGTGCACGTGCTGCATGTCATGTGTCTTGTCACAGTCAATAAAAGGCAACACAAAATTGCACATGTGAGTAATATTCCAATCAGGACCATTGCATAGATATGCTGTAAGCCCTAGGCTTATAATCTTATGTTTCAATTTACAATGAAGGCTGGAATCTACCAGGTAAGTAATATTTTCAATGGCACCTATGAAAAAATGACAAGTTTTCATTCTGGATATCAGGAGCTATGCACAAAAACATGTTTCATTTACCCTACTGTACATTCTGACGAACAAATGAAATCTTATTCAGTTTTGCTTCTTTTTATCACACAAGGCAATATGAGAGAAAAATATGTTCTGTTGAATCAGTTTGTACCTCAATATATTTGAAATCCTAGATAATGTACACATCAGTATGTCCCAATGAACCAAACATAATGAAATATTAAATGGGCCTTTATCACTGTTCACAAGCTTTCAGCACCACACTTGGCCCTCAAGTGTCTAAACAATTTTCAGTTAGTTTTGCACCTCTACATTACGTAATGTTTTATTTGGTGCTCATCTTGTCATATCTTGTTCTAGACTGCTCAGAGTGGATCACTGACTTAAACATACAGAAGAAATATAATTTAAAATTGACCTTATTTATTTCAGAAGACAAAGAGAGAGAGAAAAAAAACAGAGTTTCACAACTTTGACCAGCAACAAGCAATATACATCATACAAAATCACTAATAGAGCTGGTCAGTCTCATTGCTGTCTCTTTGTTGATACTTTGGGATTCAGTTTCCTCTGGGTTCTCATACTTTTTAAGGACTGTTTTCTTCCTATTATTTTCTTATACTTTCCTTTTATTTCTTCCTATTATCAGCAGTGTATTGTCCTTAAATGTGTTATCTTATACTTTCCCTAAAATTTTAATCTGTAGCATGAATTAAACTAGTATCTGCGTATTAATAGTTTATAAACACCTTAATCTTATTTTCCAATTCACTATCCTCAACTGTTTCCAAAAATGTTGGTCCTGGATACTTCAGCGACCCAAAATAACACAAAAAACCTATATTGTTACATTTTAAAGAAAACTAACCTTCTTTTTTATTTTTCATTCTTCTGAACACCATTTCCTGTTTTTTTGTTCATTATTTTCTGCACCATCCTCCCAAACATTATCTGTTAGTCTGCTGTATAGCCAGTACTAGAAGAAAAACATCTCTAATTCATGCTACTAAATTTAGGAAAGTCAATGCTAATATAAATTAAAATTCTAATATAACATGAATATAAGCAGGTTGCCCAGTGTGATACTTAGTAAAGGAAATTCCCTTCAATGAATAAATAATTTTAATTTATAAATACTATATGAATACTTTAAGTAGCTTCTTATGTTTGAAGGTATTGGTAAAGTTTTAGCTTTTTCACACATGCTCCATTATTCTCCATTGTTTTCTACTCTCACATGTTACATATTTATGCTACCTCCCTATTCATGAAGGAATTTGCAATAATACTATTTGCTTTCCATAGTTGGCAAGTAAATTTTATTTCAGGCCCTCCTTTAACTTCACAATTAAAAAAAATTCTTGTGTTCTGAAATACATGAAGGACGAACTTTATAGAAGGTGCACATCAAAACGTTTCCTTCAATACCATAAGATCCCCAGCATTTTATCTTATTCTGCTTTGAGATGTCAGAATCACTTGCTGTGTTATTTTTCCACAAAATTACCTTACAAAGATTCCTTAACCAACTTGTTGTAACTCTAGTTTTTACTTTCACTTGTAGCGTACTCTTGAGGTAATCAAGTAACAAATCTCTTTAGGCCACCAATTTGAACCATGCAAAACAGCAAGGATACTTGATTTGATTGAAACGTCTCACTGGTGGAGAAATGGTTTGTGTGCTCAGCTCTATCTGACATCAGGCATGTGCTTTTGACTCTATATAGTACCTGTTAATGGGAAAGTGACCCCTCCTTATTTCCATCAGCGTTCTTTCCAGTGCATTTAACCCTGTTCACAGAGACCATTCTCATGATGTATTCTGAGGATTAGAGGTAATGCAGCTAAAGACTTCTAAGTATATTGTAAAAAAGTTAGCTTTTAAGTATAAGGTATTATCATTTTAGTTCATATTAATTCAAGCAGCTCACCTTTGCCTTCAGGGCTCTGTAGCCTTCTGCGTACTTCCAAATTGTAGCTATCAAACACATTTCTAAAATACTCAATATAAACACCAAAGTAGTATGTTACCAAGGATTTTCATCACCCACTGCAGGTCTTAGATAAGTCCAATCTTACCTCTGTACTTTAGAAAAATGTAGTTGAAAAAGTCATATTTTGCATTTATATAGTATTTTCTATGTTCAAAGACATAACTGATTATTTGCTTTATTATATAGCAGTCACATAACATTTAGGGCTATAGAGACAGGCCTGGGTCATGTCCGGGGGCCAAGCCACAAATGTGAATAGATCACTGACTTTTTAATTGAATAAAAACTTCTTCACTCAGAAAAGTGATTAACTGCCAAACAAGGTTTAAAGCTTACTGCTTTTATATCTGAAGAGATGGCGACTACATAAGTAAGCGATGTCATAACATCTACCTGCAGAACAATTAAGAGCAGAGCAATTTCCTTTTTAAACACTAGTGGGCTTAACAAAATATTGATTTCCAGTTGAGAATGTCTTATGTCTAACAAGTAAATGAAAAGAGAATTATAATGATGCTATATTTTGATTTAATTAGTACATTGATTTAATTAGTACATTGCATTTTATTTCCTGATAATTGCTACATGAAAAATAAATTTTCTACTATTTTCTGACCTATTAAATCCACAACATTCAAGATACCATGTGTACCTTAGTGCAATAAAATTAATTTTGTATTCTGTTATAAAAAGATGCATTGTGCAGTCAATTTTTAGCTTTCAAATTACTAAAATCCTTCCACAGATGGGAATTTAATGTGTATTCTCAGTCACCACCCATAAGCCAATATTTTTTTTCCAAAAATCTTTAGTAGTAAAAACATTTCACTTAAAGAAAATATTTGTTGCTGTTGTTTCATTTTCTTTGGTTTTGGAAGCCGTTCAATAGCATTTAGAATCAAGTACGGTCAGTATCATATAGAATCCAGGTAGATAACACCACTGACAGAAAAAAATGTGATGCAGGCCCTTGGTACTGACTTCGTATATGATCTCAACACAAGCTCTGAGGAGGACCTCTAAGGTCTCTCCTAACTCTTAAATGTTATCTCTGAGTTGATACTTGGGTTATAAGTTATCCCACTTTAAGACACATATTAAACACACATGAACCTAGATGAATGCTAAATGGAGTGCACAAAAACGTAATATAAAGTCCCTGGCTTCAAAGATTTTATTTTCCTTATGATGTAAATAAGAACCTGCAGCTACTGAACAAAACTGTATTTTAGAAAATCTTTTAAAGAGCCTATTATAAATTAAGAAGAGAGAATTCAAAAGGATATTAATTTTGCAGTAAAAGCAATAAATACAGAGGATGGCGAAACAGAGAGACAGAGAGAAAGAGAGAGAGAGAACGCATTGGCTGGAATCATTGGAAAAGCTTCAGAGACAGAGGGATATGAATTAAGCCTTGAAGAAATGGGCTAAAGAGGGGTTTGGAGAAAAGGAAATCTTCCAGATGGGAAAACAGCATGAGCAAAGGACAGGAGTAGGAGTATTCCCTAAATGTTATTTCAAGTTCCCCCTCTTAGAAGCCAACAATGACTACCAATCATTTCTTGAATATAATTCAGGCTCCTAATCACAAGCTTCAAAGCTTCCATTCCTCCATCTCCTGGACTCCCCAGTAAATATTTCAGTCAGGTACATCAACTTAACATATTCTACCTAGAACTGTGTTCACCCTTCTACAACTTCTGCAATTTTTACAGCTTCTCCTAAGGCACTTTCCGTAAGGCACCACAACCTGTTCAGCCTGTACTCCAAAAACGGTTTCAACTCAAGTCTTTCTGCCTTTGGCTTCTTTCCCTAACCACACTTGGCTCTGATCTCTCCATACAAACTATAATTAGTCACATATCTATGTATTTTGCACTTTTTATCTTTTTAAAAAATCTATGCCTCGTTGTGCATTTATTCTTATATGCAGTCAGTGCTGCTGTAAACGGAAGCAGAAACTATGTTCTTCATTAACTTGATTATACATTATGAGGTCCATGAATCATTCATACACTAAGAGCTTCTATGGAATCTGACACCATGGACTCTCAATACATAATTCATGTATTTGTTCACCAAATATTTACTGATAACTGTGAGCAAAGCACTATACACGTTTATTGTATATATTATTTGCCCCACAAAAGGATTTCAACTTAGTGAGAAACCAAACAGTAATTCAGGCAGTATGTGAAAAATGCCACAGAAGGTAATAGCAAGAGCTGACAGCTTATTTCTAGATGTGGTCATTATAGTTGGAATCATAAATAAGGAGGTGTCTAGGCAGCAATAAAACTTATAATGCCTAGAAGTGAGAGTAAATGGCATTCTAGGAATGAGAAACAAAAAGTTTAAAGGTATAGAATATGTAAGTCATGATGGTGTGGTCAGCAGTCCCATTCACTTGAGTAGAGACTTTTAAAAAATGTTTTAGCACAATATTTAATACAAGTCATTCTAATCTGAATCCATGCCAAGACCATTAGCTCATCTTCTTTTTTAAGTGTCGCCTATAAAATGGGCTCACTCGGTAAGGATTCTGGAGTCCTGCTACGGCTTTTGACTGTCAGTAAGTAAATGATTAATATTTGGAAAATTCTAAGTCTCAGTTTCTTCAAATATAAACAAAAGACTAGAACCACTCAGTTTCTTCAAACCTCCCTATATTCGTTACCTTAATATTGTTTACTTTTTTCATAACACTAATCCCCCACTTATTTTATTTTTTATTTATCTGACCCCCATTCCTCATGAATAGAACATGGGCTCCATAGAAGTAAGGGATCATGTCTACCCTCTCCACTGTTGCATCCCTTATTTCTAGTTTATTTTGAAAACTACTGAAGTGCTTTCCTTGTTTGCATTTTTGAGAACAGGATTTTTATTGTAGTTCATCCAAGGTACCTAACCGAATGGGGCAAGGTAGAGTGGGAGGATCAGGATTCGTTGCACATGTATGTTTATCGCGGCACTATTCACAACAGCAAAGAGTTGGAACCAACCCAAATGTCCAACAACGATAGACTGGATTAAGAAAAATGTGGCACATATACACCATGGAATACTATGCAGCCATAAAAAATGATGAGTTCATGTCCTTTGTAGTGACATGGATGAAACTGGAAAACATCATTCTCAGTAAACTATCGCAAACAAAAAAACCAAACACTGCCTGTTCTCACTCATAGGTGGGAACTGAACAATGAGAACTCATGGACACAGGAAGGGGAACATCACACTCCAGGGACTGTTGTGGGTTGGGGGGAGGGGGGAGGGACAGCATTAGGAGATATACCTAATGCTAAATGACGAGTTAATGGGTGCAGCAAACCAACATGGCACATGGATACATATGTAACAAACCTGCACATTGTGCACATGTACCCTAAAACCTGAAGTATAATAATAAAAAATAAAATAAAATAAAATAAAGAAAAATAATTCAAGATAAAATTCAGCTTGTAATACACAAAATATGATTTTGCAGCACATGGGAGCCTTGCAAACCAGGCCATTATCTTGAGGAATCTTGTCAAAATTCCTTTGGCTCCTTCTTCAGGGTAACAAAGGTCAGATTTAACAGTGCCTACAGGAAAAGACTGTGGGGTCAAATGCCACTTTCTCTTTCTGATCTCTGAGAATTCTGGGAGGTGGAAAGAAAAGTTGAAGAGCCATTTCAGCGGGGGTGTGTTCAGATTTGTCCAGCAGATAGGGAGGGGCATTAGAGAAGTCAGAGGAACTCTACAAGCAGATTGGGGCTGCCTCCTCCATTACCCAAATCTCTGTAACTTCCCAGGGGAAGCCTCCTTACCAGATACCTCACACTGTCCTGTGACAAGAGCAATCTCATACCCTTAGAAGCAAAAGTAGTCAGAGGGGTTGATGTAGGGTTTGGTTTCACCATGCTGCAAGCACAGTCCCACACGTCCAGGATATTGAGTTGAGAACAAGCAGGCCTGCAGTACAGTCCACCAGCATAATCTAGAGGAATACTTTAGAGGCTGGAGGTGACGCAGGACATAAAGAAAGGTCTGACTTTTATGCAGCCAAATGAGACCAAGGCAGCCAGTAAGAGCAGATCTGGGTCTACCAGAGTAGGACATAAATGACATTAGCAGCAGAAGTCAGTCATAAATTATTAGTACACCCAAATGGAAAGTGACTAAACGCAGACACTAAATGTGACAACAGGATGCCAAAACAGAAAAACCCAACTTTTCGCCAGTCTCATATGTAACTCCCTTCCCCAATACTCCTTGGCACCATTTTAATGAAAGAAAAGAAAATTGGAGGAGGTTCTTTTTAGAAATTAGCAATTTTGTCCATGACATTTTGAAGACTAATTTTGAATGCTGACTACAAGAACTATTTTATCCTATTATACCTAAGCTTGAAAACATATTGGATGCTCAGTTAATTTTTATCCAATAGGAGAAAGCAAGATTAGTTTTCTTATACATCCGGTTGGAGTAAGAGACCACGTGGCTTGCCTGTGTTATCTTTAATAACGTAGAGTCTGGCATATGTTTAGTGTTCGATAAACAGCTTTATTTTAATGACTGAGACAGTAACAGGGCTCTCTCAATGGCTATGATTCGATTCCAGTGTATTGCTATGATTAAAAAGAAAATGTGAATGACCTTTTTAGTCGCTCTCCACTGCCCAACCACACAGCACTCAGAGGAATACAAAGTCCTAAGAAAAACAGCATTGTTTTAGGAGGCCAAAACTCAAAGCCTAATGAATCATTAACTTTGTGTAAGCTTACTTAAACTCCCTTAGGACAGCAAATGAAATAAGAGGATTCCATTGCATCCTCAGGAGCCATTAGCAAATCCTTGTGTCAGTATTTAAGAAAATCTCCATAATAGAATTGATAACACTCACAATTGGCTTAACGGTTTACAAAGCATGTTCACATACACCGTGTCATATGACTCACAAGTAGGAAGAACATGCAGTAGCATTAAATATTTGAAAAAATGCCTTTGAAAAGGCACATGACCAGCAGTATCTCATCATCAGACATAGTCTAGGTCTACAACTCAACTGAATACATACAATTTTGTGTATGAACTGCAGAGTGTCCATTATATGAGGTATTTGAAACACTAGTATGCCTTATTACCTTCTGACCATTCTGTTTAATTTTAGACCTTTCTTAGAGAACTAGTATTTCCTGAAATTAACTGAGATTTTAAAATGTGGTATTCTAGTACAGAGCAACAGTTCTTGCCTGCAGTGGCTGTGTTCCTTAGAATGTCTTTTGTTTGCTTTTTAATTTGGGAGGCTCTTTCATTGATTGTCTGGAAATACTTGCTAGCTGTTCTGCATTCAAGGAACATTCCTGTAGAGTAAAGAATTATCCTACATCTGACACAACTTTCAAAGACCTTGCTGGACATACATATATAAGTGAAATAAATATGTATAGTTATCTGAGCCCATGACATCAACAACTCCTTTTCACATATCAATATTAGAACATTTTATTTTTCTCACTTTTTAGTATAAATATAAGTTCTCCCAAAATAAACTGTTTTATAAGTCCAGAGACATTTTTATTTTTCAGAATTGCATCAAGAGTAAGTTACCATTTCGGAAGATCAGGTGACTGACAGCAGGGCTGCTCCTACTATTTGAGTCCCCAACAAAGCACACCTGTATCTGTCTGCATTTTAGCTATTTCATCTTAGTGATTCTATGTATAGGCATAAGCATCTGACTATTTCATCCATCTTCTAGTGAAGCCATACCCACGCATTTACATAATAAGGTCTATATCATTTTAAAATTACTTTTAAAAATCGCATGTGTGGGTAGAGAATATCATCCATTAGCTTCATTTTAGTAAAATGTGCATTACAAAAGATTTTACACAAAGGAGTTATTGAGTCTATTTTATTGAGAACCACTGTTACAGGAGAATCCATCACGGTTCTACAAACATAGGGTTAAGTCCAGAATTTAAGGTAAACAACCTGATCGTGGATTCCATTTGGAGTTTCTTTACAAGCACAGGAAAACCCAACATGCATAGACTACTACTGTCCCAGTGCTACACACTTTCCAACCCACAGTAACCACTCCTCCTGGATACTCGTTCCCATACCACACACAATTCAGATTTCATATGAGGGTCACGAGTATCTTTTTTTTTTTTTTTTTTTCTTTGAGACGGAGTCTTGCTCTGTCACCCAGGCTGGAGGGCAGTGGCGTGATCTTGGCTCACTGCAATCTCCGCCTCCCGGGTTCAAGCAATTCTCCTGCCTCAGCCTCCCGAGTAGCTGGAATTACAGGCACCCGCCACCACAGCCGGCTAATTTTTGTATTTTTAGTAGAGATGGTGTTTCACCATGTTGGCCAGGCTGGTCTTGAACTCCAAACCTCGTGATCTGCCTGCCTCGGCCTCCCAAAGTGCTGGGACTATAGGTGTGAGCCACCACGGCCAGCCATGAGTGTCTATTTATATGTAGGATGTTGGAGTAGCTTATGGATCTTGTCTATTATGGCTGGGGGAAGCATGGATAAGCAATAGCATGCCTATGATTAGAAGCTGGGAAACATTTACATAGTAATGACAATAAAATTAACCACCCTTAAAAATCCTCAGAGAGCAAAGTTTGATTAGCTCACCAGGAAACATCATTTTCCTTATTTTCTTCCCATTAGAGTCAGTCCCAGAATTCAAAAACTTTCATACAGTAATTCTAATTTAAGGAGAGGTATAATAAAATTAAAATGAAGTTAAAACCCCCTTTTGAAAATGAAAAAAAGAGAGGAAGTAAAAGAAATTTTCACTCATTAAACAGTTGGGGTAATTTTATTTTGTTTCCATTTTGATTTTGTTTTTTTTTAGTCAAGTGCTTTGCGTTTGCTTTCTCATCTTAATACAATATTCAGAGAATTCAGAATTCAACAACTGAAGAATAAGCTAAAATGTCTCCACTTTCACAGTTACCTCAATATTGCTCCAGAGTTATGCTATGAAAAATCAATTGTGTACTGTGACCAAAATAACAAGTTCTGGTTTTAACTCAATGTATTTCCTTTAAAATGTTTTAAAATTTAAAAATAGTTGTTAGCCACCTTCCCAAATGAGCATGGTCAATGATTGCTAGACTCTGCCATGCCTTTTCTTCTCCCTCTTCCCTTTACCCTTCTTGTAGTTTGATATAGTCCACGTACTCCCACATCATAAATTCAGGTTTTGATCTTCTCAATCAAGTGAAAGAAGTATTAATTTTATTTTAATTGTAAGAGGACATCTGATGTTGAAGAATAGTAAATTATATCTCCATACTCACATTCGACCCTCTCATTGTGCTTACCTTTTTGACACAGCACATACAAAAAGCCCCGGCACATGCTTCAGAGTCACACTGGATCACCCAGTCTTGGTACTCTTGGGATCATTTACCAAACTTCCTGGATTTGAGTCCTTAGGTGACATAGCTATCTTTCTGCCCTATCAACTTAGAGGTCACCATCTTAAATCATTGACTTCCAGCCTATCTCTGATAATGGAACTCTACTACCCTCTTTTCCTGGGATTTGATGACTGCCTGGCAGCCCTTGTTCTATGCAGGGGCTGAGGTACAGCAGTGGTAACTATTAACTTAAGGCCTCGAAAATCATCCAGCAATATTGTTTAAGTAGCAATCGTGGGAGCATTTCCATAATAGTGTTTAGGACAGTTCAAATTATTGATGCATTTAAAACACGTTTAGCTCTTAATTTTCATAAGATATTAGTAACCTCAACCCTCATAGCTCATAAAATCTGGGAATATGTCTTAACCATACATAAAAAATGATTTGAATCTGTTCTTTTCTTGTCCACAGGGCTCCTCATGATTTTGTCTCATAATTACTAATGACCAATAAGTTTCATTTTGTGTCTATTGTAATATTGGGAGCAACTTATTTAAATTGATTTTCAACTGGAGCAACTACTCAGCATCCTGTAATTATTGTTAATGTAACACAAACCATGCATTATTAAATGAGTTTCCATTATTAAAGAAAAAGGCCATTAAATGGTCTAATAATGAGGGCTTAACATAATGCTAAGAATCATCTGGTGCCATACCGGGCATAGAGGATTCAAGTGGCGGCACACATTAAAATCTATCAGTATGAAATAATATATTATCTACATGCAAAAGAACTCTATTAAAAACAATAATTTCTGAATTATCAGAAGTAGAGCAAGGATTATTTACCTTTAAAGGCCTTTGTAATAACACTCCACTGTTATGTATTAATTTTTAAAATAGCTTAGTTACAATTTTAACTGCTAAGGTCAGGAAAATATTAAATTGGGATGAATATACAGTTAATTCAACAAAAGTACAACTTTCAAGCTTCAAATATTTTCATCATGAAACACTTACTTCATGTAAATTCTCAATATGTAATTTGAACACAAACAAAAAAAGCGAACAATAACCTGATTCAGTGACTGACATTTCCAATATGATGTAAACTGGACGTCACATGAGCTTAGAGATTTAGTGGGACCACTTGAACACATTTTAAAAATTGGGTTCTTTGAACATCACAAGCATGTTTTCCTTTGGTCTAGTTTTTCAAAGCCCAGATGTGTAGAAAGCTAATGGCCTATTAGTAAATTGGAGCAATGGACGTCTTTTACATCTATTACCCAGGTACACTTCAGCCTTACAGTATCATAAAGATATGCACACTACTTAAGTTCTGACTTTTAAACTTCACATTTATCCTTGCCAAATGTGCTTCATCTATTTACAGAGCTCAAAGTAAAAAGGCACTGTAGAGGCAAATCAGTCTGTTTAAAACACATGCTGCTGGAAAGGTATATAGAAGTGAAGTCTTTAAAAATCAAGTCATATCTTTAATGACACTAGAATTTAAAACAAAGGGCTCTATTTAAAAAAACTTACTGTCTTCAAAAGCAAATGATGTTTTTGAAAAGTTAATAATCACTTCAAATTATTTTCTGTTTTGGCATGTTTGAATTTCAATATACTAAATAAAATAAGGTACATTTGCTATATACAATTAAGTAATAATAACATACTTTTGTTTACTGTGAACTGTTTACACAGTTTACTGTGTAAATTGTTTACTATGTAAATCATAATCGTATAATGATATATGATTTGTTTACTGTGATTAAAGAAAGCATTGGCTTTGGAATCAGCTGGATCTGTGCTAAAATCAAGTCCAACAGCCATTTCCCAGCATGTGACTTGGCCTTACCCTCTATTTTTTCATCTGCAAAATGGTGATAATATGCATCTGTTTGGGTTGAAATGATGTTTACATTTGAAAACATATGCAAAGCACGAAGCATTATACCTGACACACCCTTCCACACTTCACAGTTTATCATCTGTTTCATATACATTATCTTATTTGATTGTATCAACTAAGTGAAAGGAATTACTTGTGTTTTAATTATGTGGATGGGTTCTGAAGTAAAGTAAGAATAAATAATTTTCTCACAGTAAATGCTTAACTTGAAATTAAGTAATTAAGTGTTTTTGATTACCATGGGAATAGGGAACGAGAGAAAGAGGGTAAGAAAATCATATTTTGAGTTACTACCTCAAATCCACTCTTTTCTCTAATTTACACATCTCAGCAATAGTTGGTGTTCTGTCACTTGGAGAATCCCCAATATGTAGTCAGTTCCATATCCTCAGTAGTGACAGGCTGAGGAGAGCTTAGTGGGATCTGGGGGAATTTCAACTCTATTTCCCAGAAAGATGATACCAGCACTCACTAAAAGCAGTGTTTTCAAACACACAGTGCATGAAGCAGTATTCATGCCATGGGGGGAAGAAGAGGAGGAAGGAAGGAGGACTTGAAATGTGTAGGAATGATAGCTTCTTCCACTGAGACAAGGGGATAAAAATGAAAGAAAAGCAAATCAAATTAGCTCTCTGTATTTTATAAGGAGCAAAAAATAGATTCTCATACATCATTTATAAATACATCCCAGCTGCATTTTAATACTAAATGGGAGAAAGAAACATTTAAATTTATTTTTTAAAACTAACCACAAAAATGCACACTGTATACAGAATGTCCTATGATGAAAAGCACGGTTTTAATATCTGTCAGCAGTTGCAAAACCAGCAACTTATATGACAATTTAATAAAAATCTCTAAATATTCTCTCATGCTGGAGTAAACTCTTTACATTACAATAGCTTTGCTGGCTTTCTTCAACTACAGAGATATCTGAATTTGATATGAACCTCAGGTTTCAACATCCATGATTTGCTAGTATATAATTCATTGACACCTCAGGCAACAATTTAGAAGACTGGATCCATTTATGCCTGGTGTTCCATTATTGGAATGCTAAGCATGTGGGAGTTATTTATATCCTACTGCTCAAGGTCATCGCCAAGGTCTGATTGTAAAAATTCACAAAATTGCAACCTCAGGCATAATGGGTTAACCCATTTATTTAAGTTCTTAGGTATGGAAAATTATGGCTTATGTAGTAATACCTTTTTTTTTTTTTTTTTTTTGAGACAGTGTCTCGCTCTGTCACCCAGGCTGGAGTGCAGTGGTGCAATCTCGGCTCATTGCAACCTCTACCTCCTGGGTTCAAGTGATTCTCCTGCCTCAGCCTCCTGAGTAGATGGGACTACAGGCACGTGCCACCATGCCCGGCTAATTTTTTGTATTTTTAGTAGAGATGGGGTTTCACCATGTTAGCCAGGATGGTCTCGATCTCCTGACCTTGTGATCCACCCTCTTCTGCCTTCCAAAGTGCTGGGATTAGAGGCGTGAGCCACCGTGCCCGGCCACCTATTGTCTTTATAGGTGGGCAAAGACAACTTCATAAAGGCAATATTTCTATGAAAAATTTGAAAATAATAACAATAGTTATTATTTCTTGAATTTAGCCACTAAATGAAGTGTTGTACATAAACTCTTTCATCTAATTCTTTCAAAACTCAATGATGTGGGTACTACTATTAATCTCACCTTTTCTTAAAAATGAGAAAAAAGACAAGGGAGTAAAGACAAATTACCCACAGAAAAACACTAGCAAATGGCATAGTCATGATCGAATCAGGTCTAACAGATTCCACAGCCTATTTTCCTACTAAATAAAGCTCACACTGTCAATTCTTAGTAAGTTGGTTTCACAAATCTCAGAATCCTTTAAAAATATTATGTTCAAGTGTTTTAGAAATAAGGAGGTTGACTAGGGTAGTTAAATGAATTCCCCAAACCGTCAAAAGAAGTACAAGAAGAAGTAATTATTGAGCATTTATTAGCACTGTATTGACGGCATCACATGCCTACACATTCAATTTGATAATGTCCCTGTGAGGTGGGTTACTGTCTGTTCAATATTCTTATGGTCAGTGAAGGAACACGGTGCAGAGAGCTTAAGTAACCTGCCCAATTGTACACCTAGTAAGTAGTTACTAGCAGTCTGAGTCTAGAGCCCAAGTGCTTAATCAGGGCCAAAAATATGTCTTACTCTTGAGAGTTCCCCATTAAAACAGTACCAGGAAGATGTGCAGATTTCTCCCTGAGGGGTAGGGAGTACACAATTGCAAACCTCAAGCACATCAGCCAGGGAGGTTTGGAGAGGCCAAGGATGGATTCATCATGTAGGCTCCAGAGGACTGACTGTCACAAAAATACCTACTTACAATTACTGATAACAGCTTGAGCCACAGAAATATATTATTTAGAGTGACAGCAAGGAAGCATCAGTGCAAATTCATCCTTGCCTTTAGAAGAGTGAGAACAGCTAACAGTCAATTATTATCCATCAAAACATCAATCTTCTATTCCTCTTTCACATCCAAACACTGACCATAAAGTCATTTTGTTACCTTAGCTTGGAAAAAACATTTCATGTTTCTATTTCTTTACCATATTAAAAAAATAGTACTCTGAATATAAAACAACTTCTGCTTATCTTATCTCACTGGTCAGAAAATGCTGCATTTCTTTTGAAGACAGTAGACTCAATCTATACAAAGTTAACAGTCAGTCCAATCACCATGCATTTGATAGCCTAAAAAATTTTAAATAAAATTATGTAGCTAAAATTCACTGTTAAACATGTTGAAAGACATAGTTTTAACATGAAGCAAATGGGAAATCTTAAAAATTAATTATTATAGGGTTTTTAAAAAAGTATAGCCTGAAGCAGAAAGAAAATCTGACCCAGTTTCCCATGTCTCAAAATTCCAATTGCAAGGCATCACATTGCTTCAGTTGGAGCCAGAAAGGGTACATTTGCATTAGTTCTTTGTCCAGAACATTCTGTTCTGCACCAAGAACTGAAACAAATAAATATTGTATATACCTCCCAAAGTTACTTCAGTTTCCATCCATGGTCCCTAGCGACTGAGGTTCAACTTAATCGTCAACCAATGTCCTCTCCTTTAACTACATGTCATTAACACATTTCAAATGTATGCAGAAATATCATCATTGTCATAAAATGGTATTAATGAGCAAACACAAGAATCATAACCTTGTTCCATCTTGCTACTTGACACCCAGAGAATTAAAATTTAAACTGAATTTAGTTTTTTCAGAATTTTAAAAACTTGTCACCTTGATAACAAAGAGAATATTGTTTTAAAAACTGATGACTGTCTACACTTTAAATTAATTCAAAATTGCATTTTTATCTTCCAATGTTTGCTTTTACCTTAGAATTTTCTAGAACTTGGCAGTGGTGATTTATAGGCATATAGATAATTTAAAAGTACATTTCTGATCATTCCTAAAAGTGGCACCTCCTTCTTCAAATTATTACTGTTACCTTTGCACAAATCACATTATCAAGAAAAATGAGTAAGTGAAATACTTAATAAGGCTGCAGTATATTAACATAAATTAGCACAAAGCTCAGCATTTCATACTGAATTCCTCATGAGTTCTAACTAAAATACCTCCCACTATCCATACCACTACCCCTGCTAAGAAACAAAACAAAATAAACTTTCAAAACCTCATTTTATTTTTTACAGAATAAAATATTTCTACCCTCATCTTCTTTTCTCTTTAGCCTTAACATATTCACTTTTCCAGAACATTTTTCTCTATTCATTTATTTCTTTTTCTCCAACCAAAATCATATGTACTTTTCAAGTACTGGTCCAATATTTTCTCTTCTGTAGAAGATTTCCTGATTTCTTTTCACAGTCATAATTAATTGTTTCCCTGGCATGAACTTTTCAAAGAACTTTTATCATAAAACATGCCATATTCTGTAGGACATAGAGGGGGTTTCCACGTCTCATTCATTGATGGCCGTTGTCTAGTCGTAAGCACATACAGTAGGTTTATCATGGTTAACAATTACTAAAATCAGATGCAGGGATTACTAAGATCAGACTCCAGGTATGTTCCTGGCATCTTACTTCAAAGTTCAAAATAGAATTAACTCACTCTTGAAAAAGTCTTTCCTCCCTGAGACCAATATTATTTTACTGTAACACCCTCTACTCCATCCTTTCATCATTTCTTCAACTGACCTCCAGGTCAATTTACATTCATAGAGAAAATTAGCTCTTGGCTTATAGTCTACTTCTCCAACCTAACTTATGAAATGGTATTCAGCGATTGCAACACATGGAGGTAACCTATCCAATTTTCTAGCTTCTTAGTCTTTTTTATCCCTTCCCCTGTAGAACATTTATCCCCAAATCACTTCAGCAACCCACTCATATAACGCGAATCTATAGAATACCACATGACTCAGAATTAGTGCTGCCTGTAAAATCTTCACACTATTTCAGCTCCTTCACTCCTTTATCTTTTCTGAAATCCTGGAACCTCTAATTTCTTCAGCTGTGCATTTTCTGTCCATCTATCAGTTCTTCATCTTTTTTTTTCCTTTTTTAATAGCGCTGGTGCATCATTTACATTTTTCTTTTATCAAAAATCTCAATCAACTAATCTATTTGCTGTTCATCAACTCTATATCATTTCTAAAATCTCCCTGTACTTTTTTACTTTTTTTTTTCTTTTTCACATCGGGGCTGCAAAATACAGATGAATGAAAAATCTTTGCAGTGACAGACTGGTTCAATACTAATTTGTGATTTCCCGAGTGTCCTCAAACTCAGTAACATATCTAAACCAAACTCTTCTAATTCCCAACTGCTCCATTTACTATACTTTTTCTCTCACTTAATGGAACCACCCAATTATTATAGACTCTTCAATTCCAAAACCTTGTAAAGCAAGGAATTCTCCTAAATGTCTATAAGATCGGTCCATCTTTTCAATTTCTATATCACTTACTTAGCAGAAGCTCTCAATGTTTCTCACCTAGATTAGATGTGTGGCCTCTTAACTAGTATCCTGTTTTCAGTTTTTAAAATCTATTTTCCATGTTGTTGGCAGGGTAATCATTTTGAAATTCATATCTGACCACATTACTCTCCTAATTTAAAAGTATAGCCTATGAATAGTTTTCTTTACCAAGACAATGAAGTCTAACCCGTAGGGTACAAGGTCCTTTAAAATCAGACCTCAGAGGATCTCTTGTCTTCAGCTGCTTCTTCAACTTCTTTACTCTATAGTCACTATAGCCATAACGAACCATTTGCAGCACGCTTGCAACCTCTGTGACGTGGATCTTTCTGTTTGGAATGAACCCCATCCCCTTTTCAACTGTTAATTCCTATGATTCCTTCAATACATAGATCAAAAATCACATCTTTTGTGAAGCCTGCCCTAGTTTTCCTATGGCTTTATAATAACTAAGCAAAATTAAACTCTCCCTTTTTTGTATATCCAATGGCCTTTTCTCTTCCCTCTACTGCGGCATGTCCTTACTCTGTGTAGTAATTATTTTTAACGTAGCCCTCTTAACAGCCTGTATGTTTCTTAAAAGCAGGAACCATGCCATATTCATCTTAGTCTTCCTGGTACATAGAACAAATCCTGATAAACAGCAAGCATTGAATATACATTTGTCAAATGACTATATTAGAGACTGTGAGAATAAACTGCCCTTGTCACATTAAAGGCCTACGGACACTCAGGTTGACTAGCTATATTGTATTTCAATTCAGAGGCCGTTTCAAAAGTGGATCCCATAAATGCTTCCATATACAGCAAGATAAGGGACAAACTGAGGAAACTGCACATACACAATGCCACACACAGAACTGGACAGGACTGAAGAAAATTGCACCAGAAACTATAGATAACTGAAAATTAAATTATATGACACTGCATCGTGGTGTCAAAGAATGAATACGGCTCTGCTGTTAGCCCCTAAGTTTAATCCCATCTTTAGTATTGCTGTAAGACTTTCAATCGACAATTTAATGTTTCCAAGATTTAATTGCTGTACCTACCTAATGTAGACATTAATACAGAATTCAGGAAGGATTGTTATGGAAATTATGTGAGTCCTTAGCCACAGTGACTAGTTAGTTATGGACAGTCTATTTATGGTAGTTCTTTTTGTCCCATGTAGCTAAATATGTATATATATATATCTATCTGCATTTAAAATGTTTTTTAAATGTATGTTTAGAATGCATAAGCCTCATAGTTGATAGGTTATAAACTTATCAAATCTATATAGTAGTGTTTGCACAACAATATTTCTGCTCATCTGTGAAGAAACTGCCTTGGTTTAAATAGATTATTATTAAGGAAATTAAAATCTATTTCTCTCCTCAATAATTTATAGGCAACTTGAAGTTTTAAATGACAAATTTATTAAAAATTAAAGTAAATAAGAACCAAGCAATGGAAGCAGACAAGGAATGATTGATTGATGGAGTTACATGCATACAAACATATTGTATGTTTTTCTGTACTAGCCTGGATGTCTGAAAGACATTCTAGCACATAGTTCCAAGCAGGTGCAAGATGGCACTACCTTTGGGTCTGGTGAGAGACAATATTCATAGAATCGAGTTCTGATTTGTATTCCTGGGTGTAAATCTTGGTCTTCAGATCACCCTTCTAGCCAGATAATAGCCAATCTTCACTCTACAGCTGCCAAGGTATCTGTACAGCTTACCCTGGTCCTTGTTGAAGCACTTTTCTGATGGCTACGCAAACAGTCTTTCCCTAAGTCTCAGGTCCTTCATTTCTGACTCTATTCTCCTTCTCTGGAAATTTAATATGCTCTGGGAATTTATACATGCTCTATCACTGAATCTGTTTTCCCACAATTCACTTTTAAATTAATTCAACAAATATTAATTAATCATCTGCATCTGCAGGGTGTTATGCTAGACATCAGGGCGGGAGTAAAAGGATGGTGGTCAAAGTAAGAAGAGAGACACAAACAAAATAAGGAGAATTGTTCTACAGTCCAAGGACTCAATGTCTTATCAGAAGAGACATACGAAGACAAATAATTATAAGAAAATATGAAATTTTGCTTTGTTTGAGGTATGCTGAGATGTACAGTGGAAGTTTACATTCTTCAGACTAAAGATAGATGTTTACTTAATATTTCCAGTGTGCAGCAACTACATGTTCACAATAAAAATTTGAATAAATTATATTTAAAATAAATTTAAATGTGAATAAAATGTATTTTCCAATTTATGAATTTATATAAAAAGTACATCAAAGGTATATACATATAATTATTTTATTCATTTACCATATTACCTGTATAGAGAAAAAAACAAACAAAAACTTTATATTATCTGAAACACATAGCATGTATATTCTTTATATTAGCAATTACTGGATACTGAATAGCCACTGTCAGGGAACCAAAAGGGTAGACTGGCTAAAATTCTTCATATGGTACTTGAACTGATTTGGAATATAGCAGAGCTCTGGTCCCAGTACTAGGGATTTGTTTGTTCCAATTTCCATCTGGCCCTGTTGACCTCCAGTCCTGTTGATCTGCCTGCTAGATTGCTAGCAGGCAGTCTGTCAAAGGCATCACTAGCTCAGCTCTCTGGCTGTTTAGAAAACAAGGAAGAGCAGCATGCCTCAAAGCTCAATGAAGGATTTTTTCTAGTTTCCTTTTGCTATATCTTATCATTATTACTACTATTATTATTATTAACTTTTTTGTTTTGACATTATTTGTATATTCACATGCAGTTATAAGAAATATTACAGAGAGATCCTTTGCACTCTTTACCCATTTCCTACAATGGTAACACATTGCAAAGCTATAGGAAAATATCATAATCAGCATATTAACATTGATACAATCCACTAATCCTATTGAGATTTTCCCAGTTTTACTTATACTCTAGTGTGCGTGTGTGTGAGAGAGAGAGAGACAAAGAGAGAGAGAGAAAGAGAGAGACAGAGACAGAGAGAGAGAGAGAGTAGTTCTATGCACTTTTATCACATATTCAGGCTCATGTGTCCACCACAAGAGTTAAGATACAAAACAGTTCCAACACCAATAAAGATCCCTTGTTTTGCATTTCTATAACCACAACCACCTCCTTTCTTCCCAGCCCACACCCACTCCCCCAACACCTCTAGCAACCACAAAATTATCTTACATGGTTTCCTGGCATCGATAACTGATAGTTAATACAATATGATCAGCTACCAAGAATAAAATAATTGGCTAAAATTTTTGAGTGAAGTGCTATCTATTCTCCCTATTAGCAAGCACTTTTTCCTTATTTACCTATGGTTTGATAATCAGATGAATTATTTTATGTAAAGACTTCTCAGAGCTTTCTTTGTTTGTTTTAATAAATTGTTCAATTTACTTCTGCTACCTGAAGCTCCTAGATGCATTAAAATGATCAATTTTGAAGATTGAGCTGGCTGGTCAATTGACAGATATATGTGCAATGAAATGAATATGGGATTCTGGCATTTTGAAAACTACTCTGAAGACCAAAAAGTGGGAAAAAAAGAGTATTTTATTGATGTTCATCCATGTTAAATAAAAACATTTCATTAAGGAAGATCCACATAGACATCAGTGAAATCATTCCCAAATATTCAATCAACAAAGATTTTTTTCCTTTCTGCTGCTTCTCTCTTCCTTTATGCTATGTCCAAAATTTCATGCTCTTAGAGATTAACAAACACAGTTTATTACTAATTAATGTTTTATAAATTAAAAGCATATAGCTGTCAATCAAAAACTTCCGGCCAACATACGAAAAATAATGCTACCACAATGATTGATATAATTTAAGTAAAAAAAAATCTAGTTAGCCAAAATAATCTTATCATACAGAAACATGAAAAAAATACAAATTTTTTTATAATGATAAAAACATATATTCCAAATCCCTATTACTACAGTTACAGAATTCTGGGAGATAGAAAACTTAGTATAGGCTGAATTATGTTCTCCAAGTTTATAAACCTATGTCTCATCCCAACTGGGACTCTCTAAGCTCTCTCACCATGTTTTATTTAACCTAGAATTTGTGGGGATAAGCAGCTTTAGGAAAGGTTTCTCCACTCAAAATTTTAAAAGCTACCGTAATAATTAATAGTCTTCAATCCTTAATATACTATTGTTGTAATTAACTCCTCAGTAATGATTTCTCATACTGAAAGGGCAGCTTTCTATTCCTTTAAAAATTTTCCTATAACTTTAAATAACATATTCTTAACATTACAATTCCTTTTTCCTACAGGGCTTTCACTTCGGCCTGAGATATAGCATACTGATTAAGGGCACAAACTTTGAAGTCACCCAGATGTTGACTAAATTTTTTTTTTGGACAAGCTACTTAAACTCCCTAAGCCTCAGTCTCCTCATCTGTAAAGCTGGGATAATGACATGAATGCATAGTGCTTTGTACACAATAAGGGCACAATAAATATCCTTGGTACAATGGCTAATGCACATGTAAAATAACTAAATTTTAGACAAGGCCATTTTACTATTGATTGTTCATATATTTACTTTCATGTTTTACATAAATCTGTCAAAAGTCTACAATTTCATGTATTTTTCATTTCCCTCTCATTACGTCAGAAAATGAAACAAAATTTATGTTCTTAATATGGATCCCTAGACATGAGTGATTATTGGATGACTATATGTGAAGCAGGAAAACAGGGTCTGGAGGCAGGGAACATAAGGCTGATTGATTCACACTTCTGCTATGACAGGAAATATCCTCTCCACAGGGCGTAGGCCAAGTAAATGACTTTGTAACTTTACTTCATCCTCTTCATTTACACAGGGCGTACTCCAAGCAACCAATGGAATCCTCTAAGGGTATTTAAACTCCCCCCAAATTTGTAATGGGGCCTTTGAGCCCCTATGCTTGGGCCCACTCACACACCGTGGAGTGTACTTTCATTTTCAATAAATCCCTTCATTCCTTCCTTGCTTTGTTTGTGCGTTTTGTCCAATTCTCTGTTCAAGACGCCGACAACCTGGACACCTTTCTACCATTAACATATGTACTTAAAAAAACAAAAAAAGTACATGGCTTTGTGGTTAGAGGGAGGTTGCATTGAGATGTTTAACTAGTTGTATAACATTAACAAGATATTTATCTTCTCTATGCTCCAGTTTCCTCATGCACAAAATGGGATAACACCACTAAGCTCACAGCGTTATTTTAGGAACTAAATGCACCATGCATGATACTCCTGCAACATTTCTGCAAAAACTGCATTTTCTATTACTACAAAAATCATGGTAAGCAAACGAGACCTTGCAAACCAGACCAGTGTTTCAAAAATAGTAAAATAGGCCATATTTTAATGCTTCTCCTTTTAATGAATACTCTAATGTTCTGATACTGATTTCAGAATAAATGCACAAGTAGTCTACCATGGCGAATAGAAAGGCATTATTTTCCTCTTTGTGAATGACATAGCCATACCATTACATATTAAGAGTTGTATCAGGGATTAACTAGTACTAGTAGCTACTTATTGCTAAAGGAATGACAACATAAATTATGCTCACATGATCTTATTATTTTACTATTTTACCCAGGGGTACATTTCATAGCATCAAGAAAATATCATTTTGATCATATATGGTTATCAGAGATTTTTCATGAGGGAAAAAAATTGATGCTGATAACGTAAATCTTTGATTTACCAATATAATCTCCTAAAAAGTCTCCATTTAGTACTTAAAAGCATCAACCTTTAATCACAAACCAGTTTCCTTGTCATGCCATCACAATTATTAAAAATATAACCATCATTCTAAATCCCTTTACTCTGAGAGAGCAAATGTTTATTGACAAGGCTTATACCAGCAAAAACCTACAGTGACTCCTTAAAGGTCTATCTGCTGACATAATCCCTAATTTTTGAGTATTGTATAACCATTTCTGCTGTTATAAAGTGACATTGACCTCTATTTTTCAGCAAGGGGGAAAAAAGTATAGTTGACAGAGCTACATTGTAATAGGTACTTCAACTTGAGAATAAAATTATAAAATGCTATACATAATGATAGTAAGTCTCGAATGAGGTAACCTAAGCTGAAACAATGAAGAAGTGTCTGACATGGTGGGGAGAGAAGAGAGAGGAAGACTATCTCCTTGAAGGTGTCAGCCTTCTTGTAGGAAATCTACACGGGCTCTCCCATTCAAGTTTTTGTCAACTCTATCCAAGAGGTGTCACCAGTATCCCCATTGTACTGATAAGACACAAAAGCTCTCAGAGGTCTAATAACTTGACCAAAGCCATTAAGAATACATCCAAGATTTAATCTTCACCTATCCAGGAATTTCTATATCATCAGGTGTCAGAACAGACTCTGTTGTAAACAATAACCTTATGCAAATCTCGTAAGCATTTCACCCAGTCTTTATTTGCCCTGATAACAACCATCTACTGTCTCACACGTATGGATCAATAACATCTGAAAAATTTCCTGTATTCTCTTTGGAAGCAAGATAGCACATAAATCCCAAAGGTTACTCTGCTAAAACCTTGAAGAGAAGTATAGCTTCATGACTACAGGTAAACTATTCCTTTCTTTATTTTATTTTATTTTATTTTATTTTATTCTTATTATTTTTGAGACGGAGTCTCACTCTGTCGCCCAGGCTGGAGTGCAGTGGCGCGATCTCGACTCACTGCAAGCTCTGTCTCCCGCTATCACGCCATTCTCCTGCCTCAGCCTCCTGAGTAGCTGGGACTACAGGCGCCTGCCACGATGCCTGGCTAATTTTTTGTATTTTTAGTAGAGTCGGGGTTTCACCGTGTTAGCCAGGATGGTCTCGATCTCCTGACCTCGTGATCCACCTGCCTCGGCCTCCCAAAGTGCTGGGATTGCAGGCATGAGCCACCGTGCCCAGGCAACTATTCCTTTCTTATTTGAATTCTTATGAGCACGAAGTACTCATTCTGCATTAAAAATAACATTTTAACTACAAAGCTTTTCATTGGAGCACTGATCTCTAGAAAGCCTAAATTGTAGTACCAGGTGTTTTACCTTGTGTTTGCCATTGGGTCAGATACTTAAAATATCAGTGCCTCCATTTTCTCACCTGTTAAATGTGATTTCCTATCTAGCTTCTTTTCATAATGGGTGGAGAAAAAGAGTAAAGTATATGCAAAAGTGTTGGAAGATTGACCAAAGTGCCAAACGTAAAGTGGCAGGAGAAGTATTGTTGCAAGTAAAAGTATAGTCAATTGTGAAGTTATTTCATATCGATATCCTCTGTCTTCCAATGTGGTTAACCATGTTAAGGTAAAATGATTCAATTCTTTTTTCTTCTTCTTCTTTTTGAGACAGTCTGGAGTGCAGTGGCGCAATCACAGTTCACTGTTGCCTCAACTTCCCGGGCTCAGGTGATTCTCCCACCTCAGCCTCCCCAGTAGCTGGGACTACAGGCTAATTTTTTATATTTCATGTAGAGGTGGGGTTTTGCCATTTTGCCCAGACTGGTCTTGAACTCCTGGGCTCATGCAATCCATGGTCCTGGGCCTCACAAAGTGCTGGATTACAGGCATGAGCCACCATGCCTGGCCAAGGGATTCAATTCTTATGTTATTTCGCTATAGGTTTTATGCTACTTCTAATTGCTCAGAGTTTTGTTAGGGAAGCAAAACTATATTTGCCCAACATATGATTGGCCACATAACTATTTAAAAGTGAATAGCATATATGTGAAGAGTGTACTAATAATACACCATTACTCAATTTAGAGTAATTAAAAGCCAACAGGAATCATTTCTATAAGGATAAAATTAAGACATTTGCCATTACACGGTTAAAAGTTGTTACCTGTGCACTTTTTAGGTAATTTATTTGAGTACATTTAATGCTTTTTGAATACTGTGTTTTCCTTTTGTACATCTGGATTTATAGTATAATAGATGCTTAACTTTTAGCCTTTATTTGTTATGCTAAGCACTTTAAGAACTTCTGACATTTTAAATCTCAACACTAATGATAAACTTCGTTTTATGCCAGAAGCTAAAAATTGATAGGCTCCTGCATGTAGTGACACCTTTCAATGGTCACACACTCTAGCAGTTACTAATTTTCCAACCCAGTACCTGAAGATGACATTTTGATAAATTAGCAAAGAACCTTCTGAACTAGGCATTAGTTCAATATATGAAAAAGTATACCTTCAGTAATGACATTTTGTTCCCAAAATAGCTTCATGCACTTTGTCCATTTTGAAATTTTTAAACAGAGCTACTTACAGAACTTCTGGAAAAAAAAGCACCAATAACTTTTAATTAGCAAATGGCACACTTCTATTTCTCATCTCATCACACTCAAAAGCAAAGCATTTTTATTTTGAGCCCAAAAATGTTTTTCTAGAACAAAACCTGACATGATACTTCATAATCCTCCTGTAAACGAATGACACATCACTTTTTTTGTCCTCACTCTAAGTTAAAAGGTGACTAAGTGAGGTTAAATTTAACTCTCTTGGCATCAAGCAATGGGCCAATAGTTAAAATAAAAATGGGAAGAATGCAGTAACATAGTCCAATGCTCTGTCCTTTCTTCATGCCACATTTGAGATGTGATATTAATAATCACAAGGCACCAGTCACCTATGTTCTCAGGATAATGATGACAATTTTCAAACTCCATGAAAATTAAGATCTAGAATTCAACACTTTCAGTTTATCTGCTTTCTCCCTATTTACAGGAAAAAAATAGCTTAAAGATAATTTTGAAATCAAAATCTTACCACTGCAGTAAAACTAACACTTTTTTTAGTATATTAAATCTCAGACATGCATATTCCTTACATAGTTTTAATTACACTGTAAACAAGATGTTATGTTTTTATTTTTTAAAACCTTACATCACATAATACTTTTAAACTGCTTTATCCAACAATGTATGCATAGGTAAACAGAAGTTCTATACACCATCCCACATTTGCCCAGTATTTGAATGGTGGAGTTGGTTTTTGATTGGTACCAATGGTCAGCGGTAGCTAGTTCTGTTAAAAAACTTGTATTGTAACAAAAATACTAGGGAGCACCCAGAAAGGACCATTTAATGCTGAAGTTAGAAAAAAACAATATTGTAAGGTAAATTGTGTCCCCACAAATTCACCTATTGAAGTCCTGATCCCCAGTACTTCAGAATGCAACCTATTTGGAAATAAGGTTGTTGTGGATGTAACTAGTTAAATTAAGACGAGGACTTAGTGAAATAGGGTGGTCCCTAATCCAGTATGACTGATATCCATATAAAAAGAAAGCCAAGTGAAGAGACAGTCATGCACACAGGGAGAGTGTTATGTGAGGATTCGAGTTTTGCTGCCACAAACTAAGGATCTACCAGAAGGTAGGGGAGAGACAGGAACAGATCTTTTCTTAGTGCCTTCAGAGGGAGCATGGCCCTGCCAAACACCTTAACTTCAGACTTCTTTCTGGCCTCAAGAACTGAGGGACAAAATTTTCTGTTGTTCTAAACCACCCAGTTTGTGGTACTTTGTTACAATAGCCCTGGGAAACTAATATAAACAATATAAAACAAGATTGTATTACATTGCCCTCTACACACCCAATAAATGTAACACCTTCCTATCAAGTCTCACTGTCTCTTCAAGTCATTCTACCTATTGTCACCACATTGTTTTTTCTTAAAGTAAGAACATACTCATAGGCTTAAAACCCTGCAATGACTTCCCAGTGTCCACAGGAAAAAAATAAACACTGCATGCAAATATAACAATTATATTATAGCTTTACACTTACTATAATCCACTATGGACTATGCTTGGGGGTTTGCCATATCTATTACATCTTCACATAATCCCCTTGAACTAAGTATTAGAATTCCCATATTAAAGACAAAGAAACTGGCCAGGTGCAGTGGCTCATGCCTGTAATCCCAGCACTTTGGGAGGCCGAGGCAGGTGGATCACTTGAGGTTAGGAGTTCGAGACCAGCCTGGCCAACATGATGAAACCTCGTCTCTACTAAAAATACAAGAATTAGCTGGGCATGGTGACTCATGCCTATAATCCCAGCTACTCAGGAGGCTGAGGCATGAGAATTGCTGGGACCCATGAGGCAGAGGTTGCAGTGAGCTGAGATCATGCCACTGCACTCTATCCGGCCTGGGTGACAGAGTGTGACTCTGTCTTAAAAAAAAAAAAGAGAAGAAGATAAAAAAGAAACTACGACTTAGTGAGAAGTGAATTGTCCATGGCCACACACTGAAGAATGGCCAAGCCTTTCACACAGGGTTATCTTCCTCAAAGACATACATAGATAGCAATCACATGAAAATAGCAATAATTCCAAATCCCTTCCAGATATGGCTTCTACTTGTGTTGTACTTCAATATCATTTCTTCATTTAGCACCAGCCAGCCTCCACACCACTATATTACCCTAAAATGCACCAATTTTGGTTTGTGAGTCTTTTAGTTGAGCCTGATATTTTTCTGCTCATTACTTCTGCTGGCAATATTTTTTTCTTCTGCCTTAAAAACCCAACTAAACTGATAACTGCTTTCACATATTTAAGACTTGGCAACTGTCTCTTCTTCTGTGAAGTCTAGTTAGATTCTCCCTAAGGAAATTTTGATCACTGCCTATTTTCTGAACTCATAATAATCTGGACAAATGCCAATTATAGTATTTAAACGATCATATTATTCGCAGGTCTGTTTCTTCCTACTAGACTGTAAGCTTCCTAAGGAAATCACATTGTATCCCTTGTGCCTTCAATTGAAGATAAATCAGTAAATGTTTGTGAATTGCATGCATGAATGAATAAGACATAATACATTATTAAATTAAGAAGTTATACATGTTTCCAGGTTTTGCCATTATAAAAAAATGGGGTCTGACACGGTGGCTCACGCTTGTAATCCCAGCACTTTGGGAAACCAAGACAAGTAGATCATGAGGTCAGGAGTTCGAGACCAGCCTGTCCGATATGGTGAAACCCCGTCTCTACTAAAAATAATACAAAAGTTAGCTAGGCGTGGTGGCACGCACCTGTAGTCCCAGCTAATCGGGAGGCTGAGGCAGGAGAATCACTTGAATCCAGGAGGCGGAGGTTGCAGTGAGCCAAGATCACGCCACTGCACTCCAGCCTGAGCAACAGAGTGAGACTTGAACTCAAATAAAAGAGAATTTCAGAAAAAATAACCAAATAAACTGTGAAAACCTATATAGAATCCTGGTACAGAAAAAGATGTTACAGAATAAAATTGGTGAAATTCAATTAAAGTCTGCAATTTAGATAATAGTATCATACCAATGTAATTATTTGGTTTTAATCATTGTAACATGGTTATGCTAGATGCTACATTCAGGGAATCTGGGTGGGGTGTGTTGGGTAAATCTCTGTCTTATTTTTGCCATTTTTCTTTAAGTCCAAAATTAGTTTTTTGAAAAAATGTTTAAAAAAAGAAGTATATATATCTACTGTTCCCATAATTTTATCTGTTAAAATGTATCCTAAGGAAATAATCAGAAAAGCCCACAGTGCTGTACGTGTGTGTGTGTGTGTGTGTGTGTGCGTGTGCATGTGTTTCATTATGGCAATGTTTGAAAAATTAAAAGGAAATAACCTAAATGCCCAACAAATCCAACAAATAAATTATGTTACATCACACAAAGCTATATTCTGCCATGAAAATTATTGTATTTCTTTAGAATTATTGGCATACATGGGTCGTTGTAATCCATTGTCATGTTAAAAAGCAGAATGAAATATACGTAAAGTACAATGTGATTATGTTTATTCTTTTTTACTTTTTGTATTTTATGTCCAAAAAGTTCCTATCTCTGAATATGTGCAAAGGAACTTATCTTGAACAATATACAATAAAATGTTAACATTTGCTTTTTATGTGAGTTAGGATAATGAGTGTTCTGTTTGTTAATCTGTGTTTTCTATAGTTCTAATAATGGAATTAAAAACTATGTGTTTTTAGAATTTAAGATGTCTTAATGTTGAGTGCCATTAAAAAAACTATTATAAATAAAGCTTCTCATCTTTATTGTCATTTTAGTTAGTATTCATGCAAATAAACTTTTAAAAAACTTTTCACTGGAGCAGAGTTTTCACCTTCAGGACAGCAATGAATGTACAACACATCCAAAAATAACTGGGATCATCTTCAAAGAAAGCATCACCAAGAGATTCCCTGTTAGAGAATGGTGGATCCGTTAACCATATCTCTGTAAGGAGACACCCTTAAACTCTGACATCCTCTGATTAAAACAGGACTGTATCAACACAATTTCTAACAACACCGTTTCCCTTCAAAAACAATAACTTGTTTTAACACCAATACATTAGGCATGTTTTCAACTCCCTTCATAGTGTAGCTTTTAACTCTGACTGAATAAATTGCATATAAAATGACACACATTTGGGGGAAAATACATCTGAGCTAATGGTTTGGTCCAGAATTACATCGATTGTATCCTATCAATAGGACATTTCATTTTCTAAAGAAGGATACTTAGGCTTGTATTTATCTACATCAATGGTCAGCGGTGGGAAAAGCTGATAGTGTTGTAGTGATTTTATCAGGAACTCAAAATTATATATATATATATATATATATATATATACATACTACAACACTATGATATCACTTATCAGGAACTCAAAGTCAATTGACATATAAGAGAAGATGTAAGGCCAGAGCTTTCATGACAGGCATGATGCTTTTTCCAAGTATATCACAATTTATATCCTCAATCACATACAACAGTATGGTAAAATACGAATTCACCCATTAGATGCCTGCAGGGACACAAGGATGAATAGCCATTTTCTGTCCTTCAGGTGTTCAGGAAAAGAGGTCAGGCATATAAAGAAAATGCATTTGGAAGCACTAAGTTATAATGCCAATGGAAGGCCAAAATGAATACCAATTACAAATCCAAAAAACATGAATAATTATGACAAACTTCATATTATGGAAACAATGTATCAAAAGAATTTGGTCACTACTATTTTAGATCTTTCAACAACAGTTTATTTCTTCTCTCTACACATTAAGAAATGCATAAAACCACATAGGTAAAATTTAAATGTTTCCCATTGAAATACATATCTTTTTAACTTCTTTATGTGGTCCTAGGCAACTATTTCTGAATACATACCCAATAGAATTTTTTTGATAACAAGATTTAAAGTAGACAGAAGATTAGCACTGTTTACACATGCAAGATTCTTCAATGTCAATTATGTAAACCTTGTCATTTCCACAGAAATATAATGATGTATTTATATAACATTTATCTTCAGAATGTCTAAATTACTTGACAGGTATGCCATTCTGCCACTGTACTAGTCCATTATCAAGCTGCTAATAAAGACGTACCTGAGACTGAGTAATTTATAAAGGGAAGAGGTTTAATTGACTCACAGATCGGCATGGCTGGGAGGCCTCAGGAAACTTACAATCATGAAGGAAGGGGAAGCAAATATGTCCTTCTTCACATGGTGGCAGGAAGGAGAAGTGCAGAACATAGGGGAGAAAAGCCCCCTATAAAACCATCAGATCTCATGAGAACTAACTCACTATCATGAGAGCAACTTGGGGGAACCACCCCCATGATCTAATTACCTCCCATGCGGTCCCTCCCTCAACACATGGGGATTATAATTCTAATTACAATTATAGATGATATTTTGGGTGGGGACACAGAGCCAGACCATATCAACCACCTTTTTTTGATAAATGAAGCAAGATGTATTTCTTGTATATTGTCAATATTGGAATCTATTTAACAAATATTTATAAGGGCCAACCATATGCCAGTCACTGATACGGAATATATTATGAGCTCAGAAACATTCAGATCATTACCCCTGACATTGAAGAACTCACCTAGCAGTGGAAATCCAGAGCATTTTGGGGAGTGTTTAAATACAAACACATATAAAATAATAATAAATAATGCAAGCAGGGTGATTTAGAGAAAAGAGCACTGAACTTGAGACTTTACATCTGGATTCAAACTCAGAGCTTCTACTCACCAATTGAAGGATCTTAACTTCTCTGCTACTCAGTAATCTCATCTCTGACATAATACACAATAACACATAACGCATAATACAGTTTCCACACTTTGCATGTGGCACTGAGGATTCCATGAGAACATGTATGTAAGCATCAGAAGAGTACTTTACCCACAGAGGGTGTTTAATGAATGGAAACTTCCTTTCCCTTTGTGTAAGAATCACAGCAGAGGAAATTGTTAACACTGTCCAGTGCTCATTTTTTTTTAACACTTTTAATTGTTCCCTCACTCAAGCTACCAATTTCTTTATCATAAAGAGATGATGTGACCATATTTATTCTAGAAGCATCTTCATGCACAATAAAGTGATTCTGTATTTCTAAAATTTAGATGCCAATTCCATTTAGGATTCTTCATTACTAGGAAGAATCATCTCAGTAAAAAGATAAGAGATGGTAGATACAATCTGTTCTAAATAAATGTTGTGGGCTTTCTGAGAACCATTTAAATTTTTTTAAAGTTCATTTTAGGTCCAATTGGGAGAATAGCCCTTAAAATGTACTGATAAATATTTTGAGTTTTTTGCTTTTGCAAAAAAGTATGAATTTTATTATTCAGAAAATACCATTCTTTTAGTTAAGATATGTGCATAATTCAGTAGGGATCCAGTCCAATTGTTTCATATTTTGGAGAAGCACATTTTTTTTTAACAATTCATATTGTTTTGGCACAGAAATAAGTTACAGTGCTGAAAGGCCCAGAATAAATATAATGACAGCATACCTCATGCTGAATACTCCTCCATCTTCCCAACATTTTGCTAACGGGGAAAAACACCTAAGAAGTACTTCTGTAGTTCTTTCAAACAATGTACTCCTACTCATCAGGCAGGATTCCTTCGGGAAAAAGACTGCTCATAATGGAAAAAAAAAAGTAGCAGTGATTCACAGATTTTAAACTGATAATCTCCAAGGAGCGTGGCTTTCAGATATCTGTGAATCCTGTCTATACTTGATCATTTTCTATAGTCGTTGACCTTACTGGACATATTAGTGCAGAAAAGATGGAATGTTTAGAAATAAAGCATGTTAAAAACTGTTCCCAGCTCAGCTACCAATACATTTCTAGTCATCTCTCAACTGCAGCTTTTTTCTGATTCATTTGTGGGTGGTTTTAATATCTTTAGGAGCTTCTCTTGTTCAGCACAGTTCTTTACAATATCTTTCCAATGCTATTTATTATTTTGGCACTAGCTTCTATATATGCAAGAAGTTTCTTTTCTACAGCATAAAATTTGTTTTTCCACCTATTTTTTAAATAAAAAAAGTTTTTGAAAAGTTGTTTTTGTCCTATTTTTTCTTAGTTTCAACAGAAGCTTTTATCAGTATTCCTTTTCTGCTGTAAAACCTTAATAAGTTAAACAACTTTGTGCAAAGAAAATTCTGATTCATGGATTTTTTTTTAGCAATTCAGCTATCATTGTTAACATAATCTTTGTTATGTGTCTGTTTTAAACAGCTTTTCCTTATAAGCACTTAATGTTCTATTTTAAGTCTTACAACAATGAAAGGAAGATATAATCAAACAATTTTTCAGATGAGAGCACTGAGACTCAAAAATGAGAAATAAGTAGTCTGAAGTCATGTAACTATTAAATGATAAAGTCAGGATATGAACCCAAGTTCACCTACTCCAAAGTCCATGCATTTACCATCTATCCCACTGAATTTTGAAATTGAAAATAATTATTTACAGCTAAGTATCACCTGATGCTTTTAAAATGTGTAATAAACTGACTTACAACTTCCCTGCAGTGTGCTTTATATTTCGTATAAAAATAAGACTCCCAGGGTCGTTCCTCTCTACTTTAATGTATATAGTCAGTTTAGGATTTCTCCAAATACCTATAGAAAAGCATACTGTAGACATTTTGGGCAAGAAAATTTTGTGTTGGGGTTATGGAGCCACCTTGTGAATTGTGAGATTTGAAACAGCATTCCTAGTCTTTATGTAATAGAGATACCAGTAGCATCTCCCAATTTGTGACAACCAAAAATGTCTTATTTTGAGAATGCCAAATATCTTAAGTTGAGAACCACTGATACGAGTTAAAGGAAACTGATGAAATCATATGCTGATAGCTAAGAAAGACTCCAGTGAAAACAACTGGAATCCTTCCAAAGATTCATAGAAAATCAAACATCTATTATTTCAAAAGGAATAAGAATAGAAAACAATGTAGCCATCTTGAAATACATAGATACTTCAAATGGATAAATTATGAATAAACTTTAAGCTGCACAAATTATTCCAATAATTTTTAATATACTTTATGAAATTAAACATAGATGAACAGATAATGAGATTTCATGACTGACAGACACCTTAAATTTTATAACCTCCTCATTTCTTAGGTGAGAAAACTAAGATAAAGTGATTTGGTCAAGGCTGACATATTTTTTAAATGTAGCAGAACCATGTCTAGAAGCAAATTATTTTAGTCTCAGTTTTTATTACTTCCATATGTATTAAGTTTAGGATTCCATAAATAGCTCTGTAAGGGCTTATTTGGCAATGGAATTGGGCATTCATACTTCTCTTCTTAAGATAATGTTCTTTGTCATCAATGCTTGTGAGCTGAAAGAGGTATTCAGCAGCCATGGATAAAGGGAAAGATAACTTGTTTATCCTTCAGTGGAAGGGGAAGAGAATTATAAGCCATACACGGAGAGTCAAGTGATTAAGGAATTTACTATGTACAAACAGTTGCGTGACTCTTGTCATTTGAGTTCTAACAGAACAGACCAACGCCTTCAGCAATCAGCCTACAGCAATTTAATTAATAAAGTCCTGCTGTGGTCTGATTCGCCAAGGTTCCAAATGCTATTGCACGCACCCTGCTTCCTGCTCTGATTTGCCTGTTACCATGCTCATGGTATAAACAGATGGCTATTTATATTAATGATATGGGTAAACTTCTCTTTTAATCAATGAAATGGTATTCTAATGACTTTCACTAAGCAGCCCAAAATGCCAGATTATGCTATTTACTAATGATTCTATATTGTTTATAGTTATGAATTGTAACTTTATTAAGAGATAGCTTAAGATAAGGAATAGTATACATTTCTCCAATCACAACATAAACTTATGTCTGATGAAACAGCTTTAGCAAGACACAGGCCAAATATCTAATCAAAGAAGAAATTCTTTTTTCAAATGGTAGAAGGTAAACTCAGTACCCTAAGGGGAATTATTCCTGCTCTATAATCTTGCTTACCACTATGTGGTGTAATAATAACTAGGTACCTTTACTACAATTTGGGAGGCTTCTTCAACCAGTGCTGAGAACTTGGACTTTGAAGTCAGACAGACGTAGAGTCAAATCCAAATGCTCCCACCTATGAACCATGGAATGTTAGGAAAGGTACTTATCTTCTTTGACCTCGACTTATTCATCTGAAAAACGTGGATAACATCAGTCACCTTTTATTGAGACACACTGCAGTAAGCCATTAATAAACTTGAAGCATTATAATTATCAGTCATCAAATGAATTTCTTTTTTAGAATCCTAGAGAAACTGTA
Organism: Hylobates moloch; assembly: GCF_009828535.3. Taxonomy (NCBI): domain Eukaryota; kingdom Metazoa; phylum Chordata; class Mammalia; order Primates; family Hylobatidae; genus Hylobates; species Hylobates moloch. The sequence continues at coordinate 83,283,826 of NW_026652288.1, read as the reverse complement.
CAAAATTTTTCAGCTCGCTCACTACTCTACTTTGAATTCCTTTGATCCCATCCATCTACATATTTCTTTCATTAGTTCATTTCCCTCCATCTCTGCCGCTAACACACAGAATGAAAGGCATGAACAGTCTCAAGTGGATTATTGGCACACACCCTTCACTGGACACTACTCATTCACGTTTGCTTTTCAGTCCTTTCAAATAATATGTTATGAGTGCTCTCACACTCTCTTTGTTTATAGATGAGGAAACTCAGACCCAGGGAAGTTCATTAACTTGAGACCACAAGAAGAGGTAATGTTTGAGTCTGAAATTGAGCCAAACTTCTTTTCAGCACACCATGGTGCATCCAAGTATAATGTGAAGAGGATGGGTTGGGAACACTTAGATAAAATACGAACCAGTATTTTCTCACCAGTCAAAAGGACTTGACGGTGGAGAACATGATATATTTTGGTGCTCATTTTTTTCATTTTATACTAGTAGTAGAATTTGAGCATTTTAACAGTGTTTAGATAAGAAGTAATACATTAAAGCAGTTTTTGTCCCATGTAATTGTTTGGTTTTTACCTTCAGGTTGTAAAGCCGAATTAGTATTTAAAGTATTATATTCCAAAGATCACTTAGTATGGCATTCTCCCCTTAATTGACTGTAATGCTTTTGATCTTCAGCCATCCAAGCAATTTAATAGTTTCAATAACTTTCTAGAGGTGAAAATAATGTATATATATTCAGAAACTTATAACATAGAATTTGAAAGTTGGGGAACCTGAATTTCAATGCATGAACCTAGAAAATGTAATGAATTGACTTCTAAGTATGTTTTTTATTTGAAAAAAAAAATAAAGGGATGATTGGTCCAGTGTGGTACTCCGTCTTTCTTTGATAACCAGCTTCCCCCTACCAATAGCTGTGATAACTGAAACAAGTGTTCCTTGGATGTCAATTGACTTTAATGAGTGATTCATTGCACAATGGAAACTACTTTGCATTCCCTCTAGATGCTTTCACTGTGTGGAAAAGATAAAGCTCTATTTAGCTTGGGGCTGACATAGTGGAACATAATTCACCTGCCTCCGCTGTCTCTACAGAATAGCAAGAATAACCACTCATTTTACTAGAACATGTACCACATTTTCTCTCACTATGTCCTCAGAATAGGAGACCCATACAAATCAACAAAGTATAGAAGGAGGAAACTTGCATTTCTGCCAGTTAAGGACAAGTATGTAAATTCAGAACAAAACACCTATGACTTTCGGGAGTCACATTTAGCCTGCAAGATGGTTATTAAGGTAGGGGACTTTTCCGATAAGGAATTTCAACAAAACATAGAACCAAAAACATATACCTCCTCACTAAAATCAAACACAAGCATGCAAATGATGAAAGCAGTGAAGAAACCACCACCCCTTTCCAAACACACACACGCACACAGAAGCCCAGAGAATCATAAATAAGCAACCATAAGGTACACACCAAGATTTGAAGCTAGCAGTTGCTCTAAATTTGTGAATCAGAAATCAAGGTATCACAATCGTTTTTTTATATACATATATATAATAAACCCAATATGTTAGCTGGCAAAGAAGACTCTGTGGCCCAAGGCTATTTTTTAAACTGCTGCTCTGGAAGTTTCTAAGTGCTGAATGACTCTGGTCATACTTATTTGCCTTTTAAATGACTCCCACATGGTTAATATTTCTGAAATATCCCTGTACACACTAGGTAAATGGTTATGTCATGCAGCAATTGTCATTTCACCTGTCACAAAGAGTTGGACACTTCAGCAAACAGAGGAGACAGCAAATAAAATGAATGGTCTTAGGCATCACCAATTTGTTCATCTGAAAAAAATTCCAAAACAAATGCCCTTTCTTTAATATGATTTGTTTTTAACAGCTTACACATGACTATTTAGTATAAGAATGAGAATGCATACCTCTAAATTTGACACCTTTCTAAATTCTAAAATTCTCCTACATTTAGGTTTTATTTTCGCTGGATATTTTATTATTACTTGCACTGGTTATTGCTCTCAATAATGCTAATGGTAAGACAAGATTTTTTGGTAAAAATGAGTAGTGGCAATAGAACTCACCTGCCTAATGAGATAGAGCAAGGCTTCAAGCTTCTGGCGTTACACTTCTCTGTTGAAGAGAAGACCAGAATAATTGTGTGCTTACCTTCACAGAAGCATCAAATAAGGTTAACTGTACTCTTCAAATAATTGCCTTTTTTTTTTTTTTTTTTTTTTTTTGAGACGGAGTCTCGCTCTGTCGCCCAGGCTGGAGTGCAGTGGCGCAATCTCGGCTCACTGCAAGCTCCGCCTCCCGGGTTCACGCCATTCTCCTACCTCAGCCTCTCCGAGTAGCTGGGACTACAGGCGCCCGCCACCACGCCCGGCTAATTTTTTTTTGTATTTTTAGTAGAGAAGGGGTTTCACCGTGGTCTTGACCTCCTGACCTCGTGATCCGCCCGCCTCGGCCTCCCAAAGTTCTGGGATTACAAGTGTGAGCCACTGCGCCCGGCCATAATTGTCTTATTTTATGGGATAGTTTTATAAACATTTTGAGGATGAAACTCCATTCCACGCATGTGTATAAACCATACAAACGTAGTGCTGTATGAATCGATTATAAAGTATATTATAGAACATGCAAAGATATTTTGGCCCAGTGGATCATTTGGGGCCTCTTCTTAGAGCAGTACTCTAGCACTGGAATCAACACCATGCCTACATACCCTTGAAACAGGACCCTGGGAGAGACTAGCAAGGGTAACCCCAAGGAATTCTTAGTTTAGCAGCACCAAGCTTTGAATGAACCAAAGCAAAGTAGCACGAAGGCTTTGATGCCTTCACCTTCATACTGAATCATGTTTCCCAGTTCTGTAAGACTCTGCACAACTAAGAATGGACTCATCAGAAGTCATCTGAAGGAGCAGGATAGTTCTATGCTATTTCCAAATTAAAGTTACAGTAGTCATAAAGCTTCTGTATAAAGATTAGAAGTAGGACTACTTGAGAATGGAACAAATTCGGATTATTGCTCTTGTATGTCACTAGCCTGGATTCTACTCTGAAGTACAATTGCTGTTCTTAATTCTCTTCAAAACTTGTCTATCCCAAGCTATTTCTCTCTTCTGTAAAGCAATTAATGGAATTACACCCAACAGAGAATCAACAAAGGAGTAATTTAGGTTATGACAGCTTCCTAATCACATACCTGGTAGCAACAGACCTATGGAAAATGAGTAGTAGTTAGGACATCTATCTGCAAAGACCCGATATCTCTTTGATTGTTCATAGTTATATATGGGGTGCCTTGGACTTACAGTATAAATATGTATAGCCACAGCATCTACTAATAATATAGACTGTCATCATGCCTGTTAAGTTTCTCTAACTATCATATAAAAGTTACACCATTTTTAGTTCTTTAATTACCTATGTTTTATTGATAGGGTTCCTAAAACCTATTTTATCCCAAATCCCTTTACTGGATATTGCTGAAAGTCACCATGCACTTACAAACTTAAGTTTATCACTCTCCCAGTACAATCAGGCATAAACTTGTCACATTCATCAGATTTTATATGAAGAAAAGGGGAGTCATAAGAAAATCTAGGAAGTATTAATACATTGCTGACAAGGATCATCACCAATACTCTTCAAAATTAATATCCATTAATTTTGGCTTCCTTCCTACCTTCCTTCCCTCCTCCTTCTTTCTTCCATCCTGCTACTGAGAATAAAGTAACCAGATCTGGGGCTTTGGAGTGGGTGGGATGATTCCTATTTTTTTTTAGCTGAGGGCAAAATATATGCACCACATTTTAAAACATCATAAAACAAGAGTGTGAATCAAGTTTGCAACTAATGATTTTAAGGAGAAAGCATTTACATTTTAAAAGAACAACTTCAAAGCAAAAATCTTGGGTTAGCTTTCCCCCCACTGCCCAGTGCCCCTTAAAATGATGGCAAATAACTTCTGAAAGAGGAAAAAATCTCACAATAACAAAATAAGGGGGAAAGGGGGGACAGAGAAAATAGCGCCATTTTAGAAGCTAGACTGCAGAAAGACAAGAAGTAAATCCTTAGCTAAGAAAGGTGATTCCCAGGTTAGCAGTAAAGAAGGTCAAAAACTAATTCAATTTGCACTATAGAACTCCAAATGCCCCAGGAATTGGCAGCACATGGAGTTGGAAGGATGGGGAAGGCAAATCTAAAGATAGAAGGAGTTTGAAATTCTATTTAAGAAGCAGAGGATCTCCAGATTCCCTGAGACCCAGAATTTAAGGCTTTTATTTTAGACACCATAGTGAGTGAAATTCAGGAGTCAAACACACGATGAGATCCCCAAGTTCTATGCCTAACAACCTCCTTATTAGAGTTAGATTTTAAAAACTACATGTTTTTCTTGATAATAATGAAAACTGTGCCTTCTTTTTTATATAATGGTTTTCAAAGCATTTTTACATTTATTGTCTAATGTAATCTTTACAACAATCCTTTCTGGTAGGTAAGACAAAATGATTTCCTCCTTTTTTTTGATGAGGAAGAAGCTGTCAACTTGTCAGTTGTAAAATCCTGCAGAGTAGTATGCAAAGTCTTCAAACCTTCACTTTCTTGTAGCTTAGATTGCCCTTTGATCCCCTTCCCACAGGTCTACTTGTCTAAGAAACTAATTTGCCCTCTTTGGTGTTCATAACAATCCTTTGAGAAGCTTTTAAAAAATAATCCAGTCCCCAAAATTCTCATTGAGTAAGACTGAGATGAGGACCTGGAATGTACATTTTAACAAATTATTCATGTGATTTTAATTCAGGTAGTGGTGGGGGTCATCTTCTGAAAAACTTCATTAAGAATTCTAATTGTCACCAGAGGAGAAGGCAACACATCTGGACCATGTTAGCTGGGTCTCACCAACAGCAAATGAACAAACAAATGGATAAAATAATCCAAAACCAAACAACAACTTACATTTTCACTAAATGATATTTGCATAGTACACCTATGACTTTCATCAAAAGTGGGTGGGATGTGAGGGACATCTCTGTATCTTTTGCAAAAGCTCTGTAGAGAGTATTATTTCTGTATAGGTAGGAACCACCCAATGGATGCTTTTCAGAATTCAGGACAAGGAAAAGAAAATAGTTATGAGCTCTAATTAACTTGGAATACTTCTTTTAAACAGTGTTCCTTTTTGTCTTGCCTACCAGCAAGCTCAAAACAAAATTTGATATTACAAAGTTTTAGGCATATGTGAAGCAGGTGAATAGGGTCTGGAGGCAGGAAACCTAAGGACTTCCTGAAACTACATCAAATGGAAACACCTCAGCTATGACAGGAAATATCCTCTCCATTTACATAGGACAAACACCCAGTAAATGACTTTGTAACTTTCCTTTATTCCTCTTCATTTACATAGGGTGTACATTAAGTAACCAATGGAAACCTCTTGAGGATATGTAAACCCCCCAAAAATTCTTTAACAGGGCTCTTGAGCCCCTATGCTTGGGCCCACTGCCACCCTGTGGAGTGTACTTTCATTTTCAATAAATCTCTGCTTTTGTTGTTTTATTCTTTCCTTGCTTTGTCTGTGCATTTTGTCCAATTCTTTGTTCAAGTTGCCAAGAACCTGGACACCTTCCACTGGTAACATACGTACTTTTCCACTGAAAACCTCACGCTCTCATACAGTCATATACATGTTAGTGTCAGATTTTTTTTAATTTTAATTGTCTTATTATACATGAATTTTTGAAAGCTATCTTAAAATCTTTGGGATGTAGGTAGTGTACAAAGTATAAATAAATACACCTGAGAAATAAGAAATTCATCCAGAAATAATTTCAAAGTGAAGAAAGAACAGAGAACTAGAGGTTTGCAGTGGTAGATTTTTTTTTCTAAAACATCATTCTGTCAGGCACAGTTGGTAAGTACACCTGTCATAGATGCTTCCAAAAATGTAGCTCAAAAATGATAACACACTGAGAGAAAAATAAATCTTAGGAATAGAAGATTCATTTGTTATAACCAGTTTTGCTTACACTCTTTCAAAATAGCCATCTGTACTAAAATGTATACATAACAGAATGACTTGCTGCAATACAAAAAGGTTCATATATAAGTATTTAGGCTTTGGAACTTTCTAAAGGCTCAAAAACTTTTCTGAAGCGCCTTTCATACTTTCTACAGAGATGCTTCATGTAAGTGAATAAGAGTTGATGTAAAGAAACAGCAGCTGCTTAAATAAATCCCATTACAGTGTTGCCTGCTCTATTTTTCCCTTTTTTCTTCCCATTAAAATACTTACTTAGCTTTCCCCCTTCTGAGGGCCTCCCTGCATTTTAATTTTATTTAACAAACTTCTGCAAGGTGCAAACTATATGCTATTACTTTCCTTTGTGCTTTATGAGTATTAGCTTATTGAATACTCACAGGAAACTATAATGGAAGCAAAAATTTCCCGAGGTCATATGGCTACTATGGAAGAGCTGAGATCTGAAACCAAGAGGTCTGGCTTCAGTATCTGTGACCACATTGTATACACTACAGACTCTATGCTTATATATATATGACTGAAAAAGACAATGCCAAGCAGAGAAAAATACATCATCCATCCATTAATTCTTTACCTCCTGTGCAAACTGGATATCTGTCTAACTACATTGGCCATTTCAAACAAATTGCCTGAAGAATCTTCTTGCAGTTCTCAGATATCTATCTATAGATGCTAATTTTATTTTAGAAAAAAAAGGAAAATGCTTCAAGATGTATACATAATTCTCCAATCCTAACATATTATTTGACTTAGCAATAGCTTTTGGATGGTAGGAGAGTCACTACATTAAACACATATATCAATCACAAGAAGCATCCAAGTTGAGAAATATTAGTTTAAAAGGATGAAACTTAGAACCAAGAAAATAATGTAATAATGTAATCCCTACTTTTTATAGGTTTCTCCTTCTATTTACTTATAATAGGGACCTGGTGCATAGATAGATTTTTAACTGCCTTGAACTCTTATTTGAAGTATATAGGATAAGAGTAACAATTTATTTTAATTATTAGAAACTATTCATTTTACTAAACAAGTATAATGTTATGCTATTCAGGATTAATGTTTCATAAGATATTACTAGTATTATTAAGGTGTTTAAGGTAAAATGCTTATTTAAATAGACTGTATTACAATCCTCTGAACATTATTTTTAATAGAATAGGGTAGAAAAATGAAGGTATAAAGAGTATTTGATGGCAACTTAGTGTAAAATGGAAAGTTTAAAAATTATCTATCCAGTTTTAATTCTCCCAAAGATAATTTTTCTGGCTTAAAACAACAGTAATCTTTAATAATTATTCAGTTTTTGTCAAACAAATCTGAAATTTGAGTAGGGCTTATTGAGGATGCCTCAACTCAGTTCCATATAGCATCAGCTGGGTGATTCTATTAGGGCTAGAGGATCCACCTCTAAGAAGACTCACTTATGTGGCTATCTGGTTGGTAGTGGCTATTGACTCAGCCAAGGTTGCTGACAAGGATAATTGGCTCCTGTTCATGTGGCTTGTACAGGGAGCTGCTTGGATTTCCTAACAGCATGGTGTCTGGGTCCTAAGAGGTTGCTAGAAAGGAACTTCCTCAGTTCCTAAAACTGAGGTTCCTAGACCTAGAAAGTGTCTGTGAGGCTTTTTATGCCCAAGCCTCTAAGTATCAGAATGTCATTTCTACACTCCAATAGACAAGCAAATCACAATGGTCAGCTCAGACTCCAGGGAGGGGAAATCAGATTCCACGTCTCAATATACAAATAGCAAATAATTTATAGCTATCTTTTAATCAACTATATCAATATATAAATTGAACATAATGTTTATAAAAATGCTAAGTTTTCATTTTCTTAAGCTAAAAAGTTGGTGCTAACATTTTTGTCAATAAACGCAATTCATCGTATAAACAAAATTAAGGACAGAAAGCATATGATCATCTCAATAAATTCAGAAAAAGCATTTAATAGAATTCAGCATTCCTTCATGATGAAGACCCTTAACAAACTAGGCATAGAAGAATACACCTCAAAATAATAAAGGCCAAATATGCTAACCCACAGCCAATGTCATACTGAATAAAAATAGTTGAAAGCATTCCTTTTAAAACGAGAACAAGACAAGGATTTTACACCTCCACCAGTCCTATGCAACATAGTACTGGAAGTCCTAGCCAGAGCAATCAGGAAAGAGAAATAAATAAAAGGCATCCAAATTGGAAGAGAGGAAGTTGTATTATCTCTGTTTACTGATGATATGATGTTATATCTATAAAACCCTAAAGACTTTGCAAAAGAACCTCTTAGATTTCATAAATAAATTCAGTGAAGTTTCAGAATACAAAATAGATGTACAAAAATCAGTAGCATTTTTATACACTAACAACAATCAAACTGAGAACAAAATCAAGAAGGCAATTCCATTTATAAAAGCTACCTAAAAAATACCTAGCAGCATATTGAAACAAGAGGTGAAAGATCTCTACAAGGGAAGCTACAAAAGTCTGAGGAAAGAAATCATAGAGGACACCAACAAATGCAAAAATATCTCACACTCATAAATTGGAAGAGTCAATATTATTAAAATGACCATAGTGCCTAAAGCAATCTACAGATTCAATGCAATTTCTAACCAAAATATCAATGACATGTTTCAAAGAATTAGAGAAAACATCCTAAAATGTATACAGAACCAAAAAAGAACTCGAATAGCCAAAGCAACCCTAAGCAAAAAGGACAAAACTGGAAGCAACACATTACCTGACCTCAAATTATACTACAAGACTATAGTAACTATAACAGCATAGTACTGGTATAAGAACAGACAAATAGATCAACAGAACAGAATTGAGATCCCAGAGGTTAAGTTACATATCTACAGCCAACAGATTGATGAATACATACACCAGGGAAAGGACAGCCTTTTCAAATGGTGCTGGGAATTGCCATATGTAGAATAATGAAACTGGACCCCTCTCTCACACCCAACACAAAAATCAACTCAAGATGGAATAAAGACTTAAATGTAAGACCCAAAACTATAAGAATAATAGACAAAAACCTAAGGAAAATTCTTCTGGATATTTTCCTGGGCAAGGCATTCATGACTAAAATCTCAAAAGCACAAGCAACAAAACCAAAAATAAACAAATGGGACTCAGAGAAACTAAAAGTTCCTGCACAGCCAAAGAAATAATCAACAGAGTGAGCAGACAGCCTATATAATGGGACAAAATATTTGCAGACTATGTATCTGACAGTGGACTAATATCCAAAATTTATAAGAAACTCAAACTCAACAATAACAACCAAATAACCCAATTAAAAAGTGGGCAAAGGGGCTGGGCACGGTGGCTCACACCTGTAATGCCAGCACATTGGGAGGCTGAGGCAGGCAGATTACTTGATGTCAGGAGTTTGAGACCGGCCTGGCCAACATGGTGAAATCCCATCTCTACTAAAAAACACAAAAATTAGCTGGGCATGGTGGTGCATGCCTGTAGTCCCAACTACTCAGGAAGCTGAGGCAGGAGAATGGCTTGAACCCAGGAGTTGGAGGTTGCAGTGAGCCAAGACCACTCCACTGCACTCCAGCCTGGGTGACAGACAGACTCTGTCTCAAAAAACAAACAACGAACATGAGTAGAAATTTTTCAAAAGAAGACATACAAATGGTCAACAAGCATAAAAAAAAAGCTCAACATCACTAACCATCAGAGATATGCAAATTAAAACCACAATGAGATATCATCTTATACCAGTCAGAATGGCTATTATTAAAGTCAAAAAATAACAAATGTTGATGAGGATGCAGAGAAAAAGAAATACGTATACACTGCCAGTGGGAATGTAAATTAGTAAGACCTCTATGGAAAACAGTATGAAGACTTCTCAAAGAAATAAGAATAGAACTACCATTCAATCCAGCAATCCCACTACTGGGTATCTATCCAGTGGAAAAGAAATCATTATATCAAAAATATCTGCACTCTTATGTTTATCACAACACTATTCACAATAGCAAAGATATGGAATCAATCTAATTGTCCATCAACAGATGAGTGAATAAAAAAGTAATATATATATATATATAAAACAATTTATTATATATACATATATATAACACATATATACTGAATATATATATGGGATACTATTCAGCCATATAAAGAATGAAATCATACATGGATAGAACTGGAGGTCATTATCTTAAGAGGAAACAACTCAGAAACAGCAAGTCAAATACCACCCATTCCACCTAGAAGTGGGAGCTAAATAGTGTGTAGACATGGACATACAGAGTGGAATAGTGGATGCTGGAGACTTGGAAGGGTAGCAGGGTGGGAGACGTGTGAGGGATGAATAATTACTTAGTGGATACTATGCATATTATTCAAGTGATGGTTCCACTAAAAGCCCAGACTTCAACACTACGCAATATATCCATGTAACAAAAATGCACTTGTATCCCTTAAATTCATACAAATAATAAAAAAAAGAAAATAAACAGGCAAAGAGTTAGAAATTCCCTCCAAAAATAACAAGAGGGAGTAGCAGTCCTGCCAAATATAAAAGCATACTCTATAACCACTGTAATTAAAACCATATGAGGTTTCTCCAATGAACAAAATAGATTACCAGAAATCTACTTAAGAATGTGTGAAAACTTCGTGTACAGTAAAGGTAGCATCTCAGTTCACTGTTGAAAACATAAATATTTGTAATAAATTATGTTGAGACAACTGAATACTTATTTCGCAACCTAACATTACTCACCACAATAAATTCCAAATGAAACAAGAATTTGGGTGAATAAAAAAGTAAACCATATAGACACCTCTCATTATCATAAAGATACAAATTTAATGCACAACGTGATACCATTCCTAACCTGTTGTATTTGCAAACTTTTAAGTTTGACAATACATACATAGGCGGGAGTCAGGTATAGATTCTGGAGCAAGTGTAAACCATACACAATAACCATTGTGGCAAAATCTGTATTATCTTCCACAACAGAACCAGTTCCCTTTCTAGGAATTTCCCCTAAAAATAAACTTCCTATATCTATTCTAGATCTATATCTACATTCATATTTATCTATATCTATGCAAAAGTTTATTCATTGTGCCATCATTTGGAAAGGCAAAACAGTGAAAACTGTCCATACGATGCCATCCATAGGAAACTAATTTGAGTGAATAATGATGAGTAGGAAGTATGTAGCTGAAGATAAATGAAGTGGATATTCATGGTCTGTGTTACATCTAAGATGTATTAAGTTAAAAAAAATCAAACTGTAAGAAAGTTGATAAATAAAGATATTGCACAGTATGCCACTATTTGTGTAAGAAATGAGAAATAAGAAGTGAGTATGCATATACACACATATATACATATGCAAATATAAAAAATATAAATTTAGGTTTTTTTGCAAAAAATTTAAGAATATGGTTTCCTTTTATGAGGTAAATGGAAATGGTAAGTGAAAAAGATTATTATGGGAGAAATATTTGAGAAAATATACATTTTCATATAGTTTTATTTTGAAAAACTGTATTTTTAAAATAAGAACTCAATTAATTTGAACACAGTTTTCTTATTGAACACTTTCAGTGTACTTTAATGGTTTATATCATATGGACCAAAAGAACTGCAAGAAACCTTTAATTTTTACTTTTATGATATTCTTTTAGTAATAGTATATATACAATCCTAAAACCAACTTTCTCTCTCTTTCTCTCTAGGTCTGTGTGCGACCATAGTTGCCGGTGTGTTGTGAGATAGAACAATAAGTACATACTTTAACTTTATTAGGAACTAGTTTTCACTGCGAGAAAAGGAAAATACAAGGAGGGAATGTGGGAAGTTGAAAAAGAATCTTATGGCATTTCATTTGAATTTAAAATAACAATGCGGACTCAACATTTTTTAACTGCTTTGTTCAGGTATAATTGACACATAATAAATTGTGCATATTTAAAATACGTAATTTGATACATTTTGACATATGTATTGACATATGCATGACATGTATATGTGATAGTTACATAGACATGCATGTAACTATTACTGCAATCAAGATTGTATCCTTATCTATCACTCCCAACAGTGTTCTCATATTCTTTGGAATCCCTCTCTCTCTTCCCCAGTGTCCCAACCCAGCAACCACTCATATTCTTTCTGCTACTATAGTTTGCATTTTCTAAAGTTTTATACTAATGGAATTATCCAGTATATACTCTTGTCAAGGAGAGAATCTGGCTTCTTTCATTTAACATAATTATTTTAATATTCAATAGTTAATTCCTTCTTATTACTTAGTTGTATTCCATTTTATGCTTATTCCACAATTTATCTGTTCATCTGCTGATGGATATTTAAGTTGTTTTGGGTTTCGTACTAATAGCAATAAAGGTTCTATGAACATTCATGCACAAATTTTTGAATAGACACATGCTTTCTTTTTTCTTGGTTAAATACTGATGAGTGGGATGGTTGGATCTTATAGTAGGGCTGAGCGTGGTGGCTCACGCCTGTAATCCCAGCACTTCGGGATGCCAAGGTGGGTGGATCACCTGAGGTCAGGAATTTGAGACCAGCCTGACCAACGTGGTGAAACCCCATCTCTACTAAAAATACAAAAATTAGCTGGGTGCGGTGGTGCACACCTGTAATCTCAGCTACTCAGGAAGCTGAGACACAAGAACGGCTTGAACCCGGGAGGCAGAGGTTGCAGTGAGCTGAGCTACGGCCTCTGCACTCCAGCCTGGGCAATAAAGTGAGACTTTGTCTAAAAAAAGAAAAAAAGAAGAAGAACCTACCCAGTTGTTTTCCAAAGTGGTTGTACCATTTTACATTCCCATCTGCGTACAAGAGTTTGAATTCTTCACATCCTCCACTAATCTGGTATGATCATCTTTTTATTTATTTTGCTACATGTAAAGTGGTATCTCATTTTTGCTGTCATTTGCATTTCAAAGCATGTGCTTGTTTCTTATCTCTTACCTCCTTTGGTGAAGCACTGTTTAAATATTCTGACTGGTTTTTATTTTGTATTTTGGTTTCTTATTATTGTGTTTAGAGATTTTGTTATACATTTTGGGTATAAATCCTTTACAGATATATTATTTGAAAATATTTTCTCTCAATTTGTAGCATATCTGTTCATCCTCTTAATGAAGTCATTTGATTTAAATTTTGGTGATGTCCAGTTTATCAATTTTTTTTTCCGGAATTCAGGTAGTGTTAATTCTACTTTGTTCTTTTTCAAAGTTGTTTTAAAAATTCTAGGTCCTTTGCATTTCCATATGACTTTGAAACTCAGATTGTCAATTTCTTTTAAGAAAAAAGGCTGATTATATTTTTATTGGTGTATCATTAAATCCATAGATAAATGGGAGATAACTGATATCTTCATAATAGTGCCTCTTTTGTTCAAAGACCAAGGTCTATCTCCATTTATTCTGGTCTTCTTTGATTTATCTCAACAATACTTTTCTATTTTCAGAATCAGGTCTTTAACAACTTTTTTCATATTCATCCCTATGTATTTCATATTTTCATGTTATTGGCTTTGGCAGAATTTGCTCCTATTCTTCTATAATAGTTTCATAAAATGAAGCTGATGCCTTGAATTTGACCTTCCTTCTTTTCTAATATAGGGGTTTAGTATATAAATTTTACCTTATGTCTGCTTAGGGGAAGTTCCTAAATTATGATATATTGTATTTTCATTCAGTTTAAAATACTTTCCATTTTTTTATTCTGATTTATTTTTGATCCAAGTGTTATTTGGTTTTCAAATATTTGGGAATTTTCCAGAGACTTTCTTTTATTAATTTCCAGTTAAATTCCATTAAGATCAGAAAACACATTTTCCATGACTTGGATCCATTTAAATGTATTGCAGCTTGTTTTGTGATCCAGAATATTGCTTATTTTGGTAAAAGTTCTGTGCATGCTTGAAAAGAATGAGTATTTTGCTCCTGTTGGGTGAGATGTTTTATATGTATGTCAATTATGTCAAATTGGTTATTAGTATTGCTCAAATCTTCTATATTCTTATTGATCTTCTGTCTACTGATTCTATCAATTACAGAAAAAAGGGTATTTCAATTTCTGATTAAAATTTTGTATTTGTCTGTTTCTCCTTGAAGTTTGATCAGGTTTTGATTTATGTATTTTGAAGCTCTATTATTAGAAGCATAAGCATTTAGGCTTGTTATGTCTTCTTGATGGATTAACCCCCTTATCATTTTGAAATGAACTTTATCATATAATTCAAGTAATATTCTTTGTTCTGAAATGGGTATAACTGATATTAACATAGCATTCTGGCTTTCTTTTGAGTAGTGTTAATCTGGCATATATTTTCCATTCTTTTACTTTTAACCTGTGTTTTTATATTAAAATGTGTTTCTTTTAGACAGCAAAAATGTTTTTTGTTTTTCATCCAACTTTGACAATCTCTGCCTTTTAAATGGAAATGTTTAAAACATTTGCCTTCAATGTGATTATTGATATAGTTAAATTTGACAGTATTTTATTATGTGTTTTCAATATGTTCCATGTGTTTATTCCCCTTTATCTATTTTTCTGCCTACCTTTGGATTAGTTGAACATTTTTATAATTCCATTTTGTATCCTTTGTTGGCTTATTAGATGTAACTCTTTGTTTTGATATTTTAGCCATTGATTTAGGGTTTAAAGTGGACATCTTTTTATTGATATGTAATAATTGTACATACTTATGGGGCACATGAGCTATTTTGATACTTGCACACAGTGTGTAATGATACAATCAGGTTAACTGGGATATATATTACCTCAAGCATTTATTATTTTTTGTGTTGGGAACACTTCAAATCTTTTCTTCTAGCGTCCGAGAAAAATTTATTCGAAGGAATTAAAGTGAACGTGTGTGACACACACATAGGACTATAACCAATGCACATTCCTAACCAGAGAGAGTGGTGAACTCTTAATTTGTGAGGCATGGGGTAGTGAACTTAGGAAGCTCTTGCTTCAGTAGCAGGAAATGATTAGTCCTACTTTCTACTGGTGATTAATTATTCCAGCCTCCAAAAGGTCTTAATTTCACTGTAGCTATTAAAATATATTTTGTTTGGTAGAGGGAATTCCACATTGATAATTTTTTTTGGAGGGGGTACTATTGTCATTTAAAACTGATCTATAAGAAGGGAAAGGCTAATTTCTACCTAAGTGTCTGAGTGTGGTCAAGAAGAGACCACATACCATGGGATGGACCACTTTCTGACAGACCCCTCTCCTCAGGGAATAGGGGGCAGAGCCAAAAGCAGCTAGAGTGAGGATTTCACCTGTCCACTGCCAGCAATGGGCCTGTCACAAGGAAAAGGGGGAGGGCAGAACCAAGATGACAATGCCGATGAGTGTGGCAGGGTTAAAACTGTTTAAGGAGCAAGCTCAAAGAATCTTCCTCACTGGGAGGGGGCCGAGGAGAATGGCACCCATGAGAACGCTTTGCCACAGGGCTGGGGTGACGGCAGAGCAAGAACTGATCCTTTCTGACAAAGGGTGCTCCAAAGAGCTTTCCAAGGCTGAAGGACACCTCTTTTTTTCCTCCCTCATTCTCCATGAGTCTCTAATGCTGGATACCTCCTCCTCCATCCCCTGGAATGCTAGATTGCTCAATTAGTTTGAAAATAAACCAGTTAGAGCCCAAGTGACTGAGAACTCTGATTTTTCCCCACAGAACTAATTTTCCTCTGGGTTACCATTGTGGATCCACAGGGCCCATCTTGGCCTGACTGTGCATTGAAGGGCATCATTCATTCTCAGCTGGGCCACTGTGGAGAGGAGACACTGCCACAGCCCACTAGACGAAGAGTTGGGAGGCATAACTCAGGAATTCCCCACGCACCAGGAATAGTGGTGCTACAAGAGATAAAGTGGGAATAGTGGAGGAAAGCCTGCAAGAGATGGGAGGGCACTGTCATGGGGACTGAAACCTCCAAAAGCCCAAAGTTGTTGGGAATCCAGCACTATGGGGGTCCCCAAAGGCCAAGGGAGCTATGCAGGTCTGTAAGGGAGGCGAGAGGAGCCAAGGGAAGGTCTCCCAGCTTTTGTACATCAACATTACTGCCAAGCAGCCTCCTGGCTGCCCAGTCTCTCTTAGGCTACCGCTCAGCAGGCCTCTGTGAAGGTACTGGTTGCAAGCAAGAACCTGACTGTTGCCTAATGGAACCAGCCAAAGTCCAACTAAATCCAGATGAGAGGGAGGGAGGTCAGACCTTGCCTCCTACCTGTGGCCCCATTCTCAATGTCCCTTAACCAGGATGGCCTGCTGCTTCCAAAGTCAACCATACAGTCCAATCACCGCTTACCCACAGGCCTCCCACCACCAGCCTCTGAGCTGGGTCAGAATCCATGTATCCTTCCCTATGTTCCTCTGCTGCCTTGACACCCTGTCCCCCACCACCTGACCATGCCCCCTCAACACCTGCCCACCTTGGAGGGTATGGGGCTGTGTGTGCCCTACAGGGCTGAGGCCTGGCCAGGGCAGGGCTTGTGCTGCACAGAAGGAGCAATACACCAGCTTGGTCTCTTTGTCCATGAATTCCAAAAGAGACCTCCAGAACCCCCACTCACCCCCCTCTACTCTCAGTCAGTCTTGACATGGATGTTGGCCAGGGCCAGGGGTCCGCTAGCTTCCCAGGCTGGGTGTCACCGAAGCAGGGGCAGAGTGCACTGGAGTTGTTCCATGATGAGGGACTCACAGAACCAGGGCACAGCATACTCCAGGGTGATAGGCCCATGAAGTCAAAGTGGAACTTGGGAGTAGTTCCAGAGGCAGGTGTTGACCTGGTGCAGGATGCAGCAGGGAGCGAACTCTCACGAGTAGGCCAGACCCAAAGCGTGTAGATGAGGCAGCTCAGTAGCAGTGGGCAGCAGCCGTGCAGACACAGGTACATGTGCCCCATGACAAGGATGGAGGTGTCGTAGATGAAGAGGGCCCACATGCTTGCCTGGAACTTCCAGTTCAAGTTCACCATGGACTCCCACGGCGAACATCACCTCGCAGAAGTAAGCCGTGGCTGTCATACAGGTACCAGTAGGACAGGGCCATAGAGGCCAGGCAGATGCCAAGGTGCTGACTGGGGCTGGCTCCTTGTTTAGCCCTGGGATCTCAGCCCTGGGAAAGCTTGCAGCAGGAAGAACTGGTAGTTCAGTGGACATTGGCCCCTTTCTCTTGTCATACTGTTGAGTGCACTGCTCAGAACAAACATCAGAATCACCGTCTAAGAGTGTCCCAGGTTAACCTTTGTTGGCTGGTCCTTGGTGCCATTCTCAGTAGGTAAGCACCAGCCCCAGGGCTCAGGTGATCTGCAGCTGGTGGACTGGCAGCTTCCATGTGTGCCTTTTATTTGGGCATCCTGTTTGCTGGTTCCTCTGATGTATGTTTTTATAATTAAAATAGAGAGAAAGTCAAGTGTGCTGGCACACACCTGTACCAGTGCACATAATGGCACACTCCCAGTTACTTGGGAAGCTGAAGTGGGAGGATCACTTGAGCCCAGGAGTTCAAAACCAGCCTGGGCAGCTTAACCAGACTGTATCTCTTTCAGTGAGTAAGAGTCTTGTTTCCCCAACTCTGGTAGCCTGGTTACAAACATAAAGAGGTCACTAGGATTATTTATTCCCCCAGTATGCCCAAATAAAGCTCAGTAACTTTCACACTAACATTCTTATATGTCAACTGAGTGAATGAGGAATGAGCATCTGTTTCCATTGTACGAATGTGGTACAAACTGCTGACAGCTTTTTGGTTTTTGCTTTTTAAAGTACTGTACTTTGAAGTACTTTGCTCGCCCTTATTTTCACTTACATTGTTTCTGATTTAAATTCTGCTGTTATTATCTTCTTCTGTATGCCCAGTGTCTTTTCCTTCTCAGATGATTTTTATATGTTCTTATTACCATTATTTTCAAGCAATTTCATTATGATGTGCATGTTGTCATTTATTTTGTGTTTCTTGTGATTGGGACTCATAGAACTTCTGGGATCTATAGATGTATAGTTTTCATGACATTTAGAATTCTCTCAACAATTGTGTCTTCAAATATTTTCTGTAACCCTTTCTCTCTACTCTGTTTTAGAGAATTCGGTTATGCACATATGAGGTCTCTTAAAGTTGTGCCACAGATAGGTCACCAAAGCTCTATTTTTCTAAATTTTCTTTTCTCCGTTTCATCCTGAATAGTTTCTATTGCTGTGTCTTCAAATTCACTTCTTTTCTTCTGTGATGTTAATCTGCTCTAATCACATTCAATGTATTTTTCATCTTACATATTATAGGTTTCATGTTTAGAAGGTAGCTTCAGATGTGTATATACATTTTATATTTAACTTAAAAATATTTAATACAGTTACGACTTTTAATGTCTTGCCTGCTAACTCTAACATATTGGTCAGTTCTAGTACAGTGTCAATTGACTTAGTATTTTACTTATTAAGGGTCATATGTAAGTACTTTTTTTGCATACTTTGCAACCTTTGATTGGATACCAAACATTTTGAAATGTATCTTATTGGGTGCTGGACATGTCTGCAGCCCTAAAAAATATTCTTGAGCTTTGAGCTGAGCCTCTGTTAAGGTATATTACAACAGTTTGCAAAGCCTTTTGAATCTTGCTTTAAGAAGTGTTAAGAAGGTATAGGGAAGCACTAGATCTAGGGTTAATTATTTTCCACCACTAAGGCAAGAACTTTCTGAGTACACTACCCCATGTCTCATGAATTAATTTGTCAGTTTAGCTGGTTAGCAGTGTGCATCAGTTCTAGTTTTGTTTACACACCATACATTGGTCAATGTAATGGTTTTGGCAAATTCTTTCCCTGAACTCTGATGGTTTCTTCACATGCATGTTTTAATCATTGTGCTTAATACCCAAGGGAGACCCTCCACTGCCCCCGTTGCCACCCATAGCCACTTTGGTCGGCTGGACTCCACCTCCCCAGTCCTGAGAGTCGGCTAGATTCCATCTGGGTTTGTCTTTCCTATAGTGTAGTCTGAAAACTCTCAAGGCAATAAATTGGGAGAGTTGTATGGCATACTTTGTCTGTTTTTCTGTTTCTCAGGATTCGTTCTCTTTCATCTTCATTGTCTGACATCCATTGTATTGGAACTCCTTGTTTCCTATAATTTATCTAATTTAGTTTAGTCTATATAAAATACTGGCAAACTTTTTTTTTTCTTGTAAAGGGTAAGATAGCATATATTTTAGACTCTGCAGGCATATAGTCTCTGTTGCACATAATCAACTCCGCCATTGTAGTGTGAAAATAGAAATACATAATATGTAAACAACGGAGCATAGCTGTTCCAATAAAATATTATTTACAAAACCAGGAGGTAGATTGGATTTGCTTCACAGGCTCTAGCTTACCTACTTCTAATCTAGGTCAATGCCACCCCAGTAACAAAGATTAAACCTAGTATTAACATCTTGTTTTCAAAATATTATACTCCATTTAAAGAAATGAGGGTTTCTTAGGAAATGCCTTAATTTCAGTTTGAGGCAACAAAGTACAAAGTGAGCTTGAGACATCATGTTGCACTGGAAGGTAAGAAGTACCCGGATATGGGCCGGGCACAGTGGCTCACGCCTATAATTCCAGCACTTTGCGAAACTTAGGTGGGTGGATCACCTGAGGTCAGGAGACCAGCCTGGCCAACATAGCGAAACCCCCTCTCTACTGAAAATACAAAAATCAGCTGGGCGTGGTGGCACACACCTGTAATCCCACCTAATCGAGAAGCTG
The DNA here is from genome assembly GCF_009828535.3 of Hylobates moloch. Taxonomy (NCBI): domain Eukaryota; kingdom Metazoa; phylum Chordata; class Mammalia; order Primates; family Hylobatidae; genus Hylobates; species Hylobates moloch. The sequence continues at coordinate 83,263,967 of NW_026652288.1, read as the reverse complement.
AGGCAGGAGAATAGCTTGGCAGTGAGCCAAGATCGTGCCACTTCACTGCAGCCTGGGTGACAGAGGGAGATTCCATCTAAAAAATAATGATGATAATAATAAAAATAAAAAGAAGTACCCAGATATTAATAGGATCAAAAGTAGCTGAAGTGAAGGAACTTCAAGGTGCCAACTTTAGATATTAGAGTATAAGAAAGAATAATGAATTAATTTACTATAACAAAATTAAACTTTTTTAGAAAGAATAACAAGTGCAAAGGGATTAGAAAATTAAAAATTTGCATCCCATCCTCTAGTGTAATGATTTAGTCACTCAAGGATTATCAAGAATACTAGGAAACAGAATAGTCACACTATCTTAAAATATCTCAAATACTTCAAAATATCACTCCATAGTTTGCTTATTAATCATGAAGAGAAAAATGTACTTTTTAAATGGTAAAATACGATGGACACTGTCTTAACCAAGTGTTCAAATATATAGTATCATAAATAATAGAAAGCCCTGATATGATTTGCTTTCTAACAAAAGCAACAATCCCTAAGTAATATTCTTGCCAAAGTGTTTAATCTGATCTAACTATGACAAGATAATCAAACAAAAACAGAATGTGAATTATTGTAAGCAACATTTGGAGTTGGCCATTAAAAGACATCAGGGTCATAAAAAAACAAAAAATTAGAATGTGGGGCAACTAATTTAAGACATAGTAAATGGACTGTTCATAAATTTTGATTAACTCCTGGATAGAAAATTCAAACACTGAAGTTATAAAAACACTACTTGGGTCAATTAGGTAAATTTAAATATGGACTCTATGTTATCAGATTATTGTATTAAATAAATGTTAATTTTCTTAGATATGATAATAGCCTTATGGTGAAAGTCATTATTCATAAGAGATATGCATTGAAGTATTTTGTTGTGAAGTGTCCTGCTATCTGTTAGTTTAAAATGATTCAAAAACATTGTCACTGGATAGATAAAAAGATAAATATAAATGATATGCATAAAAATACTAACAATCAACTTAGGTGAAGAATATAAAGAGTGCTTATGGTATTCCTCTGTAAGAAGAACACAGTATGAAAATGCCAAAAATTAAATCTTTGGAGAAATACAGACCCTTCTTCTAAAATGTAAAATTTCCCTCATTAAAATACAGGCTTCAGATGACTGACTTTAGAGTCTATCTGATCACCAGATTGCTTCTCTGAATAATTTTACTGCGAAATAGTTTTGGAAATAATTTGCAATTTATCCTTTATATGTAACATACTTGGTACATTATGCATCATTATATTATGCACCCCGTTGTCCTCGACAGATGACATATTAAGCATCATGCAGATAGGTGATTTTAAAAGCTTTTTTCAGTAATGAATTAGAAAATTGCAGTTTAGACCTTCAAAAAAAGCTAAACATAGAAGGAGGAAAGAAGGGAAAAGAAATGGAAAGAAGAAAAGAGAAAGAGAGAGAAGGAGATGAAAGAGAGAGCAAGAAAGGAAGGAGAAGGAGGAAAAAAGAGAAGAAAGAAAGGAAGGAAGAAGACTCTACAAACAAGAAAAGGAAAGAGGCAGACAGACAATTGCTTAGTGAACATTATAAAATGTGCAGTGTTCTCTGAGGACAAACTGTTTCCTCAACCAGATCCTGGGCTTCCAGTTGTGAACTCATTAAGCCCCATATTCCAGCATCAGTCTTGGTTTTTCTCTGGGAGACTTTCAGGACTTCTAGTCTAGTAGTTCAGGAGAATCATTGCTAGGCCAAAACAATTGCTAAGTCTTGTTCTGATCATCTTAAAACTGGTCTAATAATTATATTTCTGCACTTAAATCTCGTTTTCAATAAACAGATCCCCGTAACAGTCCTCCATGTCTAACCATGAACCTGTCCAGTGCCACTGCCCATGACTGGATGCCAGCCTTACCCCTATCAGTTTTCACAAGACCAGAAGGCTGAAAGGCTATCCAGCAGCTGAGGTCTGGCCCAGTTCTCCCAGCGGTCAGAGATGCCTCAACAGCTTGCTTGCTGCCAGACCAAGTTCTGTCCCCTTCACTCCACTGATTGACCCAAATTAGCCACCTGTCTCGTTGAACCTCCAAGACTGAGACATCCCGAATGACTGCCTCATTCCATTGCTGCTTGGCAGCATTCCCCTAGGATGCAGCCTTAACTGAGCCAGAAAGAACATGCAGGCCAGGAAAATTGTTTATTGCTTAAATATTTCATTCTTAATGGCCTGTTCCATTCACATTTAGGGTGAGAAAGCAAACATAGTGAAATAAAATTCTAACAAGTGAAGCATTTGATATCAAAGATTCATGCCCAACAGTACAACTTCCTCACCACTATGCTCACCAGTCCTTCGGCATTCCTGATGAACACACAACTGGCCAGACATAATACAAAGGCAGAACAATCACTTCTCTTGAAGTTTCACTCTTTTTTTTTCTATTTTCACAAATACTTCTCCTTTATTTATTCACTACCTTCCTATACTACATGCTGATATTCTATTCTATACCTCAGAAACAATTAATACCTATAATTAGCACGTGAAAATTAATACATGAAAGGAATTCTTTCCTCCAAAGTTACTGTGACACATCTCACAATGAACTTACAGGAAAAACACTGTGTAACCAGACTATGAACCACATTTTTTAAATAGATATTTTAATAAAGAGAACTCCCCTCATAGAGATTCCATCTCTGATTAAAATAATCCATTATGTGAATGGGGCCTTAAAGTTACAATTCTTGTATATTATCTCGTCAAATTGGTCATTAATCCTTGTGTGGTACGTACATTTTACAAAACAGAAATAAAGATATCAGAGAAATTGAGCAACCTGATCTCACGTGCTCAGCAGGTGATGAAAGGGAGCTTTTGTTTTTATTTAAAAAATAAAAACAAAATATTTACAAGAATATGATCTTAAATTTTATTTTAAAATTTAAATACCTCTTTTAATAAGGCTTGCACACCTGCAAATTTATTTTTTTCATTTTATAATGATTTTTGCAGAACCTTTTCCCATTAAAGGATAAAATCAACATCTGTCTACTGAAGTTGACTGAACCATCAAACTCATTTTACACCCACTTCATTTCACAGCTACTATTACACTTCCTCAGCCTGGAACATCAAAACAGAGTCACAGCCAAGTTTTTCACCTTTATGGCTACATAAAAAAAAATTCTAACAAATGCATTCCCCTATTTATTCATTGGTTAAAAAACAAAACAAAACTATACTGAAAAAAAGTGAACTGGTGTAAAACAGGAGTTTCATCATAGGTGAAAAAAAATCGTATCTCAAGTTCCAGATTTCTGGGAGATGGAAGAAAAGTAAATATCTCTATTAAAATCTACTGGCACACCTATTAGTATATATCTTCAATTGCAGTGAATGGTTTATCATCAAAGTTTCACAATTTTCCACTTCCAAATGTTGAAAGATAAGGGAATGAAACGCCGTCTCTGGTGATTTTTATGTGGGTGTATAAGACCAAATCCCAAACACAGATACAAAGGAATGAAAATACTAATTGAAGTTTATATCTTACGTAACCTATGGCACACTAGGATGACTGAGGCATAAAAAGAACCATTTTCATGGTTCCGCATAATAGTATACCTAGCCCATGCAACTTCCCATTGGTCTTTTCACCCAAGGCTCAATTCTATGTTGTAAAGTATCATGGAAGCTTCTCAGAGAACAAATATCTGTCCTACACAGACATGCCTCATAATCATAGTATCTCAATATCCTAGCTGTAAAATAATGCCTGTGGAAGCAATTAAGAGTCATACAAATCAAATTCTCATTATATTGTGGGCCTTAAATAAGCATGCTGTCATATGACTATTAAAAGATTATTTTCGGCATTTTACAGTAACTAGAACAAGAGAATATAAAAAGCTTACATGAAAGAAATAGTGGTAAAAATTATTCTCTATATGATTCACACCAATAGGGGTCATTTAGTTTAAATGTTATTCACTCTGTCCACTATTCCTTTTATGTACCATAATAGCAGGACAGATGAAAAAGCAAGGAGCAACAAAATTATTCTCAATATTTTAAACTCCACATATTTCCAAAGATATTTTATGATAAACTGCCTTCTAGATACAGTTACCTACTCATTCAATAGTAGGCCTCTTTAATGATTTTCATTGACCCTCAGATTTTGAAGCCAGGTGAGTCCCTATACAACCAAGTTTTTTGTTTGGGAATAAAGAATGTCCCATATCACCCAGTGTTTGCTGTTCAGCCAAAGTAAGTATTTTTTTATGAATTTATCTTATTCACTATAAGACTAATAACACAAGGAGACAAAAAGTTCCCAGAATTTATCTTATTTCTATTTGCACTTTGCACAATAAAGTTAACAGCTGAGACTGTATTTATTTTTCACACTAGCTTAAGCATAGCACTGTCTTACAAGGAGATACCCCATTGTCTTTTCTTGACCTCTTTTCACTGCAAAACATTTTCATTCTAATTCGTTATGTTAAATTTCTAATTTTATTCATTATTACAATATTTTACAGTATAGGTGTTACTGACTCCGTTAGTGTCCAAGAGAAATGAGTCATTGTATTATCTACAAGATAATCTATCCTTAATGTTGTTTCAAGTTAAAAATCCCCATACAACTATTTCCCAGGTAGTCCCAAGAGTGGACAAAAAGTTTAAAATAATCATGTTTCGAAATTCCAAACCATGAACTCAATTTTCTTGGCTGGGAAATTTTTAGTTATATCAAACCAAAGAATATTCCAGTCTGAAGAGCAAAAAAAAAAATGACATGCTAAGAGTAGAATAAGGAGTGCTCTGATTAACAAAACAAAACAAATTAAATTAAATTAAAGGTAAGAAAAGAGAGACAGAAATGTCATCAACAAACTATGACCTTGAGGAAGATGCCCAGCTTGTGAACCTCAGTTTCCTAATCTGTAAAATAGTTACAATTTCCTTGAAGGAAAAGAACCACCTCACTGCTTAATTAGTTATACAGTGAAAAAGGCTGTTGATAAAAACATTGCTTTTTCTTTTCCTTTCTCTTTTTGGCTCTGGTGGACGTACCCAAAAAAACCAGTGTACAAATGGAGAGTTCTGTGCAGGGATGCAGCAGCGGTGGGGTAGGAGGAATCACAGACATCATTTACATATGGCATGTTTCCTCTTTCGCCAACTAATTACATTCTACTAAACAACAAGTTGATAAATACCATCGTTAAGTTCTTTTCTTACTTTTTATAGAACTGTAAAAACGAGGATAGGCAATTTACCAAATAACAAATTAAAATAATTTCAAAGCAGGAAATAAAACACTGCCACCCTCGATAGCAAGGCCAATAAAATACACTACAGTCTCCTCTGCTGTGGAACTGCACATAAGGAGCCTGTCGAGTGTTCTTGATCACTATCTTCTTTCACATCTATTTATTAATAGATTCCATAGTAAAAAAAATTCAATAGAAATGTGAGTCTCATTTTACTGAACATAAAACCCACTCCTTTCAGAAATGTTTTATCCAATTAACTTAAGTCCCCATAGACATACTTCCTAATCATTTTGAGGAAGAAGGAATGATACTTCAAGGTTTTCATTGATATAAAATATGCCTCTAATTAATAACAGTAATGAGAAAATTAAGATAATAGAAGTAAATCATTTCTAAGTATAGAAAGCACCCAAACAAAGAAAGAATTCAGATTTTTGTTAGTTGCTGGCTGGGTGATCATTTATTTCCAAAAATGTGTTTCCTGAAATCATTTTCTTCAGAAAAATTCTACGTGTTTCTTCTAGAAATAGTTAAGACAGTATAGATGTTTGTGACTGTTTTTCTCTTTTGACAAACAGAAAAATGAACCTAGACCTTCAATACAAAACAGAGTAGATGAATAATAGTTTTTCAAAAATAGAGATAGGGCGCTACTGTGATTGCCATTATACAGTAATTCGCATTTGTTTGAGAACCAATGAGAATTAATGCAGCAAAAGGAGCTCCCTTGTCCTTATTTGCAGGAGTGGTATTGTTCCAAAGATAATAACTCCCTATAAACTAAAATTACTTAATATCTCTGAGTCACAGGAGTAAAAATAAAGCAGAAATGATAATACCTGTCTCTTAAGAAACTGTAGGGAGTAGATGATGTATATATAAGAAGCAAAGGGCAGGTGGGAACATAAAATACTCTGTAGCTATTTTGTTATTATTCATATTATTAATATAACTATTAATGTTTTTAGATAAAATAAGTGTTCATAGACCTGCAAAACATTAAGCAGAGTTTTATTATTAACTTTTTACATGTGCTACATGTGTTATATTTTAGAAGAGATTAAAAATTTAGTTAACCTAACCATGTCTCATAATGATAAAATCCCTGCATTGTGGAGAAGGGTGCTCTCCCCTTGTCTGTTACACGCCTACTTAGAGGTCCTATTGCCATCTCAAGGGCTTCTTCCCTGACGGGGCTTTCTGCATCTCTCAGCCTCGGTCCTCCCTCAGTCCTATCCTGGTCCAGCTCTCTCTGTCTCAGAAAACTATCTTACTCTTCTTCTCAGTTCCAATTCTGCCTTCAAGTGGATGAGCAATTCTCCTAAAATATAGTTCTTAGTAAGAACAGTAAATAGACTCAATTATAAATGCAATAAATAAAATAATACTATGCATTTAAAAATACATTTTCAAGGTGGAGATGATTAAACGAATCATGACACTTTCCTCCTACCACATATATATTACAAATTAGTCAAAAAAGATATGCATTACTGATGTGGAAAGAGGTCTATAATTTATTGCTAGTTGAAAAGAAGAAATTGTTTAATGGTATGTATTATGTCATCTCATTTCGTAAAAAAGTAAATTATGTACTAATGCATATAAGTATTTGAAATGTGCAAGTAAAAACATATTACATGAGGCACAGTAATATACATATTTGTTCATAGTGACCATATATTTTGGATGAGATTGGGGGAACTTGGAGAAGATTTTATTTACTTATTTCTTTTATAGGGGATGTAATACTAATTTTAAATAACTTTCTTTTTTTTATTTTTAAACCACATTTTATCACATCTACTCTCAACGAATTGCCTAGTGATTTTGAAGAAGTCAGTGGGAATTTTTTATTTATTTTATCCAATATTGTATTGTTTGCTTTTCTTTTATAACAAAGAACATGTATTTCTTTAGAAATTAAAAAAACTTAAAATCCCATAATGTTTTTAATTAAAAATGTGGATTTAGGCAAGGTTACCTTTATTGGCAGATACAGCCTTGAGTAGATTGTTTTTATTCTAGTAGAGAATTACTTAGGCAAGTTGTCATTTATCACATCATCTCAGAATTCTATTAAAATGGGCAACAGAACAATGCCTTACAGTGTTGTGAGTATAAGCTAATGTAAGTGGATTATACGTAAGAGGTTGAACAAGCTATGGGGAAGGGTTTAACAAGAAAGGGTTATGGAAAAAAACATCCAGTTCGATATATTCTCTTTTCCTATAAATACTGTACTGCTAAATGATAATTAGAAGATAAGGAGAATCGGGGAGTTTTGTTTTTTTACTGGTCTTAGAAGTCTAATATTCTTCACCCAACAGACTTCACCAGAAATTATTTTCTTAGAGAAGCTGTTTCTCAGAAAAGCCCAAAGGGCTGGGCTACCTTCTCAGATGGCACTTCCCCTGCCTGTCACTGAAGCTGTCAACCCATAGGGTCATTTTTGGATGCTATGGTAAAATGTTTGAATTAGATATTTCTGAGGTTCTTTCCATAGGGTGAACTTCTAGGCCGCCAAATTCCTCTTTCCAGGAACTCACAAAATCTTTTATTTCTTAAAGATCAGTTGTAAACACTTACCTTGTAGCTCAACGATAGGAATGGCAGCTATATTTGGCTAAGAACACACAATAGGTGAAACTGCCCTAGGGAAATGTACATTAAAAACACTGAAAGCAAGATAAATGACTGCAGACCAGGCATCAAGGCCAAGTGTGGACACGAATAATGCTAGAAAAGTTTGCAGAGGCTAAGCCATGGAGGATCTTCCATGAAGAGCAATTGAACACCACAGAAGGTTTCAAACTTGTTATGGGGCTCAGAATGCTAAATGACGAGTTAATGGGTGCAGCATACCAACATGGCGCATGTATACATATGTAACAAACCTGCACGTTGTGCACATGTACCCTAAAACTTAAAGTATAATAATAATAAAATTAAAAACAAAAACAAAAGATGGTGAAATAATCTCAATCATAATGTGAAAATGTCAACATAAGTCAGCTGTATCAATCCTTGGCTCAGAACTCTACAAAGTCTCCTTGTCCCAAACAAAGTAAAAGCTAAAGTACTTCTAGTTACCTACAAAACGTTCTATGATCTAGGCCCCCATTTATCAGGTTTTAATTTCCACTAATTTTTTTTACACAACAAACATTTCATGGTATCACAAGAGAAAAACATTTTAAGAGCAAACAACAATCATTTGGCCACCAAGGTAGTTTGCTTGAAGCAATTATACTCATACTGCTCTCAGGCAGCAGGTACTAAAGCAGTCCCGTATCATCCCTTTTTGAGAAGACAACTATTTAAAAAAAAAAAAAAAAAACCACTCAAGGAGGACTTCTCTAAAATCCTATCTATTTATACAATGAATCCACAATATTAGGGAAACATAAATGTCTGGCTGCTTTCCTTGGCTCTAAATCTCAAAAAGGAAGGATTGGAAGGTGGGAATCCAGTCAGCTACAGGAAATCCTGTCCCTTTGAGATTTTCAAGTGATGCAAATATTTGAGCACCCAGCTGGTATTCAAATATCTAACGATGAATTGGCTGAATTCTCTGAACTTCTCATGGACGTAGGTATGACAGAGCTAAAAATAAACCAAGGCCATTTTTTTTCTGCTGCATTTAATTTATGCTCATTCCTTGGGTGTGTGTATGTTGACCAACAACACAAGCATCGTTTCACATAAAATAAACTCCCAGTGACTACAGGCATCTTCCACAGATTTGGATGCACCAAAATTTGTGAAAGGGAAGCAAGATGAACTTCTTCACTTGATTCCTAGAAATTTCTCAGCTACTTTTCCCAGACACTCTGGGGGAAAATGAAGCAGAACAAATGTTTGCACAACCACCATTTGGGAAGCCCCATGTCACAACAAAAATATCTAACAAAATTCAAGGAGCACAAAGTGAGATGCACAGCATACTAAACCCATTTCCACTGATGCTGCCCTCAGCAAAATGAATATGTTCTTGTTTTCCTCTAAGAGAGGAAGACACTTCATTCCCTACAATCTGGAATGCTTAAGATAGACACTGCAGATGTATCTGAAAACAAACTTCTATGTTGTCAGCAAATCACGAAGATTGAAAGCTGCCTCCTAGTATTGCTAGATTTAAAGTTATGGCAGCATTTCTATTATAAATACAATTTTCCAAGGGTTTATAACCCAGCTGTAAAAAAATCTGCTACAGGATCATGTTTTGTAGGCTTAAGAAAAAAGAAAAATATTAAAGTTCATTATGAAAAAAAGAACATTTTAAATTTCATCTCGAAATTATAAATATGATTGAATAATTTTCTCCCAAAACTTAATTTGAATAAGTAAATTTTATTCAGTAAAATAAATAATGCATGAAAAATAACGACCAGAAATTTATGAGATGAAAATCTATTTTAACCTATTCTGAGTGCATGTTGGAAAATAACTTTGAGCAAATAACTATATCATTCTAGAGTAAATTTTACTTTGTTGGACTAGATTTACTCTCGTAACCATGGTTATAGATAATTATGAATATCTATATTTACCAAGTTGCCAAATGATGTTATACTTTAAAAATAACTCCGGGGCAAAAACCTGCTTCATGAAGTACAGAGAGAAGTAAAATCCTTACTCCTAGTAGCCTCTGTTTCTTTCTGATACATAAACAGAAATTCATACAAACACTTGCCGTCCCTTCAACATACACAGATTCACATACACACAGATACACACACACCAAGTGCAAAGCTTTTGGTTGTTTTTTGCTATTCAGGAGTAAAAGGCAAGTCAAGTCTCTGAATAAATAAGAAAGGGGAAAAAAGGAAAGTCAAGCCCTAAAGATATATATATATATATATATAATCTATACTTAGAAAGGATGGACAGTGTTAACAATCTTTCGCAAAACAATAAATTTGTATTCTCCACATTGTTAGAATCTTCCCTCCTCCCGCTTAGCAGAATATTCCTTACTCAGCAGTCATTTCATAGAGAGTTGATAATGATAATGAGTTAAACCACAAATTTAATTTAAAATAACCACTTTTAGAGTGAACTTGTTGTTCCTCAAACATTTAAATCTGAAACTACCTACACAGTTACCAATCAGAAGAAATCACAAAGAAGGCAGAGCAGTCACAGCAGAACTTCATGCCCTGAGAAGGCAACTTGCCTTCTGGCTCTCTTCTTGGGACTTTCTTTGAAGCTCCCCATCTGGACCAGCTTCCACTAGACCATAGCTCTAGATGCTTTTGATATTGTACTGCCCCTCTCAAGTTTCATCTCTCCCAAGAGTCTCTCTCTTTCCAAATTTCAATAACTCCAATATTTGCATACACTGTTAATTGGGGTACCAAATCAAGAAGTTTATGGCATGTAAAAGAAAATGTAAGTAAGGCATGTCAGAAGAATATTGTTCTGTATTAAGAAAACATGTTAAGGAAGGGACTTTTAAAGAATATTGGTACCTAGTAAGAGATGTCATTGAAGGGATAATAAATAGGCCTCACAAAGGATTGAGTTTCTCTCTGTGGAAGAGAAGAAATTTTGAAGGATGATACTATTAAATTAGAATGATGTTAAAAAGAGATGACTGAAAAAAAAGTGAATTTGATTTTTAAAGGTCAGTAAGATATACCTAGGAAAAAATACTAGACCACTTGATTTTTAGGGAAATGCAGAACACTGCCATCAATGCATATTTTAATAAAGCTTTTCTTTTTCCTTTTTTTTTTTTAATTCTTAGCTTATACTGAGCTTTATGTTGAAATGTCCTTTGGTTTCTGTCTTCTTAAATGTAGCAGACTTATTCCCAAATTAAAGAAAATCAGATAAGTATGTGACTATTACAGTTACGGATTCTAGAACTTAACATTCATTATATAAATAGATCACTGTTCGCTGTTCAGGATGTCAATAGAGGGAAATATTAATTCTGTCCCTTGGAATTCTTCCTCATACCTTGGAAAGAATGTTAAACACTTAAGCTCTTTTCTCCTTGTTGTGTAGACTTGGTAATAACTTCTAAAATAGCTTAGTTTCCCAATTACACTTACTGGCTCTGCTTTTGTTCGTTATCCCAGACATGTCTCATAAGTAACCTAGAAACATAGTTTATTCTAAAGACAAGCATTTTTCCCACTCCTTTCCTTTGTCTGTAAAATAGAAAATACTTCTCAAATAACCCCTTATCCTCTTTAACCTTCAGCATTTTTTAAGTTCTCCTCTATTTTTGGTGTATACTATGTTTTTAAAAAAGTTTCTATAAAGGTTAGAAAAGGAATTTATTGAATTTTGAAAGCATTTTCAATGAAAATTGTGCAAGTCTGATAAAGTCTGAAGTGGAGATTGATTTTTTCAATGTTTTAACACAGTCGTGTCTCTTTTTTTAAGCAATGGAGGGACATACATTTATAACAGCAATATTAAACAAGGTTTCAAGGAGCTGGAGATAAAGGCATTAGTTATGCATACATGATTCAAAGGGCGTTGTCTAATAGAAACTTGATATACAACTTGCTAAAAGCCCTTTGTCTAAGGATTTCCAAGTGTCAATAACCTTTCACTGGATATTTTACGACCTACTGTTACCTAGATCTTCATTCCAATATAACTTATAATTTTTCTTTTACTAATCATACCTAAAGCTAAGTCTCTGAATAAAGAATATGTCTTTTAATTTAAAAAATATTGTTAATTAATAATTTTTATTTTTATTCTTATAAATATTATATTTATATTATATTTAAATATTCTTAAAAAATAATATTTTTATTCTTAATATTTAATTTTTAAGAAATTGGAAGCTAGGCACAGTGGCCCACACCTGCAATCCCAGCACTTTGGGAGGCCAAGAATGGAGGATTGTTTGAGCCCAAGTTTCCAATACCAGCCTGGGCAACATAGCAAGGCCTCCACTCTACTAAATAAATGATAAATTAGAGATGGTGTTTGCCAGCCTAATTAAGATTAAATCAACTCCAGTCTGGAAATATGATCTATGCACAAAGAAATAATTGGATCCTCCTGTCTAGAAGACTTACCAAAGAAAGAAGCAACAAGATAGTCTAAAACTCAGGTATATCTCTTCACCATTGTGATTAAATTGAAAAATAAAAAAAAAAGGAAAGAATGATAAGCATCCTAAAATTACTTTTACAGTAATACTATTTATTTGTATAATGCTGCATAATGTACAAAGTGCTCTGATCTCACTGAGATAAGTAATAAAAATATTATATTCAGCGTGTAATCCCAGCACTTTGGGAGGCCGAGGTGGGTAGATCACTTGATGTCAGGAGTTCGAGACCAGCCTGGCCAACATGGTAAAACCCTGTCTCTACTAAAAATACAAAAATTAGCCGGGCATGGTGGTGCATGCCTCTAATCCCAGCTGTTAGAGAGGCTGAGCTAGGAGAATCGCTTGAGCCCAGGAGACAGAGGTTGCAGTGAGTCGAGATCACGCCACTGCACTCCAGCCTGGGCAACAAAGCAAGACTCTGTTTCAAATAATAATAATAATAACATAAATAAAGTAAAATATTACATCCAGCTTCCTAGGACAAAATTTTAAAGCTACATCAGACCCCAAGTAAGTTATTATACTTAAAAAAAAAAGATGGTGTAGCCTAAAGTATCTCTAAAATTACTCCCAACTTTATTAGACAGTAACAATGTTTAACATATTGATTTAATATATATGTAAAACTTTAATTTGTAGTATTCTCTAACTTCTCTTTTTATGTGCATATTTACACTGACTTCTTTATATTTATTCAATCACAGTGCAATACCTCTGCACATGTGGATGCTTATTAATGCCTATTGTAAAAGGCAAAACCTAAGGCATTTTCACACACATTACAGGCAGAAAAAGTCAGTAGTAAACGAAGAATAAGGTGGGGTTGTTTAGCCCCCACCACCCAGTAGCTAAGTGAGCTCAACCTAAAGTTGATGTCAAATGACACTCTCATACCTATAAACAAGAACAGAAAACAGTCTCCAGTAAGAAGAACATGTTACAGAGCAAGGTCATCCTACAGGTGAGGACTCCAAGCCCTTAAGGGTAACCACGGGGCTCCGAAAAGCTTGCTTATCCAGGTGGGACAGGCCCCAGTCAGTATGGACTATTTTTCAGTGCTTAAACTCCCAGCTATGCAGTGACAGAAGAGGAGAGCAATACCTGACAGGAAGAGAGCCAAACATTCACACAAAAGATAAAAATACAAAGGAGAGAAGTTCAGTGGACAAATACTGGAATGAGGTACAACATCAATATAAGCCTCATGGGAAGATGGCAAAAGAATTCAGATAATACACACAGATTTTTCAGGAATAGCTTTTTTTTTTCTGAACAGACAACATTTTAAAATGAAAAAGTCTCAGCTGAATGAAATATACAGTCAGCTGCTTGAATAACTTAAAGCATAAGTCCTTTTAAGAAAAAAAAATACCAAAAAAGGTACTTTCATTTGCTACAAACAGAAGCACAGAACTAGGAGAGATGATGCAAGTAATGAGTAGAATTTGGGCTCTAGGGATAATATGCTGGAAAATTACAAATTTCAGATGTTTCCATATAATATGCTCAACTTAAAACTATGGCACATTCCTCAAAAAATTAAAAATAAAACTACCATATGATCTAGCAATACCACTTCTGGGTAGATATATCCACGGGAAATAAAATCACTCTCTTGAAGAGAGATCTTCACTCTCACGTTCATTGCAGCATTATTCACAATAGCTAAGGTAGGAATGAACCTAAATGTGCACTGAGAAACAGATGGATAAAGAAAATGATGTGTGTGTGTGTGTGTGTGTGTGTGTGTGTGTGTGTGTGTAATGGAATATCATCACCTTAAAAAAAGAAGGAAATTCTGTCATTTCCAACAACATACATGAACCTGGAGTATGTTATATTAAGTTAAATAAGCAAAGCACAGAAAGACAAATACTGCGTGACCTCACTGATATGTGGAATCTTAAAAAGTCAAATTTGAAAAGCACAGTCAAATGGTGGTTTCCATGGGCTGAGGAGTGGGAGGAATGGGAAGATGGTCAAAGGATACAAACATTGTACACCTTAAATGCATACAAGTTTTGTTTGTCAATTATACCTCAATAATACCGGAAAACCAAACAAGCAAAAAACCCATGGTAGATCAGAGTAAAGAATAAAGGGAAAGAAAAATTATATCACTTTTGATGACGTGAGTTTACTTATAAGCCAGTCTTATGAAAATGTTTGTGTTTCCTAGTCAGTGACTTTCAAGGAGTGACTTGAAAGTCACTTCCTTTTTTAAGGAAAATCTACCTTTTCCTCCTGCTAGGATAGTTTTGCCAGTTTTGACAACAGCTATTTTTCCAAAATGAGGAACAGATTATGAATCATCAATATAGTATTTAAGAAATTATTTGAAAAGTCAACAGTTATAATAATCTATTTTAAATCCCCCAAAGAAAAGGTGTGACAAGTTTGTAAACCAAGAGTCATAAAAACAACTAATAAAATATTTCCAAATGGTGACATCATTTTTCAGGGACCAGTTCTAGAATAGCCTAGGTATGTGGCCTACACTGGTCTATAACACCGGGAAAAAATATAGTAAACACTAGTTCCAGAAACAAAAACATAATTCTTACCTACTTTATATTTCTAAAAAAATATTAGCAAAAGTGCTGTATATAAAATAGCCCATGATATAACAGACTATTCTAAAGGAATTTTGCTTTAATTTTGAAACATTTATGACAAAATTTCAGCAAAAACTTCAAAGAAGTAGTTAAAATAAATTTTACATTGTCCTATTCTTGAAATGCCTAAAAGTAAAAATAAACCACACATATTCTATTTGAACAAGTACCTTTCTTGAGACAGTTTCTAGCTATTATCTTGTAAATTCAAAAATATAAAAATGTAAAGACTAAGATTTTACTCATATTTGAAAATCCAAGATCATTTTTCTCTTTCTCCTGATAATACTAATATTCATTTCCAGCTGCACTGCCCAAAATGGTAGCAATTAATCATAGGTAGCTATTTAAATTTTAATTTATATTAATAAAATTAAATCAAATTAGTTTCTCAGTCACATTAGCCATGTTTCAAGCACTTGATAGCCACATGGAGCTAGATGCTACTGTATTGGTCAGAGAAGATATAGAATATGTCTATGACCACAGAAAGCTCTATTGGATAGCACTAATACACAGGTTATAAACAGAGAAGGGACATTATACATTTGAATGTATTATGATATAGCTGCTAATAAAAACTCAATTACCAAAGCTGTATTTATTTTTACAAGAAAAATCACACTAAACCTCAAAACTGTTTCTATCACCTTTTATAGGGTAACAAAGTCCATACCCCAACAGAAAGCTTATTTCAATTTTATACTGAGCTCTTCAAACTAGAAATATGGTTTTAAATAAAAAGTCAATTGATTTGTATCTATAGACTACATAAAGACTTATTAAATTAACATTCCAAGATTTTCTATGCAGATTCAGGTGAATAGGTTAGCCAAGTTAACTGAATACTCCTTAACCTCATTATTTTATCAGTTAATAGCTCTTAATGTTTCATCAGTAAACAATATAGCAATTTATTATTGATCTACAACTAGTACATAAAAGGTATTTAATAAACAGTTTATGATTTGTAACTTGAAACAAACAAGCCTCTTCTGTCTTATCAAAAGAAAAATGGGGAAGACAGAGACTTTCCCCACCTTTCCACATGCCCTTGGAAATCATATTTGGAAAAAGTGTAAAAGCATAAGTAAATGTACACATGTCACCACTTAAACAAATTTAGTACAATCAACTGGCAAACCTAAATTTCTTTATTCAACTGCAATCTAAGCAGACGTACCAGGATGGTGGTAGTGGTGGTACCTGTGTTGGGGGGAGGGGACAGGAAATAGTTATGTACAATCATAAAATACTTACACACACATCTCAAAACACATCTTACGTCTAAAATACACATCATGAAAAATTTCCCTGAATTATAAAATGTCATTCCTTTTCCTTACTTCTTTACCATTCTACTTTATCTGCCCATTTTTCTGCAAAATTAAAAAAGAGTGGGACTTCTGACAGTGGCATCTCCAGTTCCTTGATGACTCAAACTCAGCTAAGTACTGTTTTAATGTATTATAGTAAATCCAGAAACAATTGAGGACTCTCTAGTTAAAATTAGGGAAAAGGCAAGTGGGCAGAGTTAACAATATTTGACTCACTCATTCTCTACATCTGTCTGACCAGACTGACATGGATGAAATCGCTGTCAACTAACTTAAAGTTCAAGAAGACTCTCACCATCATCCCAAGTCTTTTAGGAACGATCTGAAAGCCTCCAGAAAAAAATTATAAATACAGTGAGAGTGGATAAAATACAAAAAAAAAAAAGAAATATAAATCATCATCTTCCTATTTAAAAAAATTTAAAACCTATGAGCTATAAATTAGTCTGGGTAATACTACCATTGGTTTCCTAATATTATTTACATGCTATTAGAATTAAGTAAATTAATTGAGAAACCTTCTGCTCATTCTTATTGCACGTAGTAGCTGTCTTGCATTCATGTTGTTAAACTACTACACAGTATAGTTAGCTGATTCAAATTATTCCCTGACAGATAAAACTAAGATATACCAATATTATACCACAGCTAATTTATTTAAATTGATATTCTAAATCTTTTTAAATATACAGAAGAAATTGTCTCCTTAATGTATCCTTAATTCATTGTAGGAGGTGGGAGCAGGCATATCTGCAAAAGTTTCGCTTCTTGGAAACAGGGAAAACAGCAGCAGTAGCATGAGAAGAAAACATTAAAGATGGCATTTAAACTGTTGCAACAAATGAAACAAGCTCATGCGACATTAAATCCATGCATGAAGTGAAGTCTTGAAACTCATCCTCCTTACTAGAATTCTTGACAAGTCAGTGAAATAGGCAGAAAGTGTAGACAAATATTAACCCTGTAATCTATTGCAACTCCCTTTGTTCCTAGAAAGAACCTGAAAATGAGAAGTCTTGCAACACTGAAGGTCATGAAGCCCAAACCTTCATCTCACACAAGTGAAAACTGAGGCCCAAAGCGATAAAAATGACTTGCTCAAATACATGGCAACAGAACGACAGAGCCAGAACAGGAAGCCATGGGTCAAGAACTCTATCAACAGCTGATCTGTTGTTAGAGCCAGAGGGCCCTGCCCCTTTCATGGAGAACAACTTCTGAACTCTACACATGTTCTTCTAAGATTCCTATTTGTATTTGAAAAAAGAAAAAAGGCTAATAAAGTTCTTTATTGCCTATCTTTTGGGGCCTTTTAAATAGATGTCAACGGGATGGCAAGAAAATTTAAATATTTAAAAGATTTTTGAAATTACTGATCAACGTCTTGTCAGACACCACAAATGCAAAAGCCTACTATTTTTCACAAGACCCAGGCTCTTGTATCATCAATCTAACCAAAGACAACGGCCAAATTAATCTTCCTAAAACAATTTTAATCATGTCACTCTCTTATGCACAAACATCTGGTAGCTCCCCTTTGCCTACCAAATTAAAATCCTCACACTGGCATTCAAAGCCCTTCACAATATGTCCCAATCAATCTTTCCTTCCTGGTACTTATCACCTGTTCCCCAGCTCAACTGCAGCCACATGATGGTCACAAACCTCGTTCTTTCCCATCTCAATGCTTCTCTTCGCCCATGCTATTCTCTCTTGTTGGTACACATTCTCTCCTTCCATAGTGACCTGTCAAAAAGTCTATATTATTCAAGGCTGTCTTAACTCTCATTATTTTCTGATTGTTCACTTTAACCTCGTCCAAAACACATTCACAATTAGATATTACCCCTCCTCCCTTTTAACTCTCCAACAATCTGTTTTTTTCTTTCACAAAAATAATCACGTTTCCCCATTTTTACAGTATGTATGCATCTGTCCTAACTTCTTTTCCAATCAGACTGAGCTCCTTGACACAGTCAGTGGGTCCCACTGCTGCCAGCATCCAACTAGTATTGTTGGCTTGCATGCCAAAGGGCTTTATGGACAGAATACACAAGAATGACCTAACCTTCACCGAGCTTTATGTAGAGGCCATTTTAGAGGCAGAATGGGTCTAAATACTGTATGTTGCTGTCAAATGATTATGAAAAAAAAAAACAAAAAAAACAGGGTGCTGGCTCTTTGTGGTTTCATAGCCTAGTTCTTCATTCAGCTGAAGTTCCCTGGGACTCAACACTCCCTTGAGGGTACAGAATGCATTTAGAAGCTCTGTTAGCGATTTCTGAAGAATTTATTTGCTAAATGATCTGGAAGGCTATGTGCAGCTTCCCCAAGGCCTACATTTGTTATTGAGCAGGAAGTATGGCAACTTGTTGTGTTTACTAATTGGGTCAGTTAGTAATTTTGTTCTTTCTTTTTTTTTTTTTGGAAATATCAAACAATAAATAATTATTCTATTGGAATCACATTGTGGAAACTGTTGATTTGCTTTCATAATTTTTGCAACAGAAATAGTTCTCAGCAATGTTAAATGCCGTGGGTGTAACACCTGCCCTTTAAACTACCTAAGGTGAAATAAAACCACTTCTCCAATGCAGTCCTGGCATCAGCATAATCATCTTACAAGTGGAAACTTCTATTCATTTTTTAGAATCTTAAAATAAGCTTTGGGTTTTTTCTTTCTCCTCTTTTTACCGGGACTATTTTTCATCTTCTTCCAGCAGGTCAGCATCGGAAAGCAATTTGGGCATTCTATCATGCTCTGATCTTTCCAGATGTCCTTGCCATTGCTTTGAGATACTTTTCCACTTCATGTCCCACATTCTGTATTCTCAGTCTTTCTCTGAGGTTTATGTGGTTTTAATGATCTAGGTGTATGAGTCTCAGGGAAGAGCCTAACCAGTCCCATCTGTACTTCTCACAGCAAGACATGTGGCTTTCACTGCTTTCAAATTCTTTGGGTCCATTCCACTCCCATGCAGATAAACACAGCACTAGATGGGAACAGTTAAATGCTCAAAAAACAAGCTGAGTCTCTAATTGGCCTTCTATACATTCCTCAATCCTAGATTGTCATTGAAAATTATACTCAGACAGCCTATGGCAGTGGGTAGCCTTTTTAAAAAAAGGATTATGTACCGTATTCATTTCTCTTTTGGAAATCTAGAGCTATACACAGCCCAGAAATGACAGTAATAGAGAAATTTTAGTGCGTAAGATGTATCATCTTTTCTCCCTGCTTTGGTAAAAAATGAAAGGAGGATTTTTCAGTGCATTTCTTTGAATTGATGAGGTTAATATTTTATTTGAACACACTACAAAGGCATAAATAGCTTTTTTATACCTTTATATTGATAATAAAGGAAAGAATGGTAAATTCATTCCCATGATCAATTTTGCTGAAAATTTCACAAGCTAATCTATCCTCTGAGTAGATTTGGAAATAGGATTTATTAACAACATTACCTCCCTCCCAGCCATTTCATTTCCAATCTGCTGTCAACCTTGCCAAGGCCTCCTTGTTCACTGTCCACCCCCATATGCAGTCACTTCCCAATTCTACTAATTTCTGCTTTGAAATGTCTCTCAAATTTGTTATCTTTTTATTTCCACTGCCAGTCACTTTTCATATAAACTACAGTGCTATTACCCCATATCTAGTCTCCTTTCCTGTAATTAATTCTCTACTCTTCCCATTCCCTGCCCACCCTTTACTGAAACCACTCTTGTTATCACAGCTCCTTGCTCAAAAACCATCAGTGCATACTTGTTGATAGTAAAATGCCTCATCCTGACCCTCCAGGGTTCTGATATTTTACCACAATCAATATTTTATCACAATTCAGTATTTTATGTGATCTAATCAACTGCACACTTACTGTCCCCTGACTTTACCAACTGTAATGCCTTTCCCCTTACCAGACAAAAGGCCTACATCTCTGCCTGTTGAAAGTCTATCCATCACTCAAGGTTGATTCCAAATATTATTATTCTAAGATACCTTTCTGTTTCAACCTAAACTTCATGAGTTCTTACATTTTTATGAAGAGCTATAACATTTGTTCCTCCTTAATGACCTCTCTAGTCTTGTAGTGTACATATTTGATTATTTGTAATCTGCCTTCATATCACATTTTGAGTACCCAAGTGCAGTACTTGTATGCTTTTGTGTGTCACTAATTTGTACAGACTTGATTTCTAATTCAGTACCTATCATGAGGTGTGCCACACAGTAAATGCTTGGAAATACACGTTGAATTCAATCAATGTGCATTTTCTGACTTACCAGTGTTCTGAAAAATTATGTTCATTTGTCTAGTCATTAATACAAATCTGCATAGATTATGCACCTGCCTGTTCTTTTTAGCAATTTCCACTACAACCAAATAATTTTGCTTCCTTTCCAGTTGACAGTTCATGATTTCCTGTCTCTGCATGTTTTTCTTCTCAATTTTGAGCTTACCCCAACCATGGGTAAGTTGCAGAGTTATGATTCTTTCCCAGCCCCACTT
Source organism: Hylobates moloch (assembly GCF_009828535.3). Lineage (NCBI taxonomy): Eukaryota > Metazoa > Chordata > Mammalia > Primates > Hylobatidae > Hylobates > Hylobates moloch. The sequence goes on along the minus strand of NW_026652288.1, from coordinate 83,243,115 downwards.
CTGTGTTATCTATCTCCGTCTCATTCCGACATACTTATCTCTCTCCCAAGTCATATTTTTAAAAGATGACTCAATAAAATAAATCCATATAGATGTCTTTATTTTCAAGAACTTACCTTTTATCTGGCATATGAGTGATTAAAAATTTGTTCAGTATTCCATCCTGCCCTTCTGTTTATTTTCTGGTGCCTTTCCCCCTTTTTCTCCTCTAACTCTGACACTTTCCCTTTACCCCAACTTATTTTTTTATTATTCTAACTCACTGTCTTCCCTATCCTGCCTTCTTGAGTTCCGGTGAAGAAACCACGTTAGACAAGGCTGGTTAGGGGAAGTAAGGACATCAGGTCAAGGAGGAAGGTACTGGACAGTGAGACATCTTAGAGTCATCCTTGTTTCCATTATTTCCACACAGTCTTGCCACCCCGTAACAACCAATTACTCCACAAACCCTATGAAGCTGCCAAATAGATATCTCTTACCCTTTATTTCTTTATTTCTACCCCACAGTTATTGCCTTGGATAAGGCCTTCATTGTCACTGACACACTAAATTGTACTGAACTTCTAGTTATTCCCTATCATGGTTTATCATCCTTAGATTCCATCATTTATACTGTTGTCAGAAAGAACATTCTGCAGTGCTCATCTGATTATGTCAAGCCTTTACTTAAATCCCTCAATGACATCCTATCACCTAGAGAAATACTCCAAGCTCCGGAGACATCTGGATCCCGCCTAGAGCTCAGGCTCATCTCTCACCGTACTCTCTGATCACAAGCTGTTCTCTACCTAAAGAAGCCCTCTCCCACTCATCCCTGCACATCCCGTGCTCAGTGGATGGGCCACTTCCTCTTGTTCTGCAGTCATTTCAAGTATCATTACCATGATGAAGTGTTCTCTCTCCAGCTCCCATCCAAGATAGAGATGTCCATTCCCCGCCCTGGGTAGCATTCTACCATACGTAAATTTTACTTATTTCCCATAGCATCTCTAATGTTTGTTATAGTGAGTGGCTAAGGGCACAGTCAATGGATCTAAACCATCTGGCATTGAATCCTGGTTCTGCCACTTTCTAACTGTGGAACCTTGCACAGTAACCTATCTGTGCCTCATATTTGTCCTTAGTAAAGTGGAAATACTAATAGTAACTTTTTTCATAGGTTTACTGTGAAGATTAAGTAAGTTAATATATAAAGCCATTAAAACAATGTTTGGCCTGTGTTAGGCACTATACAAATCGTAGCTATTATAATAATGACTTTTGTGAGTCCTTGCTTGATTGTCCCCTATGACAAGTACCAAGTCTTCCTGTTTTTATCTTCGGGGTCCAGCATAGCCCCTAGGACTCATTAAACACTCAATAATTGTTTGATCAGATAATGAACAAGTGTGTTAAAACAAGAATAACAGAATAATAGAGGAACAGATCTTTTATTTCCCGGGAAGTTACAACATGTCTTTTTTTCATTGTTCCCCTTAGATGTGAAGGGAACTGTAAGGGTAAAAATACAAGTGGTCATAGTGTTTTAGTTGAGAGTTTTAATCTAATTATTCAGTGTGCACAGAGGGTTTCTATTCTATCATCTCTCATAATTACATGAACATTCACTGATGTGCACCATGGGGAAAATGCCAGCAAAACCAGGAAACAAGATTGGCTAAATAATTTGTAGGATCCAGTGCAAAATGAAAATGCAGGATACTTTGTTCAAAAAAGTATTATGAATTTCAAGATGGTGAAAAAAAGATTGTTTAACCAAGTGTGGGGCCATTCTGAGCTCAGGGATCAGCCGGACTGCACAGACTACCAGCCCATGAAGCCAGCCCCGCCAGAAATCCAACACCCTCTTCTCTATCACTCTGCAATGTGTTCTGAGGCACAGATCCAGTTGATCTCACTGCCAGCTTTATCTCTCACTCCTAGATTGAGATGTTATAGGTCAATAACATTCTTAGTATGCCTCTCCACCACCAACTTTCCAGGATTCAGCCTCCACCATCCACTAGAAAAGCCACTGGCCACTCTATTTATCTCAATGATCTAACTGGCCCATTTTCTGCCATACTCAAAATGCTCCTTCATTTATCAACTGTTTTGGGGACACTAACCATGTTCCAAAAACTCTGCCTATGGTGATAAATATATGATATAGTCTCACTCTCTGGTTTGCTTCATTTTATAAAGTGATTTCTGGCTTGCCCTGGGAAATCTGTGGTTGCTAATATCTAATAAAAGAAGAAAAGACATAGTGCCTCATGCCTGTAATCCCAGTATTTTGTGAGCCCGAGGAAGGAGGATCGCTTGCAGTCAGCAGTTAGAGATCAGCTTGGCCAACTTAGGGAGATCGTATCTCTACAAAACGATTTAAAAATAGCCAGGTATGGTGGTGTGCGTCTCTAGTACCAGCTATCCAAAACGCTGAGGCAGGAAGATGACTTGAGCCCGTGGACTCAAGGATTACAGTGAGCTACCATCTTGCAACTGCATTCCAGCCTGGATGATAGAGTGAGACCCTGTCTCTAAAAAAAAAGAAGAAAAGAAGAACACTGACAAAAACCCACTGAATTCATGTATATGTTAATGGTGATAACCAATGGAAGGCCAAATCATAAGGAATGAGATCCCCACACAGGCCACTGGAGAAGCTATTTAATGCTATATAACCCCTTAAACAAACACAATTAGACTTCTTCTTAGATTATCTGGTATTCAGGCTTTTTGCCTCTCATAATCTTAAGTTAAATGCCTTAGAGAAAATGTTAGCAAGAAGTCCTATTTACAGAGGTAGATGGTAAAACAAGGAAAAAAGAAAATAAATAGAAGACGTATTTGTCAGCAGAGGGAAATTGGGGTTGAATAAGAAGAAAAAGATTAAAATAGAAGGTGGGAAAAGAAAAATGAAGCTTCTGTCTACTAAAGAAAAACCATTTTCAGTGCTCCTATTACACAAATGCATTGTCGGCATCCTGTATTAAAACATAAATTCAGTGCAGAGGCAATAAGGCTGGCAGTAACGTGCACAGGCAGAAAGCCAAGAGCCCCGGCTGTTGGCAGCCACTTGGCCTCGAGGGCCCCTGTGACAGAGTCCAGGTTATATCTGTCAGACTCTGAGCCACTGAACACTGTTATTTCTTAGTTAAAGACTCTGATGTTGGCTTTGAAATTTACTTCATTTGGGGAGCACTGTGCCATAAACAAATAGTGATTGCATAGCAGAAAGGAACGGAATTTACTATGTCTGGTAAGGAATTATTGCAGGTGTAGTATTACTCAACTAAATGCAGATGTTGGGAGATGAAGGCTCTCTCCAACAAATTGCATTGTTTCTTAAGGCTGTTTATCTTTTCAATTAATATTTATTGAATTTCTTGTGAATGCTATAGATATAGCAATGAGCAAGAGAAATGTTCTTCTGGGGCAGTGAGAGGGTAAATATCAGCACATAAATGACAAAATAATTTCATATGAAGATACAAATGTAACGAAGAAAATAACCACAAAGATATCAAAGAATAACTGGAGGAAAAGGGTAGGGTTACCTTGATAGGTTGATCAGCAAAGGCTGTTTTGACAAAGTGGCATTTTTCCAAAACTTGAATTAAAAAACTTAGTCAGACATGTAAAGAGGTAGAGGTGTATTAAAAGTAGGAGGATCAGCATGTGCAAAGGTCCTGAGGTAGGATAGAGGTTGACTATTCCAGGAACAAAAAGAATATCAATGAAGCTAGAAAGTAGAGAGAAGGGAGAAATATACAGAAGGAGGTTGAAATGGCAGACAAGAGTTACCATGTAGAGTCTTACAGAGTGTTCTAGGTGATATTAGGGAGTTCTACATGTATTTAAAAAGCAATAGAGAATCCTTGAGGGGAATTAAGAAAGAGGTGATATAATTTGATTTCGGACTTTAAAGCAAAGATCGCACTGGCTGCTATGTGTAGAAGCGATTGCAGAAACAGGAATGGGAATAGGAAGAACTGTTAAGAGGCTATTACAGTGGTTGAGGCAAGAAATGATGGAGGCTCTAGATTAGAATGCAAGAAATGGAGAAGGAAGGAGAGCGTGCACCAGGGAAGAAGGATGGTATCTGCAGGTGTCCTGAATGTCAGGAGTAAGCAGTGCCTATACACAGCCCTGAAAGGTCTCCTCATGTCGGGAGGGTTGGCTTCTATAGATTTCCCATTAGTAACACCTCACTTATTTGAAGCCTACATCTTCAGAGGCCTGTTACTCAGAACATAAAACTGAAAAAATATTACCATCAAACAAAGTCTATATATTTAAGTTCCCATGGGTTACAGATGGTGAAAACTCTCATTTTGAGTCCAGTTTTTTTCACAAACAAGTTTTTCTGTTTGTTTGCGTGTTTCAAGTGTGGGTGACAGATCAGATTCAGGACTACAGAAGTGAGCAGACAGTGTTTCTAAAATCCTGGCAAAGTGAGATTAGGAAGAAGAGACAACTGATATCCATGCAAAAAAAAGAGAAAACACATATTTTTAAAAAGCGCTCAAAAATATTTTAATATCTGAAATATGGTCCCATAGACTACATTAGCCTTTGAAGGTATTGAGAGACTACAGTATTTATCTGTGAGTGCTCATATAAGGGGTAACTTTCTATTTCAAAATCTCGAACCACAGATACCTCTCCTGTGTGTTCGCTCAATGCCCCTTGCCTCCTTTCCTCAGGGTGCTTACTATATTGTTATTTTCTCTTTCTGTATCTGCCTCCCCCACGAGATACTGAACTCTTTGAGGGCAGCTCTTTAATGCCTTTTTTATCTCAGTATCTCCAGGACCTACCCCAGGGCTCTGCACTGAGAAGACTTCCAACAAAAGTGAGAAAAGAGCCCTAGAGCATCAGCTGTTCATTTTCACTTCTGGAAGCAACAGCCTGTAATCCAGCAGCTGTTGTATCAGTAGCCAAAGCATTCCCCAGCTTTAAAGAGATTTGTATAGGTACACTTTAGGCTTAAAAAAAAAAAAAAAAACAGATGGATGGAAAGTTTTAAACCATTGCTTCTTGGCAGAGCAACTAAGGTGGGCTCAGGCAACAGGGCTGATATAATTATAGTTTTGGTTATGCCTGATGTGTTTTATTCTGATGTGCATATTTTGTGCTCTATACACATTTAAAGATTTAATTAAATGTTTTATTATGGGGAACACAGTGCCAAATATCAGCATCATTACCTTTTCTTTCTTTACAGAAGCAGCTATTTCCTCATTTTGTTTTTTGGAGATTTCAATACATATCAAACTTAACATTTACTTAGTAATACTGACATGGACATCAACAAAAAAAGCCCTATTTCTTGTTACTGAGGTTTTTCTTGCAATGTAAACCCTCTGAGGGCAAAGAACATCTCTTTCCCAAAGTGCCAGATGGGGCACTTTGTCCATAGTAGGCCATGGCTGAGAGAGACAGGAAACAGCCAAACTGGGAAACCTGAGGCAGGGCCTCCAGGACACAGAACACAAAGCCCAGCAAAGCAATAATACCAAAAAGAATAACAATCAACCAATCAATTAATTGATAAAAGCACCACTTGCAATAGTCAAAGTTTCCACCTGATGACAATCTGAGGCCCCAGTAAATATTATACAAAGTTTTATGTTTTCTTCCCCTCTACCCCTATAAGAACACCCTTTGCTAAACTGCGGAGGTGGCCAAAGAATTTCATAAAATAACTACAGAAGAAAAAAAAACAACTCATCTCTGGCCTTTCAGAGTCAGTTGGAATACAAAATCATTTAAGTGGCCATTTTAGGAAATACTTTCTCCTCAGGTGCAAATTTATAAATATTTCCATTTTCACTGAAATGAAGTTATTCCTTAAATGAATGACTTCCAAACATTTTAACAAGGCAACAGAACCTCCCTTTGCTCTGGAAGAAAGAAATCAAGGAAGGAGAGAAGAAAAGCAAAGAAAAGGAAAGAAATCTTTCCATTGTAGGTGGTGTCTCCATATACATATGTGTGAGGGATGAGGAAGCTGTCCAGGTGGGTGTGTGTGGGAGTGTGGGTGTTTGCGTTGGTGGGAATTTGGGGATAGGTCAAGAGAAGCACTGATAGACTGCTTGGCTGCCTAGCTTGGAGAAGCTCAGAAACCTCAGGATCTGCCTCCTTGTAAATTACTGTGCCAAAGCAACATATCAGTTCTCTTTGATGAAAGCTCAGAATTGCAAACTGAGGCCTGGCCTGCTCATTGTCAGGAAAGATGGTGAACTGAGAAAGACGGTGAGCTGAGGAAGATAGTTTGTGGGAACTTAGCAGGGATGGAGAGTTAGAGAATGTTACAGGCATTCTTCTTTTTAGAGATCCTCCACAGAACATACCTGTTCCCAAGAGGCCTAAGAGTCCAAATTAGGAAGCACATAAATATTTTTAATAATTTTAACCAGGGACCCCTCTTCCTTGACTGAGAGTAGCTATAGTTACTACTACTTGATAGGGTTACATTACTTGTCCTAGTGTCAACCTGTCCTGTTCATACTTATACCCCTGCCTCTGCTCATACTTACCTCCCTGCCTCTGCTCACACTTATCCCTCTGCCCCTGCTCTTCCTTCTTTCACTTTCCAATTAGGGGAACTCAGAAAGAAGACTCTAGAAGAGGAGCCCCAAACCTTTTGGAGAAAAGAAAATGTGAGCACTTTTGTAAGAGGAAAAGGTAGATGTTTTTATATGCTTCTAAGACTAGGAGATGATATGGTCTTTTTTTTTTTTTAATTGGAATAACTACTCCAAAGATCTTTGCCTCTAGAAAAAAAAAAAAAAAAGAAGAAGAAGAAGAAGAAGAAAAGGAAAGTGAAGACTTCTTTCTTCATTCCTACAACGGGGACCAGAAAATTAGGACCACTGTTGATTAATCAGATTTTTCTACTTTAAAAAATTGTAATTATGGTTACAATGACTCCAGATCCTTTTATTAAGATCATTGCTTAAATCTGATTTTTGCAACATTTTACAGGCTTTCATGAAAATTATGAGCTATTCTTAAATGGCTTTAGTGTTATCATTTCACAGTTACAAAATGAATAGGATTACAGTAAACAAAGAATTAGGTCTTAACTTAAAAATTATTTTAAAAATAACTTTGTTCAATTCCCTAAAGTAACAAATGGAATAGAACTGAAAAGCAATAATATTACAGTTTTAAATTGGTAGGATCTTCATTTTAACTTAAACCATGTTTGCATATAAGCAACCATCTGGATAAAATGTTTAAAATTCAAGAAATATATTAAAAAACTGAACCATTTTGTTGACACAAAGTTAAACACTTGGATACATAAAAGCATATGGACTAATGCATCGTATCCTGTCTTGATAGAAAAATACCAAAAAAACAAATTAAAAGAACTTCTCAGGAGGGCACAGAAAATTCATTATCTGTAGGAAGGGTCATCGTGGTAAAGGAAGCTATCACATAAAATTGGAGTTTTGATTTGAACAGGAGTCTCAGTACTCCTAACAGTCATGTGAACTTGGGCAACTTATTTAACCCCAATAGCTATAGTTTTTTAACATTTAAAATAGACATAATGATAGAAACATTTTGAGATCATTCTGAGGATTAGTTTGGAAAAAAGTGGCAATGTCCTTAGTGTCCCTCAAGAACTTATGTCCAGCTGAACCTTTGGATGTGACAGTTATAGAATGAATTGTGTCTCCCCAAAATTCTATATGTTAAAGTCCTAACCTGAGTACCTCAAAATTTGACCTAATTTAGAAATGAGATCGTTACAGATATAATTAGTTATGTTGAGGTCATTAGGTTGTGCCATAATCCAATATAACTTGTATCCTTCTAAAATATTGACCATTGGAACACAGACATATACACAGGCAGAAGGCCATGGGAAGAGACACAGGGAGAAGACAGCCATCGATAAGCCACAAAGAGAGGCCCAGAACTGATTCTTCTTTGCAGCCCTCAGAAAGAACCAACCGTGCCCATGTGCTGATATCAGACTTGTTAGTCTCCAGAACCGCAAAACAACAACAACAACAATTCTGCTGTTTAAGCTACCCAGTTTGTGGTACTTTCTTACACCAATCCAGCAAACCGATACAATGACCTTATTTGGAAATAGGTTTTTGTAAATATAATGAAGATGAGGTCACGCTGGATTAGAATGGGCCCTAAGTCTAGGGGGCCAGCACCTGTGTAAGAAGACCGCATGAAGACAAGGGGATGTAGGGAGACACACAGGAAAGAAAGCTATGTGACAACAGAGCTAGAAATTGGAGTGATGCAACTACAAGCCAAGAACAGCAAGGACTATTGGCAACCTCCAGAAACTAGAAAAAAGCAGGGAGGTACTCCTGTAGAGCCTCCAGAAAGAGCCAATCCTTCCCACTCCTTGATTTTAAACTTCTTGACTCCAGACTTTGAGAGAATAAATCCCTGTTGTTTTAAACCACACAGTTTGTGATAATTTGTTACAGCAGCCTAGGCAACTTATACAAGAAGTGTTACATAAAGTACTCTATCCAGTTATAAAAGGCTGTGTGAAGATTTATGATTAGAAATTATGCTTCTACAACTTGTCCAGAGTTTAAGGTGATCAAACACAGAATGATTCTCTGGAATTGTTACTAGCAAATGTCTACACTGGTGTGACGTTTGAATTCTGCCATGTCCTAAACTACATTAGCATGTACTGCCAGGGGAGGAAGAAGGAGAAGAGTATTCATAGGAGAAATATTAAAGACCAGAATATTATCTACAAAATGTGTAATGGTAAATAACATAGAAGTCAACTAAAAAAAAAAACATTGCATTCTAATTATTAAGCTCATGGAATGCTATATATGTGAAGAATACGTAAGGAAAGATATTACATATGGTAGGAGAAAGGATAGCAGTTTCTACCAAGAATTTATTTTCTAGCATAACTCTTTTTGCTGGTGGCATAAATCTTAAATGTTTCCAACTTCAACCTCAGTTTCTATAAGAAAAAAAAGTATTTATTCTTTGGGAAAATTGAATTGGACAACTAAAATGGTCTTTTAATCATCTGTTTCAGGAGATTGTCTCTGCCTGTCAGTAAACAATGGAACAATTGATGTTGTTCTTTTAAAACTTTACAGCCCTTTAGATCTACTTCATTTCAGAGTCCCAACTTACACTGTTTAGCTTTTAGAAGACATAACCACATCTGTCCACAGTTACTAATTCAAATATGAAGCCAAATCTCTGGTTCAATATAGTTTTACGTTCATCTTCAAACTCTAAGTGAACTAGGCGTTTTAATTATTTCAGTGTGTGGTGATTTTTCTACTAGCAAATTGGCTACCAATTTCATTTTCTATGTGATCTTAAATCCCATATAAACATGATTCTTATTGTTGCTTTGTGCTCTTTTTGTTGTTTTGTTTTAGTTCCTCCATTCTAAAATAACCCTTTCAAAGGAAACAGTTGGCCAGCAACAAATTATGAATCTTTGGGCAAGATAATTTAACTTCTTTGTTCCTCCATTCCTACATCTGGAAAGTGACGGTGAGAACCTCACGAGGCTGTTGCGATATCAAATAAATTAATATGCCATGATGTCTAGATCACAGGAAGATCTCACCGATGTTAATTCTATCTTCATTTCCCTTAACATTACACATCAAACAATTGAAATAGAAAGAATCAGATAAGAGCAGAACCCCACTATACTTCTGCCCATGCACTCACACTCATGTACTGTGCATAGCAACATATTAATTTTTCTACCCATGTTCCTTTAATTCAAAATCTGCAAATCCCACCTTTCTCACCTACTGAAGGATACTGTTCCAGAATTTCTACCATCTTTTGCCTATATTTAAAATTGTTCATTTGCTGCTGTATAAAAATATTCCTTTATTTCTTCTATCTTAACCTACTGTAACAAAAACAACCTCTATTTTCCTCACTTCTCATATTTTTCTGATCCCTTTTTAAAAAGCAAAACTCTTTAATTATTTATGTTAAGCCACTCCAAATCTTCACCCATTCTCTCTTAGACTCACTACAGTGTGTAAAACCCACACCACCCCACAAAAGTTAATTTGGCACAGTTGATCACTATGCCCGCTTGGAGACATTTTCTTTACTTAACTTCAAGGCCAACAAAAAAATCTTGGTTTACCTACCATCTCAAACATAATTCGTTCTCAGTTACCATTGCTTTCCTTCTCTTCTTCCAGACCTCACAATGTTGGAATGTTCCTATAAATTAAACCTTGGTGTCTTGTTTCTTTTGTTATCTTCATTCACTTCCTTTTACTCTCTCTCAAGGTCATGACTTGAAATCTTTACCTTCTATATTAGAGTGACTGCCAAATTTATATCTCTACATAGACCTTTCTCTCTACCTTAATTCAAGATGTTGGTTCAAGAAACTGGCTTTTTGATGTCTTTACTTGAATGTCTAAGGGTCACTTCAAATTAAACATGTCCAAAACTAAACTTATTTTTGTCCTCTGCTTCTCCCCAAACCCTTCTTCCTTTCCATCTTAATTGATGGCAAATCTATTCTTCCAGGTATTCAGATCCAAAACTTAGTAATCTTCTTTGACTTCTTCTTTTCTTTCACAGCCCACAGCAAATTGATCAAGGAATGTGATCTTTAAAATATATGAAGAATCTATCACTTCCGTGGTTACTACCCTGGTTTGAGCCTGGACCATGGCCAAGTCTTACCTGGAGCCTCCTCTTACTCTCCCCGTTTCTCCATGCTCTCCTACAACCTACTCTCCCTAGTGAGATGAATCCAGTACCTCAGATGGAAATGCAGAAATCACCCGTCTTCTGCGTCGCTCACGCTGGGAGCTGCAGACTGGAGCTGTTCCTATTCGGCCATCTTGGCTCCACCCCAACCTACTCTCAGTACATCCGCCAGAGTGACTTTTTAAAAATATCAAGTCGGATTATTCTGAATATCATTGTCTCTCTCGCTTCTCTCCCTTTCCAGATCTGCTATATTCCTAATTGTTCCTTAAATATCTTTCTCTAGATACTCACTTTATCTCCTTCAGATCTTTGCTCGAATGAGGTAGTCCTCATTTCATTTTTAACTATTTTCACTCTCCATACCAGCACTCTTGGTCTTTCATACTCTGTTTCAATTTCTCACCTTCTCACATCTTTTTAATTTAGTTTTCATTGTGTTCATCATTTACAAACTGTCTCTACCACTAGGTTATAAGCTTCACACAAGCAGGAAAGGTTTTTATCTTCTTTTATTTACTCTGTACCTAGAGCAATAGTCAGCACAGAGTAAGTACTCAATAAATATTTGTCAAATGAATAAGTAAATGAGTTAGAAATGTATAAGCAAGAAAGAAGAACATTCTGGAATATAATCCCTTTTAGAGTCTTAAAAACCTTGACAGTACTAGGAGTCATTGTCATACATATTAAATTAGGAAAAAATCAGTCCCTATGTTAAATAGACAACCAGACAAACCAAAAATCTGTGGAAAAGGCTCTTGAAGGAATTCAATATTATCTCAGGTAAAGACTATGAACCAGAGCATGTAAAAGTAAAACACTTTTGAAAATCAAGAACAAAATGCTCAGAGTAAATGACTGTACCAGAGTCATCTACAAAGATTTTAATCTTCTGCACAATACAAATTGGGGTCAATAAAAAAGCAAGTTAATGTCTCACAAGTGCAGGAATGAAAATTAGTTCTGTATCCATCTTAGAACAGCTATGCAAATAATAGTAAAAGTGCTGGAGTAACACAAGACTCCACAACTCTAGAGAATCCATGAGCCAGACAATGTGTTTGTGAATCCTCTCTGGGTCCTTTGTTTCTCCTTCTCAGGTTTACTGCCTAATATTTGACCACTTGCTTGTTTGTTAGCAACTCTCACAGGAGAGCGACCTAAAGAAACAGAGGGAAACTTAAGCAAGTTAAAGCAACTCCTTGATAGCAGCCAGGAGGAATATGTGGGGATCTTAATCTGGACAGTAAGAAGCATGTGATATTATTAGATTGGTGCAAAAGTAATTGAGGTTTAAAGTATTCACTGAATGATTACTGAATATATTTTTGGAAATTGGCTGCTAACATTAGCTTGATTCAATTCAATTAAGGTGAGCATGAAGTCTGTCTAAAATATGGTCAAGTGGTAGAATAAAAAGAACTCATTACATATTTGAACGTGTAAAAGAACCAAGGAAAAAAGAGAGAGAGGAAGGATGGATAGATATAAGTCTCTGCTATGGAAATCATCACAGAAGGTAATTTAACATAACGGAAATCTATCTAATGTAAAAAAGAATTAAGGCCAAACCTGCCTCTACCACTAACTAGCAGTCAGTGGTAAGGTTGGAATACCTAACTTTTCAGAGTCTACCTTCTCACTTGTAAAATAGAGATAAAAAGTTTAAAATTAAAAAGCAGAGAGAGTAACATACTTTTCTCCTAATGTTGCTATGATGATTAAATGGATAAATTATGCAAAACACCTAATATGTAAAACCAGGTGTCTGTTCTCCACAACCAAACTCCAGTTTCTATCATGTTATCTGCCTGTTTGTTCAAGTGTTGAAAATCATCTCATTTTAAGAATTCATTCTTCTTTTCCATTTTGTAAGGATAAAACTCTGAAGAAATATCTAGAGGGTAATTAACATATGGCTAAAACTATCATGGGAAATATTAAAAAACAGATTAAAAAGTACAACTGGGACCTGTTTTAAAATGAAAGGCAGCCTATTGATAAAAATGAGCTTTTTTCTTAAATTGCAGGAAAATATTGTAAATGCTCTATTTAAAAATTATAGAACAACATCTCTTGGAGGAGGGATAAGATTTCTTTTCTTTTATGCACACCAAAGTACAGAAAATGCTTTGCTCTTTGTAAAGTCGTTTGATTATAAGTTCTATGGGAAGAGGACTGACATGAATAGTATGTGGCTTGTAATTGGCAATTAGGAAATAGTTTTGCATGAATACAATATGCACAGATTATAGAGTACTTGGCTCAGGGATGGGAGTCCATCTGTCTCTGCAGGTGATCCATACATAATAAAAGAATAAATAATAACAAGACAGGATTTTAATGGCATCTAGATAAAAGGCAAAGCAGCCATTCTCACAGTTCCTGAACCATCATTCATAAAGTCCTGGCAAAGCAACTATTCTCACAGTTCCTAAACCGTCATTTATATACTCCTGGCATTCTACTGAAAATCTCACAGTCCACATGCAGTATATATTAGTATATATATAAACAGATATAAAGTGACTAACAATTTCTTGACTCCCAAAAATATGGTATCTTGAAATAACCAAAATAGCCCCTTCATGGTAGAAAAATAATAATAAAAAAAAAAACAGGTAAAAGTTCAGAAAGATGATTTCTACTCCTCTAGTTAAAAGCTAAACTCTAAACTTTAGTTTTTGTTTATTTTAAAAATACTATGTATATAATAAAATTACATTAAAAATTTTTGGTATTTAGACTTTAGGATAATGTACAAACAGCTAATAAATGAGCAGAATGTATTTAATAATAATAATAGGATATATTAAATTCCCAAGCCAAAATGATTTTTAGAATGCATAGTTAATAGTATGAATAAGCACAATAGATTTAAACTGTAAACCATACAGGCTCAAGTGGGCATTGATAGATGTTGTCCTCATTCTAATTATTAATTAGTTCAGAGTTTGTGGAGGTAAATAGCATTGCCCACACATCTCTTTGCCAACTCTCTTACTAAAGCAAATGGAACCAACAATACAAAGAACAATGAAAAAGAATTTTCTAATAAATCTTTTATCCTCTAAAGTTGTATGAGAAGAAAGGTCACTTTCTCACTCACTAGCTTACCTTTTGGTGCTCTTATCTTTTTCTTCATCATACATATTTTTATTTATTATGCTCTATTTATGCATTCTTCAATAGCATCTTTATTTATGACTTTGTGAATCAACATCTTTGTAATAGGAGGCGAAAGTCACTTAGCTAATTACACATGCTTGATAAGCTGCATAATAATAACTATTGCAGTATTGTACATTAGTTGAAGGTATGTAAATTACTGCAGTTATTTTCATTTGCAGAAAAAAAGAGACTTTTTAAAGTCATTTAAAACATGCTTGTTGCCTCCATATCCATCTTCTTAAGTATAGTGTGCTTTTAACCCAATTCATAACATCAGTAAAATCCCACTCTACCAGTATTACCCAAGAAATAAGAGCAAAGACAAAGCAAACCAAAAAAACCCTCAATTTAATGCAAATACTTCTGTACTGAGTTATGAATTTTGTTATTTATAAAGTGTCTTGCATATAAATGCAATCCCAGTAAAACAGAACAGTTTAGACATTCCCTGCCCCACAAGGATGCTATAATGAAATCTGACTTGGTCCAGCCAGGATATTAGAAGTGCATAGAGAGAATGTGCAGCATTAGAATATTAATATGACTTCTGTATGAAGATTGGAAATTCTACAAAGCTATGAATAAGGTCAAAATAACACTTAGATGATCTACTGCCATAGAAAAGCATACTCTCCTATGAGTGATTTACTGAATGTTATATAAAAGTGGAGTGTGGACAAGCTACATTCAGATGCAAGCTTGCAGCTGTCAGTGTCTACATTTGCTCAATCTGGCTAGAGGATGATTTGAAGGTTGATTTAATTGTAGCTTCTGAATCATGCACTTCTCTATGTTTTAAATTGTTTAACGTAAATATAAAAATGTTAAAGTAATTTTAAGACTGTAAATATTTAGTATCAAATCTGCAAAATCTCATTCTCCTCTGGAAAAGTGACTGAAAATGAAAAGACTAAGAGAAAAAAACACTATTACCTTAATAATAATAATTGCTCAATAATTATGGAAAATTTACCCTTAGGATGAGAAAGTCCATAGAGTATTCAGAAGGAATGCTGAGAATAAACAAAAAAGAACTAGATTTGTGATTGAGTGATCAAATTTTAAGAGGAACACAAATATATATCTGTAGAAAAGAGTTCAGAGATCAGAGTTACCAGTTAGTAAGACAGCATTGTTTGGGTTCCTTGCAGGTATCATAATAGCCTAAGTACATATTCCACTAAACACAAACTCAAAGCAAAGATTCAACTCTTGCCGATGCTACCGGCACCAGAACACAAGGCACAACCAATGAGCTTTGCCAATGTAATCTACTCAGCTAGAGCTCTCCTTCAACACCTTTATATTCCTTGACAGCCTTCATCAGATTCCAAATATCACCTAACCATTTACTTCCCAGCATCAGCAAATCATCCTTAGGGAGAGTATCTTGTTCGTCCTCTGCAAGCTTTTCCCCCATTTTTTAATTTCCACTTTTATACATACCTCCTTTTCTACATATTTTCTTGCCGGGCTTTCTGGCACATTCCTTGGATATTCTTTTTACTGAAAAATGAATAGAAGACTAGAAAATAACATGGCGCTCCATCACAGACCGCCGGAACATGCAACACCACTATCTAACTCAATACGCTCCTGCATTTACTGAGTGCGAAAGATCCCCAATTCGTTGAGCCTGCACATGCAATGAGGAAATGTTGATGCATCTTCTCAGAAGTCATTTGGTAGGAAATGGAAATTAGAAACCCATTTCTACCTAAATATACGTGCTGTGGAGGAAAGAAAATGAGTAAGCACAGGAAAAAAATAAGTACAGATACACTGACACACATAAACAAAAAGAGCACCATGCACGCATGTAAAATATGTCTACATGCCAACAGGAAAAGCCATGCATACTACCAGTACACATGAATTAATATTGTTAGAACTTAGAATAGAAAAAATATATAAATATATCTCCCTGTTTTTCCTGCAATAAACTCACCATCCTCGGTTGGGACATATATATTTAAATATAGGCAGTCTTCACTCTGGTCTTGCACATATGATGAAACCACATCCAAGTTATTAGTAAACCACACAGGAAGCATGACTTCTGGCAATCTGCCATCAATGATATTCTGGGGACACACAGGAGCAAATTGAGTGGCATTTCTGATATCTGACCAGGGAGATGGTGGTTCTGGAGGCTGAAAACGACGTTCCCCTGTTGGTGGGGCTGCATATGGAACCCCAAGAAATTGAATAACAGGCCCCAAAATTTCATTATTGAGTTCCTTCTTAAACCCTCTTATCTTTCCAAAGTTGGTAGTCACCAGTGGGTCCACATCATCCAATTTTTGTGATAGCACATGGCCAGCCTGAAGCAAACATCCCAACATACAGAGAGTCAATGGGGCACCCAATCCCCGGTGTACCAAGCATGCCATCACTGCTCTCCAAACATAATTTGGCCACGTGCATCTGGGCAGTGCCATGGTCCCACATTAGTTGTCTAGTTGCCTGGTTACAGTGAGGCAAACGTATTTATATCCACTTGAGAAAGACTGTATAATGGTAGAATATACCTCCGATTTGTTACAGGGGAGCTTGTCGAGAAAAGCTCTGAAAGATCTTCAGACAGCAGATATCTCCCATTGATTTCACATGTATTGGAGCAGCATCTTCAATCATCACTATTTATCAGACCATATCCTATTGAACATTCTGTTTTCCATATTAGCAGTGTGGCAAGAGTGGGCATTGACTGCAGATTTCTCTCTTATAAATCAAATCCAGTTAGCTGCAGGTCTATATCCTAGAAAAAATGAAAATAAATCATGAGCTGGAACAAGCTAACATAGGCAGTGTGATAACTAGATGTTTTACAATCTACAGAAATACATTAATAATGACTAGCATCAGGTAAGTTAAATGTTACCATAGGAAAATCATGGATTGAAGTGAGATGACAAGTAAACTAACTGATTATAAGATTATTGAGAAATGCATCTGCTGACTTTATATACATTTACGTGGAAGCAGTCTTTATTAAAATACACAGTTTTAGAAACATGTCACAGTAAAGTATTTAAAAATACTGAATGTTAGGTGTGAAATTTATACTTTATTAATAGTCTTCAATCACTTCAAGCAATAGAAGATTAATCTGTTTCAGTTTTAAAACCCAATAGCAGAAAATATTTTAAGAAACTGGCAGTAAACTAGCAGAACAGACACAAACCTGTAAGAATGATTGTATGCATTGGAAAACAAACAAAAAGGTGGTTCCCAATCCTATGCTTATCAAAAAAAGGAAGATAATATGAGGACAAGAAAATTAATATGAGTTCAGCTGTGATTATTCAGATGAAACTACCTCACTTCCTTGCTGTATCTCAAATGTTTTCATAAAATTTTGCTTATAGGTTTCCTATTTGAAATTAAGATTCAAGAACTTAAAAGAGAAAATGGCATTAGATACAATTTGTAAAAGAGATAGAAGTTTACATCTTTTTTTGCAGACAAGTTATTTTACCATCTTGCTATATATTACAGATATCAATAAATTTGCAATGCAAAAATTAATTTATGAGTCAAAGTCAATATATTTTAAATTATAGTTTTTTTCTGTCAGAGATCAAAGGAAGATTACAAAAAGAGAGTGTGGTGATTAAAAAAAAATCATACCTAATCACGGCGTCTTGCATATTAACACTAATCAAACATCTATCACTGTTTACACAGTTCAACTTAAACTGCATCAGACTATAATATAACATTCAGTGCAATGCAATCCATGGAGTAACGTGATGTTAACTGTCAAATAACGTACAGCTCAAAAAATGTGTCTTTTCTTGTTCAAGCAACCTTTTCAAGTGCTTACTTTGAAAATAAAGTGTTGATTTGTATTAGAGATGGTTCTATACTATGTATTATGGGAAGATACCTAAAGAAGTGTTGGTCTGGCAGTGAGACTGCCCTGACTTTGTGCTACTTAAAAGGAGATTGTAAAAACTATATAGGGCAGCAGGAGATTTGGTTCTGGCCTAGTGTGTCTTTAGCTCTGAACAATCCATCGCAGAAGGCTATAAGGAGATAAATCTCTTTCCTTGAAGATACTTTAGTCTGTGTTAATTCACATACCTTTGCTGTGAAAGCACATTAATATACAAAAGACAGGCTTAGACCAATCCAATTCCTGTTCCAGAACTCTAGCATTTATCGAAGATTCAGCTACACAAACCCATTTCTGTAAAGTGTATATAATGCTTATTCTTGTGCAGCATCATAGTGGGCCACAGCATGAATGAGTCTTTGCAAGTTCCTTTTGGTGTTAAAAATGCACTGTTTTGACACCTAACTCAGAGAACCTGTGTTGAGGTCTTAAAAGTCCATCATCATGTTTTATTCAACCTAATTTTCAAGTACTCTACAGCAATTTCCAAAAGTTTTTCTTCGCACAACTGATATCAAATACTTGCTTTGTTATTAACAAAATAACACTGCTTTTTTTGTACTTAGAAATCCCTGTGTTAAGGATAAAGAAGCTCCTGTTTCCCACTGATGTGCTACTTTAACGCAAATTGCACAGGATTGGAATTCTGCATGCCATGATGGATTTTCAAATTTGAATGTTTAGCTCCTGAGGTTACAAAAATATCCCATTTTACATGTTGTATGTTTGGAGAACTATAGTATTGATCCCCCCAAATTTTCAGAAGTTGCTACTGTAATAATAGCAGTCATCCAAGTCAAATGTAAAAATATGGCTTATTTAAAGTACTAAAATTAAAAACAAAATGCCTAAATAGAAAGTCTCAAATTTGTTGACAATTTTCCCCCTATTTATTGATGCTTCCTTAGTATATTAAAAAATCCTCCGTTTTCATGCATTTATGTCCATTTACAACCCTATGAAGTGGATTCAACAGTTATCCCCTTCTTACTCATGAGGAACTCAGACTTGAAGAGGTTAATTTTTACCTTGGCCAGGGTCTCTTAGCTAATTAGTAGCAGATCCAGGAGCCCAGTGCTATCTGATTTAAAGGCCATCCTTATGATCACGGCACATGATACAGTCCCTCAATTCACAATTATCACTTTTTAAGAAATTGATCCTAGTGTATTTAAAATTGAATTGTAAAAATATTTTATGTTTCTTCAGAAGACGAAGTCTCAGTAAATATTCTGACAATTTCATAGGACAGAGAAATTAAAAAATGGTCTGCCCTATTCTTATTGGAAGTTAATATTTTATTTTGCTATTTTTTATACATATTTTACCAGTTTTACTCTATTGAATGTAGTGATAGGTTTCTCTTACGTCATTACACAAAATCACGTTAAAACAATGATTTGTGTAATAATTTGATCATTTATTAGTAACCAAAAAAACCCCAAACTATGACAACCTAAATGTCCATCAATAGATATTGATAAATTAATTATGATGTATTCACAAATTCAAATTGTATACATTAGTGAAAACAAAGGACCTAAACCCAAAATATCAACATACATAAATCTCAAAATTTTTGGCAAAACAAGTCACAGAAAATTAGGTACAGTAAATACTATTTAAATAAAGCTTAAAGTATGTAAAAGAATATTATATATTATTCTCAAATACATAAATACATAGTAACAGGATAGCTGTCATCTCTGAGTAAAAAGGAAAGAGAAGAAGGCTCATTCTAGCAACTAATCAATTAACTGGGCCAATTATTTAATTGACACCTAAGACGGATAACCTGTGGTAAGGCCCTAAAAGGCCAGCAACAAACTACAGCAAGTTTGACAAAACCTTAGTATTTGATTTCTCTGTATTCCTTTGTATGTTTGAAGTATTTCCGAATACATTAAAATAAGAAAGCCAGAAAACTCTTACTTGGTACACCAAATCAGATATTACCCATAGATTAGCCTGTCAATCCACACATAGGACTAGCTTCATCTGACTTCGAAGTTAATAGGGATACTAGCTCAAAAATTTCCCCATTATTCCTCTTTTTGACTTAAAGCATATATAGTCCCATTAAAAGAATAAAATAAAAATAAATAATAATTAAAAGCACATCATAAATGGTAATACATTTTCTCCCTTACATTAATTCATCAAAAGCTGGTCCCTCAACTAGTTTGTTTCTGAGAAACTCAGAAAAAGGAGTAGGGAGAACTGTATGGGACGTTAGATAATTACAGTGGGTGGCCACATTCATCCAATCTTTCATTCACTCAACAAACTAGATATTTACAATGTGCAAGCTATTGCACTGAAAGTTAAGGAGAATTGAAAGACATGTACAATCTACTCTTTACTCCCAAGTAGCTTACGACATTGTAAAGGAATAAGTAATCTAAAAAAAATTACTCTAATGCAAGATGAAATGTGACATGTGTTCAATAAATACATGATGAATGTGGGAGCGGAGCCTAGCAGGAAATATCTGACTTCTAACTTTACGTACCTTTTACATATCTTTTTCTAAAAAAAAAAAAAAAAATTAACCTTTTATTTCTACTTTGCTTTGTTTTCTTGTTTGCGTTTCTTTGTTTTCTTGTTGAACTCAACTCCTCCCTACTAAATTTCTTACCTGGGGCAAGACTTTGCATGTGTGTTTTAAAAAATATCTTTATGACCCTCATAAAATCTATATGAAAATTTGTTATATAGTGCAAGCATGGATAAATCTCAGTTGGTCTGGATTGGACAGCATGCTTACCATTACAGCTCCCTGGCTTGATGGTGACTCTTAACCAATGCTATACAATATACAGTGGATCCTTGTTATTCATGGTAGTAATGTTCTATAAAGTCATGATGAACACTAAATTAGGGAACACAGACCTTTTGTTTTTAAAGACATACACATGTGTATGTGTATGTATGTATATGTGTGTGTGTGTGTGTGCACACGTACATGGATATACCCACATATATAGATATACAAATCTCACATAGATTATAGGTTATAATCCTTAATGCTTGCAACTAGTAGATTCTGTTTTATTTTATGTAAGAAAAACTGAGGTTCTAAAGCATTAAGTGCCTGAGGCCGCCTCACTAACAGGTGCTAGAGTTGGGATTAAAATGCCCCCAATTGATCCCAAAGATGAAGCATCTTGCACTGCACTGCACGGCCTCTACTATCTCCAACCTGTGTTCATAAAGTTGAAACAAGAAGGCAGAGCAATGCCTTGTTTGACTTCAGCTGGCAAGATGCTCATAGGGTGACAAAGTTTTGCTGCTTTGCTCATGTCTGTGGAATCACTGTAAACGTGCTGTAAGTGTTGATTTTAGGATTACAAATACATTTTAGTGAATAGACAAGTTCGCAAATACAGAAACCAGGAATAATGAAGATCAACTATACTAACTAAAGACAAATAATGTTTTGCACTTATAGGTCTGTGGGTGGTTTGAAGTCAGGCCACACTAGCTTGTCAACTATATATGGTAATAATAAATGGATATAAAAATGGACTTAGTAATACTAATTTAACAAATAATGCAATTTAATATTATCTGGCTTCAGTAGAGTGTGATGAAACTTGATGACCAAGGCTAGCAATATACTTGGAATATATCTACGTGATCAGTTCACTGTAAGAGAACCTGACCACTGACAGATACTGGGTTTCCTGTAGCAAAATGTTTCATATACACTAGTGGTGGTTAAAGACCTAGAGACAAAAGGATATTCTTCGTGACCCAGGAGTGGGAGAACAAAGAAGCCAGAGTCTGAGATTTTTAAACTCAGTTTAATGCATATCCTTCTTCTGCTGTTGCCATACTGTATTCTTTGCCTGTAATAAAGCTGTCCAATGAGTATAAACTGTTTGACGCCTTTCAGTAAATGAATACTTAAAGTAACTAATATGTAATTAACTCACATAGTAAGTACTTAAAATGGGATGAATAAACAAATGAACACAATTTTACAAAATGATATTAGGCTTCAAAAGAAGAGACAAGTCTACCTCCAGTTAGTAAATTAGAAACGAGTTCATGAATCAAGGGAAATTTGAGATGGGCTTAAAAGAATGAATATGATTTGGACAAACACCGATGGTCACAGAAGGGATCCCACAGCAGAAAGAATGTTCAGCAGACACTGTGCTGCTCACCCTTCCTGAGGGCAGCTCCCATTTTAATGACAGGTTCCTGCCAGTATACAAAGGCCTGGCTTCCTTTTCTCAATACAGAATAATCTGAGGAGCCCCAAAGCTCCCCATGAAAATAGGCAGAGGGAGGAGTTGGTTGAGATTCTCCTACTCCCTTACAGGAATTGTTCCCAATGGCACATCCCAGGAAACTTCTTGTAGACAAACCTTCATCTCAAAGTCTTATTTTTTCCTTTGGAAGCCTGACTTATGACCGAAAGAAAAGTAAAAGGCTTTTTTGAGGAAGGCACAGTCTAGTTTGCCCAGAAGACAGAGTAAATGAGGATGAGCATTGGATAAGATTGAAATGGCAGGTGAGAGCCAAATCAAGCAAGCCCTTCGTTAAGAGGCTAAAGAGTTAGGATTTTATTCTCTAGATGATGAAAAGCCATTACACATTCCTAGCAGAAGGAAAGTATTATCAAATTCATTCACAAGAAAATTAAACCGGCAGTATTTTGGGACAGAGATCTCTAAAGCAGCATGTTCATACCCCATCACAAGATGATTAGATAAGGGAACTAAATGGTTGAACTTCTATTTGCCATTTTTTATGTAAAACAAAAACAGAAAGCAATTAAAGTTTGCTAATATGAATATATGACGTAACAGCAGTGTCATCACAAGGCTATTGACGCATATAGCACTTGCAGTCTTCTTGAGAAGGTAGACTGGTCTGTAGTGCAGTTGGTTAACCACCAGTAGCATTTTGGTATTGTTAATTGTTCATTTTCAATGTGCAGTGATGCATTAGAGTTTACATCATTGGATAAATAAATTTACATATTTGTATCAAGTTGTAATTAAAGTAACCCTTAAAAAACAAACTACTGGATTAACTTTTTATCAAATATCAACGAAAGGGAGTACTAGAAATACAATCATAAATAAAGAACTGTAAAAAGGCAAAACGAAATTTCTACTTTTAGGACAAGCTCTTCTTCAGCTATATCACAAGATTAAAAATAATGGCCATCTAATCAGATATAACAACAAATCAGAAAAAATATTTGAAAACCTCAAGAA
Source organism: Hylobates moloch (assembly GCF_009828535.3). NCBI lineage: Eukaryota > Metazoa > Chordata > Mammalia > Primates > Hylobatidae > Hylobates > Hylobates moloch. Next base: position 83,220,099 of record NW_026652288.1, on the reverse strand, counting down.
GATAACTTGAAGTGTGAATTAATGCCCATTTTATTAGCTGTGAACTGTGCCCTAAAAATCTCTGTGCCTTGATATTAGTGAATAATGCAATGAAGTCATCAGTATTTATAAGACATTTTAAAATACTGTTAATTTTATCTTTCTCATTTTCTTAGTGCCTATTTTTGTGTATGTTTTGCAATCTGGTGATAGAAATATTTATTAAATATATATATATATATATATATATTCCCACATAAATTTTTGATAACCAAACCATATTTTTTACTAAAAAGTAACATATATGCATATATGTATACATTTTTCACCTTTTAGCAAAAATATGGTTTGGTTATCAAACGTACAGACTAGGGGCAAAGGTGTGGGAATCATTACCTTTGTGAATGAATTGGTATAAAAGAAACCAGAGAGAATCTTAATTCCATGTTCACTTTGAAATATCAGCTGGATTCATCCACAATTATGTGAAAATGGCAACAGAAACAGCTACTATTGTAGGTCACCCTCTACTTGCCAATCGCTGTCCAAAACGTTTTACATAGTTCATGTCACTTAGTCTTCACAACAGATTTATAAGCCAAGCCCTCTTATTTGAGGTGAGAAAAACATGGGTGAAAGTGGTCAGATAACTCTCTGAAGGCCACAATGCCAGGAAAAGGCAGATCCAAGAAACAAACCCAAGACTGCCTAACTCCAAAGAACATACCCTGAACCTTTGTGACACAGGAGTTTGTGCTCTGTACCTCAGTGAGACCAATTCAATAAAGTCCTATGCTCAGGTTGAGGAACTGAGGAGAGTGAAACATGCAGAATATCAACAGAAGGAAAATAAAAAGGCTGCTCATCTGCTTGCTGGGGTTAGTTAATAGTCATAATTTGCAGCAACTCCAAAGAGTGTGGTGATGAAACTTTTTTCCAGCAACATTCAATAGCCTGGGGCAGAGAATAAATGATAGAAGTCAGGGTTGGGGATAAGGAAGGAAAGAATGGTAGAACAGCAAAGAGCAAAGGTTACAAGAAATGGTAATCCTAATGTTGAACAGTTCAACTAAATCTAAATATAGACTTAAGCAGTACCAGAAGGACACAAAGGGGAAAAATATAAGACAATTAAAACCAAGGCCAAAAAGGGTTTACTCTGAGATGAGAATATCAAAGTTCAAGATCTTGATAATGGAGAAGTTCCAAGGGATGCCAGGACCCATGTCATGGCCATATTAACATAAGGCTATTGAGAACTAAAGCGGTGACAAGTTTATTCTGCCATGAGCATCATTTAATAATAACTGGATTAATGATAAGCACCAAATGAGTAAGTACTGGGGCTAAACATTGAGCTAACTGCATCATCTCCTTTATTGTCTCTAAGTACCATGAGGTAGAGATCATTATCGTCTTCTTGTAACAGATAATTAAACTGAAGTCAGAAACACAAAGCCACAGTAACATCCTTCAATAAAACAAGAGCACATTTTATGGATGCAGCAAGCTTCAAGAAATAGAAAGAGATAAGGCAGAAGAATTAACACTCTCTAAAGACAAACGCTGCCTCCTTCTTAATTTTGCCCAGAACCTCCTTCTGGGAGAAATTGTGGGCAGCCCTCAATAGTTTTCCAGAGTTGCATGATATTCCCCATTTCTCTGCAGAGCATATAAATGGTTCTATTTGTTCCCTTTCCCCTTGGGCTACTTCCACACTAAATGTACCTCTCCAATAACAAAAAAAAAGAGAGAGAGAAAATAGAATGTTAATGAGAAAAGGCCAACTAAAACTTAACATTAATTGGAGAAAAAAATTACCAATAAAGCATTTTTTTAAATAACAAGGAGTAAAACATGAGTACATGGTAGACATTATACCTGATAGCAAACTAATTTTGTGAATAAACAATACTAGGCCGGGCGCGGTGGCTCACACTTGTAATCCCACCACTTTGGGAGGCCGAGGCGGGTGGATCACGAGGTCAGGAGATCGAGACCACGGTGAAACCTTGTCTCTACTAAAAAATACAAAAAATTAGCCAGGTGTGGTGCCGGGCGCCTGTAGTCCCAGCTACTCGGAGAGGCTGAGGCAGGAGAATGGCGTGAACCCGGGAGGCGGAGCTTGCAGTGAGCCGAGATTGCGCCACTGCACTCCAGCCTGGGCGACAGAGCCAGACTCCGTCTCAAGAAAAAAAAAAAAAAACAATACTAATGGAAGGTAACACATATGATGTGGTTTGGCTGTGTGTACCCACCCAAATCTCATCTTGAATTGAACTCCCATAATTCCCACGTGCTGTGGGACAGACCCAGTGGGAGATAATTTAAATCATGGGGGTGGTTTCCCACATACTGTTCTCATGGTAGTGAATAAGTCTTATGAGATCTGACTGTCTTATCAGGGGTTTCTGCTTTTGAATCTTCCTCATTTTCTCTTGCCACCACCACGTAAGAAGTGCCTTTTGCCTCCTGCAATGATTCTGAGGCCTCCCCAGCAGTGTGGAACTGTAAGTCCAGTTAAACCCCATTTTCTTCCCAGTCTCGGATATGTCTTTATCAGCAACATGAAAATGAACTAACACAGTAAAATGGTACCAGTAGAGTGGGGCACTTCTGAAAAGATACCCAAAAATGTGGAAGTAGCTTTGGAACTGGGTAACGGGCAGAGGTTGAAACAGTTTGGAGGGCTCAGAAGAAGACCAAAAAATGTGGGAAAGTTTGGAACTTCCTAGAGACTTGTTGAATGATTTTGACAAAAATACTGATAATGATATGGACAATAAAATCTAGGCTCAGGTGGTCTCAGATGGAGATGAGAAACTTGTTGGGAACTGGAGAAAAGGTGACTCTTCTTATGTTTTAGCAAAGACACTGGTGGCATTTTGCTTCTGCCCTGGAGATTTGTGGAACTTTGAACTTGAGAGAGATGATTTAGGGTATCTGATGGAAGAAATTTCTAAGCAGCAAAGCATTCAAGAGGTGACTTGGGAGCTGTTAAAGGCATTCTGTTTTTTAAGGGAAGCAGAGCATAAAAGTTCGAAAATTTGCAGTCTGACAATGCCATAGAAAAGAAAAACCCATTTTCTGAGGAGAAATTCAAGCCAGCTACAGAAATTTGCATAAGTAACAAGGAGCCAAATGTTAATCCCCAGGAAAATGGTTAAAATGTCTCCAGGCCATGTCTAAGGTCCTCACAGCAGCCCCTCCCATCACAGGCCTGGAGGCCTCGGAGGAAAATATGGTTTTGTGGGCCAGGCTCAGGGTCCATGTGCTGTGTGCAATCTACAGACTTGGTTCTCTGCCTCCCAGCTGCTCCAGCCATGACTAAAAGGGGCCAAGGTACAGCTCAGCCCATGACTTCAGAGGGTGCAAGCCCCAAGCCTTGGCAGCTTCCACATGGTGTTGAGCCTGTGGGTGCACAGAAGTGAAGAACTGAGGTTTGGGAACCTCCACCTAGATTTCAGAAGACGTATGGAAATGCCTGGATGCCCAGGCAGAAGTTTGCCGCAGCAGCGGGGCACTCATGGAGAACCTCTGCTAGGGCAGTGTGGAAGGAAAATGTGAGATCAGAGCCGCAACACAGACTCCCTACTGGGGAAACACCTAGTGGATCTGTGAGAAGAGGGCCATCTTCCTCCAGACCCCAGAATGGTAGGTCCACCAACAGCTTGCACCATTCACCTGAAAAAGCCACAGACACTTAATGCCAGTCCATAAAAGCAGCCGGGAGGGAGGCTGGACCCTGCAAAGCCACAGGGGTAGAGCTGCCTAAGACCAGGGGAACCCACCCCTCGCATCAGTGTGACCTGGATGTGAGACCTGGAGTCAAAGGACATTATTTTGGAGCTTTAAGATTTGAGTGCCCTGCTGGATTTTGGACTTTCATGGGGCCTGTAGCCCCTCTGTTTTGGCCAATTTCTCCCATTTGGAATAGCTGTATCTACCCATTACCTGTACCTTCTTTGAATCTAGGAAGTAACTAGCTTGCTTTTGATTTTACAGACTTAGCTGGAAGGGGCTTGCCTTTCCTCAGATAAGACTTTGGACTATGGACTTTTGGGTTAATTATGGAATGAGTTAAGATTTTTGGGGACTGTTGGGAAGGCATGATTGGTTTTGAAATGTGAGGACATGAGATTTGGAGGGGCCAGGGGCAGAATGACATGGTATGGCTCTATGTCCCCACCCAACTCTCATCTTGAATTGTACTCTCATAATTCCCACATGTTGTAGGGGGGACCCAGTGGGAGATAATTTGAATCATGGGGGTGATTTCAACCATACTGTTCTCATGGTAGTGAATAAGTCTCATGAGATCTGATGGTTTTATCAGGGGTTTCTGCTTTTGCATCTTCCTCATTTTCTCTTGCCGCCACCATGTAAGAAGTGCCTTTCGTCTCCCGCCATGACTCTGAGGCCTCCCTAGCCATGTGGAACTCTAAGTCCAATTAAACCTCTTTTTCTTCCCAGTCTTGGGTGTGTTTTGTAGCAGCATGAAAACAGACTAATACAGCACAGCACTGGAAGCAGCGCTCAGTTAATTGGGCCCAACTTGTTCACCAAGATTGTTCTTCCTGGAGAATGCTCTCCCCATCAGTTTTCTCCTGGAGGGACCACAGCTAGTACCTTTCAAGGCCTGGCTCAAAAGTCAATAAGACTTCCTTCCCTAGTCCTTCAAGTCATAAAAATACTCCCTTCTCTTATCTCTCAAAACACTTATTACATTTTTTGCAACTAAACACACAGTACTTTTTTCCACAGTAATTTGTAATCTGTTTTCATCTTCATTCCTATATTTGGCAAGTAGTACTAGGCATTGGAGAGGACAACATGAACAGGAGAGGAATAGTGCTAATATTCATGAAGACAAAAAAGTAACTATTGGGTAATAGGCTTAGTACCTGGGTGATGATATAACCTGTACAACAAACCCCCATAACACGAGTTTACCTATATAACAAATCTGCACATGTACCCTTGAATCGAAAATAATTGTTTTAAAAAGACTGAAGTTCAATGGGGGAAGATAGACTTTAAGTAAGTCAATTACACAGAGAGCTATCTAGTAATAAATACTATACCAAGAAGGATAATGCAGGGTATTTTGAGGGGAGATTTAAGAATACGGAGTGGGAATGATGATCTTCCTGAAGAATTAATCTGGAAACTGGGGTCTGAGATTGAGTAGGAGCTGGCAATTGAAAACCAGGGTATAGAATGTGCCAGAAGTAACAGGAAACCCAAATGCTGTGGAGATTGGGGCTTTCCAAAGAAATCACTGTGAACTGAGAGAAGGGTAGCCCATCAGACTGGAGAGGAGAAAGGATGTGACAACTCAATTTGCTGGCCATTTTAGGGGTGTGAGATCTTATCCAAAGTATGATGAGAATCATTATAATCATACAAATGACATGATCAGATTACCCTTACACTTTGAGAGTAGAGGTTGTGTCTTTTGAATTGTTGGTTTTTAACAACCATCCCCAGAACAATGCATTACATTGTAAGTCCTCAGAAAATATTTCTTGAATGAATGACCCACTAATTCATTATACTATTTTTCATCAATTAACACAACCCTCAGATTTTATTTATCCATCTGTGATGCTTGACCTCTGTGAAGGCATTAGCTTAATTAAACTTGCAGCCAGCGGGGATGAAACATAGAAGAGGTGGAAACAAATTACAGTACAATGGAAATTTCTCATCATGTAGGAGTGTGCATAGATATCCATACAGACTGGCAGCTAATTCCATTATTGTGTGGCAAAAAATAAAATACAATAAGATTCTAAGATGCCATAATAGCTTTTCTGACAACAAAAAGAGAAAAAGATTAAGGTGACAGCATTGTCTTCTGCATTACAAAACTGAGTATTTCTGCTATAACCATCATTACAACTAATGGCTAAATATTAGATAGCTTCTTCTTTATTTTGTTATTCTGAAGAGAAGGAGGGCTGAAAAAAATTTAACATTAACTATATAAGCTTTACTTTCTATTTATTCTGAAACTATTTTCAGGTATAATCTCCAAATATTAATTGTTAAATCTAGAATCTACTTCGGAAGCCTGACTTCCGAATGAACAGGAAGGTGAAGGGGGCAAGAGGGGCAAAAATCAATGAGACAGAATGTTATTCAAAAGTCATGGGCAACAGTTTTAATGTATATGTAAAATACCACAGGATACATTTTTAAAACCAATTGATGACCCTGTGATCCCACAGAAGAAAATGAATAATCACTCAAGACCTCAGAAGAGACAGCCTGGTAGAGCTGATTACTTCCCTTGATATTAAGTTGATGCTTTTGTCTGGAAGGGGCCACTTTTGGGTCACAAGTCATTGCTTCCAGAAGCAACTTAATTACGCCTGCTAGTATCTTTGTAGAGAAGCTAGCATAACCTAAGAAGACTGCTACATTCTCAACTCATTCTTTAAGCTTATTTTTGTTTGTAGTGAGTTGCTGATGCCTGGGAAGAGTGGAAAACTACCATTCCTGGTTCCCTGCTTAATTAAAGTCCAGTTAAAAAAATCCCTTGTTACCAGAGAATAGCCATGACTTTGGCAGAGGCAGTGCTAAGTTTGAGTATGGCCCTGGGCCAGGGTGTGTCAATCTTGACCCCTTGGAGGATGATCAGCAGAGAGAGGGTAGGTAAACCTTTGTGTCCATTCAGTCCCAGGCTTTTGCTGGAATTGGCAAACACTATAGTGACTATTGTTTAAGGAGTAGCTGTCTACTAGGAACAGGACTAAGACCACCAATGCCTTTCACATAAGGCACCAAACAGCAATAATGGTTTCCTGTCACTCCTGACCTGGCTTAGAGCTCAACCAGTGATCCAAAGGAGAAAGAATATCACACTAGCAATCTTCTTTATATATCTACATCATTTTCTCCCTTCATATAAAAGTTGCATTAGTACAAATAACAATAACAAAATTCAAAATAATGCCCTGTTCACGGGCCATTTGTGTAACACAAATAGGATATCAATATATTAATGAATAGAATATTAACAAGAATTTAATATACACATGGAATATAGGTTGCCAAATAAAGTCACCATTTAAATTCAAATTTTATAATAGGGAGAATGGGATTATAAAGTTTTACAAAATGGAAAAAGATCTTAAGTAATGACGAAAATCCCAAACAGTTATATTTTAAATCTTATTGTCTTATTGTTCATGCTCTACCTGTTTGAAATAACTTTTAGTAATTCCAACGTTCCCTGAGATATCACATTTTCTTCATTGAAGAAAATAGCTCTAATGTACCTTCAGTAAATTATAACAATATAAATAATCCTACTACACTTATAAGTCTTGATCAAATAATTTATCAAAGTAAAGTATATAAACTCCATATGAAATCACTAAAAAGCTTCAATTACTATTTGTCTCTAATTAATATTCAATTTTTGAATAGAATCCTTCCTCCCTTTGGAATTTTGTACCATATTTAAAATTATTTGTCAATTCAAATAACTACTGATTATACATTTTTTAAAAAGCAAAAATGAAGATCCCAGGTATTCATTACATAAAGAGGTTACATGTTTAGTTACTAACATCCAAGGCTAGAACACAAGTCGATTTTCATTCATTCATTCAATAAACGTTTATTGATCTCCAGTTATGTACCAGGTACTGTTCTACGTGAAGAAGAGAAATACACTCAGCTCCAAACAAACCAGACAAAAATCCCATACTATGGTGGAGGTTATATAGACTACTAGTACAGTATTCCTTCAAAACAAAAACCGCTTTCCTTCTTAGATGTTGTTATTAAAGACCATGGCGTAAAATAACAGGGACTTTTGGCATCAATCTTATAGTAACATATGTATTAGAACACTTGGCACAGTTACCAGGTAATGAAACTGGTGACTTTTTCTACCCATAAGAAAAAGAATAGATAACACTGTCACTTGTGTGTAAAGTGTTGGACAGTAAGTAATACAGATTTAAATTAGAAATGACAGACGCACTGACTTGAAACATAATGGTTGCTGAAGTGAACTTTTATTCCTTTTAGCTCTATAGTTAACTATTAAATTGCTCAAGTTTTATTTTCAAGGTGTGAATATTGTGACAACCATTCACAATACTCACAACGTTCTATGCTGTAATCACTTTTTCTGGTCAGTTCTGTCATAGAAGTGGTGGTTGTCATATGGAAAAAAACTTATACTAATGATAATCTCAACTTGGATTTTATCAAATCAATATTACTTGATTACATGTTTGAACTTGTTGATCTTCCAAGCATAGAAAGTATTCCATATGACAATATGAGAGTACTCATTGTGACTATTTTTTAAAAAGCAATGACAATTTTCAATTCATTTTCAAACATTACAAGTAACCTCTTTTCTTCTCCTGTAGAGCCACCATTCATTGGGTGTGTCAGGGAAGAAAAAAGAATCATTATGGTTACAAAAAACTGATGACAAACATTGTTATAAAAAATAGTATATCAACTGGATGTTTCCCAATAGGCATTTGTTGAAAACCATATGTATACAATAAGACCCTCATATCATTGCCTGACTATTTACCCTTTATAGAAAGTGCCTGTGTTATTTCAATACAGGCAAAATATAAGAAAATAATATTCTAAGAAAATATTTGCCCAATATTCAATCTCTTCCCCAACTTCTGCTTTTCCTCCACACGCACTGCCACCATCAAATAAATAAATAAAGTAAGCAAGCAAACACATTAGTCTATTTATTTTCTAAATTATGCAAAACATAAACAGAATTATAGGTAGAGGAAAGTTGATGACTATGCAGTTCTATTAATGAAGCACCATCTACAGCACCTCCAAAGAGATAGCATGGGCCTCAGCAGGTAGCTCTAATTGTAGGCATATGTAGCATTAGAAAAGTAGGCTACAGAAAAAGAAAAAGTTACTGTGTGGCCTGTCACAAGTGAACTAATACTATGTACATAAAGTGTGGCTGGATACGCAGTGAAAATACTAAACTAAAATTTCTATACAAACCAGGAGAAAGTGAAAAAAGTACATATTCTTCTATTTCATAAGTCAAATCAAAGTTTGTCCACTTAAAGCTAAGTCCTAAGATGTCAACTGCATTAGTTAGGTCTAGTCTCAGGCTGGAACTTAATTTCCTGTGATATATCACTGTGGTTTTTGAATTTACATCTGTAGTAGTAACTTAACTTGCATTTGTTCCAAAATGAATTTCATGCTCAACTTGTTTTTCTTAATTAAACTTCCTTTAGCAGTCCCTTATATGTGTATTATTAAAACTCATTAGTCCCATCCACAATTGCCTGTCATTTTTTTGACTACACGTTCATATATTGAAGTGCTGTGTTGCTACATATAGGAAGAAAATTAAATAATAAATATGGTGACTTGAACGTTTTATAAGTGTCAGGATGAGAGAGTGCCTGCAAGGCCCATAAGGTTTCACACAAAAGAGGCATTACTGCTAAAGCTAACATGCTGACACATCTCTGATCTATAAAGTCTGCAGTAATGGCAGCAGTAAAGCGTTTTGCCATTGACTAGAATTTCTCTTACATGCAACGGAAATAGGCAAAGAAGAGATTATACTGACTGTTATAAAAAGAATTCATATAAAAATCCCCCAAAAGTTTAATGTCTAGTAATTTCAAATGCCTGGAATGATTCACTAGTTTTCCCTGACTTCACTTAAGCTTTGAGTTCACAGTCATTCTCTGTCACACAGGTTAGCTACCAAATGGCTGTGGGGATTCTTGTTTGTTTGATTTTACTTTGTTTGGGGGATGACTCTTGAAGGCAGAGATTATTCAGATCATTTTATACCAACATAGTAATATTTGATATTATCAACATTATTTCATTATAGAACAAAAGTGACCAGCAAATGTGTTACTATTAAGGAATCATTTTTCTTAGAAATCATTTTCTTAGAAACAGAATGTTGCTATCCCACAGGATTATACGGTTAGCTACCTCATGATGTTTTAAATTATCTCTTAAAAAGCAATAAAAACCTTAGACTCATCATGAGTGTTCACAAATTTGATATTTTTCAATGCTTGGCAAATTCAATATGTCAAAAACTTGAATTTTAAATTAATTGAAAGTTGGTTTTTGTTCTTTTTTATTTCTCAATAAAGCAAAAGAGATGCAAGATTTGCACTTGGAAGTGTCATGTGTTAAATTTCAACAAGTCATTTAAAAATAATTGCCCTTATCACTTTGCTTCCAATTAAGAGTGTGTTGCTAACTTCTTTTTAATGTAAAACAACATTTAATGTAGTTAATCATCTCAAAATCATAGAAATAATCTATAGCAAATGTGTTAGCTTTTCCTGAATGTTAGGCCAGTTGCAACACATAAAAGGTTTTTGAGGGACAGGTGCAGCTGTTAAGCAAAACTCCAGTGAATGCAACATCAGTTTTTCCATAGTGATAAGCTTAGGGGAATCCAATGTTATTTCTTGTCACTTATGTCAGAAACTGTGCTTGCAGATTTCCAGGGCTAATTGACGGCTTCCATCTCTTTACCCCAAACTACCACATTTTGTGTTACTCTGATAGAAAATTCACAACTCATCAAGGCTACCATGTTCTTTTTAATAATTAGGACCAAAAACATGTATTGGGTAAGATAGAGCTAAATGGAATTAATTTTCTAAGTGAATTCCTCAGGTTTTTCAATAGTTCTTGGAACCATCCACTCTATTAGGGAGAGCATTTATCTAACTGGGTACCTTGCTCTTCATTTACTGGCCACAGCTTTTTAAAAATTTTTGGTGTGTAGTTTTGTACATACTTATTTCCATTGTTACTGGCTTTCCAAAGTGGATTTACTACCTACAATGTTTACCAAAGTTTTGTGTACATACTGCTTGTAGAAACAAAGGATACAGCCCCTCCAAGTAGATTATAACAAAGAGTAGATCACTTTCTCCCTTTTCATTTTAACTGACGAAAGAGAATATAATAGGGGAGTAGAAAGTATTGTTTATTCTGACAGAAATATATTTTCCAGGCACTACAAAGGCACGTTCAGTTAAGTCTTCCATTTTAACACTATGGCACATGAAATGACTACTGATTTAATGGTTTTGGAATATGCAAATCAATTTCAAAAGGACCTTCTTTTTCATGTTTCAAATTATCCATCTATTTTTATATCAACAGCCATATTCTCTATTAGCTTAAAAAGAGAAATTCCAACCCACCTACCACTCACCTTCATTACTTATTTGCTATGACCACTTAATGATATTTGCTGGCTGTCTTTTTAAAATCCGTTTAAACTTTGAAAATATTTTAAATACTATTAGACAGTGTGGCTAGGATCAGTGGCTAGACTGTGCCAATACACAGAACATCCATTCTTCTACTTTCAGCCTGCACATGAACCACGTGACTTATAGCAGAGTAAAAAGAGACTAACCTAGCTTCTCAGATATCGCCTTAAAACTAACAATTGGGTTTGTAGAAACTATTTATTGTTATTTCTATGATCTCTAAATAAGCTTACACAATGTCTACTGAAATATGAAATATCTACCTTTTCCACTTTAGAATTCCTGGGAGACAAAAGTTTTATATTTTGCTATTTCATCTTTAAAAAACAAATCTCACATGCATGCTTCAAAATTAGATTTCAGAAACACACATTTGTGTGTACACAAATCCAGGAAGAAAGTTTGGTTAGACTAATCTTTTAACAGTCAGAATGTCGCATGTATCTGGAATTCCTGAAAAAAAGTACTAGAGAATGTGTGTGCTTCAGATGACATTGAAGAGTTGCCTTTTGATGAGTTCACACACAACAGACTTCAGTGGTAAAACCACAAAGGTATCTGCATACACTTCATAATCTGTAAACCAGAAATCCTTGAAAAAAGGTAACACTTTTCTTCTATAGAACATACAAAACGTATGTTTTATCTTTTATCTATCTCCATTTTATTCCAAAGCATTTGAATGTCTACAAGTTTAAAATTTAACGAATTGGCTTTAAAAAAAAAAAGCCAACTAAAGTTGTCATGTTGAAGTCTCAGATTCGTTAACCTACTGAACACATTTATATACATCCCTCAAATAAATCAGTTCTTTGTATGCAATTGTTCTGAAGCTACGTGGACTCCAAAATTACTTCAGAATAATATGCTTTTCTGGGTTCCAAAGCAACTTTTAGTTGCCTGAGTCAATTCATATTCACTGATTTGAGTGATTAATTATAGCTGCTGAAATTGATTTCCTTCTGCAAATAAAGATGAGTTTTTCTTGGGAGCTATAAAATTCTTAAAAAAAGAAAAAAATCCCTGAATTCAGCTGCAAGAAAATGTCTGGGAACGCGCGCGCACCGCTCAGTCGGAAAGAAAAGCCAGTAAGTGGCGAGGCAGGCAGGGCAGGGATGCATCAGAAATGCAGCCGTCTGCCTGGCGCACTCGCTAGCCCGGGCCCTCGGCAAAAAGCCTGCAACATCTTCCTGGGCTGCTCCAACTCGAAGAAAGTTACCTCGGACTTGTATTATGGAAAGTCGTGCAAGTGAATTACAAGACAACATGTGTGGCCAGCCACCCACTTCTACTGTCTCTATCCGGTGCAGTGACCCTGTAACCCTTTAGTGGCCGGTTGAGAAAAGCGGGAAGCGGGAAGCGGGAAGGGGTAGGAAGAGAGGGGTGAGGGAGGAGACAACATGAAAACAGCCAATTCCCCCTGCAAAACATCCCCCTAGAAGCCACGACAGCCGCCGAAACGGCGGCGAAGCACCAGCGATTTCTATTTGGGCTTTTCCACTCTACGTGCAGGTTTTCCAAGGCACCGCTGCCTCCTCTCCTTAAAGTATTGCTAGGAGAAAGCACTGGATCTGGGAAGCATCTCCCAACTGAGAGATTTTCAATGCAAAGTTGAGAGCTTGGAGAGCTGCTTGGCTCCCCCACCGACGCCACAAAAATACGGTTTTTAGCTCGATCTAGGTAGCTCCCTAGCGATCCCCCCGGGGATGCGCGAGGTGGTTTTACATTCCCCTTTCTCTCTCCATTTCACAGGCACCGCGTCCGCATCACCTTCCGCGCAGTGGCACAAAACCCTGGCAGCCCCCTCCCAATAAAAGAGCCACAAACTTACCCTCAGCAAGATAAATCCACAGAGGGAGCCCCCTCATCTTTCCCCGGTCCCTTTGCAATGATTCAAGGAGATGGTTTCTACAACACTTCGCCGTCAAATTCAAGCTGAAATGGTCCAAGTATTTACCAGTTTCTAGACGCTTTTTTGAAATCTCGAGCACCCGGTAATTCTTGTTTCAGGATTCAAGGCGCTTCCTTTTCTCTTTTTTTGCTTTAAGCATCCGCAACCCCAGTTTTGCACCCCCCCTCCTTTTTTATTCACCCACGGACACTTCCAAAACGTGTCGATTGATCCTTTTTTCTCTCCAGATGCAACCACGATCCAAAATCCTGGGGACCCAAAGCCACCTCCATGTAAATCCGACCATCAGGCAAGAAATACAAATGATCAAACAACGTTAATTCTTTCGGCTGCAATCAGATAATCCTACTAATCCAATAGATTTATCTCGATTGGAAATTGACCTCAAAAATGAATTCCCGGTGCTGATGTCCAGAAGAACAATTTCATAGCCCTGTTCGGGTGACTGAAAAAAAACTCTGGTTTCTTTCTTTCTTTCTTTCTTTTTTAAAAAATCTTTTTTGGATTCTGGGTGCACTCCTCGCAAAAAAAAAAAAAAAAAAAAAAAAAAGGCCGAAGACCCTGGTTTTACCCTAATATAGGTTTCTACTCCAAATCGGTGCAGGATGAAAAATGGTACAAAGATACCCCTAGTGGCTCGAGGCGATATTGCAGGGATCTCACTTTTTTTCCCATCCCCTCTCCTCACCTTTTTTTTTTTCTGCCCCTTTAGATAACTGGCTACTGTAGTAGTTAAAGAAGGCTGAACTGCAATTAACATGAATAGTATATGACTACTTGAATACAGCATCTGATGTTTCTTTGTTTTATGTTTAAAGACTAAATCTTCTGTGCTTCTGTCTCCTCTGGATTCTATTTTTTTTGTCTACAAAAATTTCCCCAACGGCAGTTAGTAGCTAAAATGCCAATTTGAGGTAACTCGGTGATTTCAAAGCAATTGTATTTGTTTCTTTAATAACTATCGATCTAGAAGAAACCTCACTCTTCCTAAGATATGCCGCTTTTAGAAAAACATTTAAAATTTTATTTCCTTCAAAGGAATATGATTGTGTGTGTGTGTGTATTCTTAGACAATCTCTTACTCATTTGGGACTTTTAGTGTTCATTCAGCAAAGCAAGTGATAGCTCCTGTAAGCCTGTGGTCACAGAGCAAGACCTAAGAGTCATTACACAGGCCTCAATGTTGCTCTGAAATTCAATGACCTCAAGATTACCCCTAGCATTTCCGACAGGCTCCAGAGAAAGAGTCGATGCAAGGAATTTCAGGACTTTGTTTTCCCAAGCGCTCTAATCACACTTTGAGGGCTTGAAACACAAACTGGGCCTAGTAAACTAGAGAAGTTGAATTCTCTTTCATGGCGAGGGGTTCTGTAGCTGCAAGGACTCCAAGATATTCTCTCTTAACTGACTAAATAATTAAGCCTTTTTAGTGTACAAGGTGTTAAGGAGTCAAAAGACCTTTCTTCTACCACTGGTGTTGCTATTAATTGGCTATGTGACTTTGGGCCATCACTTTTTGGCCCACAGCTAATTTATCTATTAACACTAAGGGGTAAACCCATATAAATCAACAAATATACATACATGTTCCTGGATGGGAGAATCAATATGGTAAATTAATCTATAGAACTAATGTAATTATTAATAAAATCTACTACAATTTTTTGTGGAAGCTGAAAAGTTAATTCTAAAATGTGTTTGCAAGGGCAAAGGGTAAGAAATTATCAATACAATCTGAAGAACAAGGTTCAGGAAGTTCCCATATGAACTATTAAGGCTTAACATAAAATAACAGTAACTGAGGCAATGCAGATTTGGTTCTGGGCTAGAAACTAGTCCAATGGAACAGAATAGAAAGTCCAGAAAAATATTCATGGATTTGTGGAAACTTGATAAATAACTGGTGACATTAGAAAGCACTGAGGGAAGATGACATATTCAAACACTGAATTAGCCATATGAAATAATAATACAAGACTGCAACTTCACATGTATGTATGTTAAGGTGGGTTAAAGACCTAAAGATGCTGAGCAAAATTTTACAACATTTAGAGGGAAACAGCTTTATGATTTTGGGTAGATGAGAACAGAAGGGTTTACTAAACAACATAAAAAAGTCAAAGTCCATAAAGAAATAATATTAAATTTGATATATTAAAATAAAACAACTATATACTTCAAAATGTACACTCATAAAAGATATTTGCAAAGCATATAATCAAAGAAGGATTATTATCCAAAGTACATAAAGGGTCTTATAAAAGATAAAAAATATAATAGGAAAGAATGGGTTAAGGAAGTGAATAGTTGATTGTCAGAAAAAATTCTCAATGTCCAATAAGCATCTGAAAAAGGTCCTCAATCCCCCTAGTTATTAGAGAAATGCAATTCAAAATAATGAGATTTTTGTTTCCCAGTCATGAAATTGGCAGAAATTTACAAGTCCAGCAAAACTTAATATTGATGAAAATGTGAAGAAATTATGGAGAGTATATGATAGTACAAGTTCAGAGAGCAGTTTAGCAACAGTTGAACATTTTTATGTCCTATAATCCAGTTTTTCCACTCCTAGAACTACTCATTCCAGAACTATTTGAAAGAGAAAAAAACAGTAGGAGACAGAAATAATCTAAACACCTTTAGATAAATAGCTAGACAAAATATTTATAGAACATTCATATACTGCAATAGTAGAAACGGTAACAAGAAAAATGAATGTTACCTTAGCTCCTTGAGTTGATAAAAATGAATCTCAAAAAATATAATGTGGAGCAACAACAACAAAGGATGTTGTGGAAAGATGCTTATAGGATGATGATATTTGTACATAAAATTCAAAAACATGCAAAATAATTACATCTATTATATTTGATCACATACCTATATAGAGCAAAATATATCGACATGTATGATAATGACAAACATGATATTCAGGGTAGAGGTTACTGTGGGGAGGGTGCCAAGTAAATGAAATTGGAAAAGCATCACCAGAAGCTTCAACTGTATCTATTGCGCTCTATTTCTCAGCCTGAATCTAGAGTACACGGGTGTTTACAATATTACTATATAAATTGTTTATATGCTTTAAATATTTTATTAAAATTGAAGATTTACACTACATTTCTGTGAATCTTTAACATATTATAAAATTTTCTAATTAAAAAAGTCTGTGAAAAAATGAAATATCAATATTTCATAACGTGCTTTTTATATGGAGATTTTTTAAAAAAAACTGTACTACTGAATATTTCTAAGAAGTGTAAATGGAATGGTGCTTATTTATTTCTATAACTGATATTAGAAATTCTAGCTAGGAAGCAAAAATTACCACCTAAATGGGAAAATATGGTTGAAATTGAAAAAAATATATATGTAATCCTCAACTAGCTCTTTCTTGTATTTTCCTTTGATCTCACAAATAGTAACAGGGCCTCTGAAATTGTGAAACAGTCAATCAACTGATTATGTTCAGTCTGACCAGTTAACTATAAACTACCAGAGCCAGAGTAGCCATAAGCCAAAATTACAACATGAAAGAAAACTCACCCAGAGTATTTAAAATATGTATGTGAATTCAAATAAGAAGACTTTGTTGATATGAAATATGAGGACTGGAAATCTCATTTCACAATCACTAGGCATTAGATTTCATAATCCATGCAAAAGAGATACCAAATATGAGAAAAGGCATTTTTTATAACTCAATTGAGCAGTTAATACTATTCAATGCACCCTGGACTCAGGAAAAATGCTTGAGTTAATTGTCAAACAATCAATTTTCAACAATTCTGAATAGATTTCCTGGAAATAACCAAAACAGATTTGTGATGAGGAAATAGTGATATGCCAATTTAATTTCCTTTGATAATAGAAAGAAAAGGGAGAAGAAGCAGATGTACCATTATATTTCTGAAATTTGGAGAGGTTGACATTCTTTCAGCAACCACTTATTGAATACCTCCTGTATACTGGGCACAATCCAAAGTATATCATAGGAGAGTTGACTTTAAAACAGCCAACGACCACAAATCCTTAGTTTCCTATTGATTTATTTGTTGAGTGCAAATGGCTATTACTATTATCAATTAATACCTCAGCATCCATACTGAACAAGTATTAGATATTAATATAGAACTGAAGGTTCATTTTTCAGTATGGTTAAGTGTAAAATGGGTTGACAGAGTAAGGTAGTCAATGAAGAAAGAGGAGTAAAAGGAGGAGAAGTGAAAGGAGAAGGAGGGATAGAGGAAAGGTGTTTGAGGATAAAAATGTGAATCAAATTCACTTACCTCCCTGGTGATTTACTGACAGAGAGGATAGAAACATACTTAATATTTGTATCCCTCATGATACAAATTATTAGTAAATGACTGACTTAATAGATCAAACAATAAAACTAGTTGCTATATGAAGAGAATAAACTCGCTAATGAAGAGAATCTCTTCATTAGATGGGCTTGTTAATTTCTTCAGAAAATGAAATCAATAAGGAGGGAAGTAAAAATTAGTATGAATAATAATAATGGAAATAAAAGACCAAGATTGGCAAACCCGAGCACTATAGGGCATTCCAATTTAACGGTGTTATTAAAATTTCAGCTCTGATAAAAAACATTTTAGAATTACATATCTTATTTTGGTTTCTATACCAAATAGAAAATGATGGATTGATTAATACCAAATAGATCATGTGAGGAAGTAGCATGGTTTTCATAACAAATAGATGAGCAAGTATTTCATTGTTGCTTTTAATACAAAAGAGTTATTTTGGGAAAAGATGGAGTTTTTTTTTTTTTTTTTTTTTGATGACCAGGTCAAATCAATTCAGTTCTGGCTTGTGATAAACATTTTAGGATGTTGTGAAAGATTGCAGCTCAGTGTCTGAAAAAGAAGAAATAAACTAAATATTTCATCTACCCCATAAACATATATACCTACTATATACCCACAATTTTTAAAAAATAATTTTAAAAATTCTGAAGCTGGAAATAAAATAAAACAGAATTGTAAAGCAAGTAGGGAGAAAAAAAAAACCTCTACTATCTTCATAACTCCCCTGATGTAACCTCATATTAAGTGCTCACGACTTGAATCTAAATGAATGGCAATTGGGAATTATGAAAGAAACAAAAATAAAAAGTGTTGCAACATTGTAAGTTCTAACTACTGCAAAGGTGATTGTTTACAAAGAGGTTCTTTCTACGGGGAAGAATCTACTCCCACAATCCTGCTTAATTAGAAAAGACTACTTAAAATGCTTGACTGGTACTGACTATATTTCTTTTTTTTTTTTTTTTTTTTGAGACGGAGTCTCGCTCTGTCACCCAGGCTGGAGTGCAGTGGCGCAATCTCGGCTCACTGCAAGCTCCGCCTCCCGGGTTCACGCCATTCTCCTGCCTCAGCCTCTCCGAGTAGCTGGGACTACAGGCGCCCGCCACCGCGCCCGGCTAATTTTTTGTATTTTTTTAGTAGAGACGGGGTTTCACCGTGGTCTCGATCTCCTGACCTCGTGATCCGCCCGCCTCGGCCTCCCAAAGTGCTGGGATTACAAGCGTGAGCCACCGCGCCCGGCCGGTACTGACTATATTTCAGATACGTATTGGGAGAACATACCTGCCTGGATGCTAAATATACCAGATGTATCTTTATATTTCATGGACTAGAGATTGGTAATGGAAACTAAGGAAGTGATGATCAAGACTAGATATTTTGTTTGTTTATTTATTTATCTGGTCTTACTGGCTTGCCCAGGCTGGAGTGCAGAGGCACGATCATGGCTCACTGTGGCCTCAAACTCCCCAGGCTCAGGTGATCTTCCCATGTCAGCCTCCTGAGTAGCTGGGAATACAGGCATCATGCCATCACATCAGGCTAATTTTTGTATTTTTTTCTAGAGACAAGGTTTCACTGTGTTGTCCAGGCTAGCCTTGAACTCCTGAGCTCAAGCAATCTGCCCACCTTGGCTGTGCTGGGATTACAGGCATAGCCACTGTGACTATCCAAGACTAGATATTTTAGCATGAGACTGCCACTTTTGAAATGGGGCTTTTTCATCAATGGTGGTTAGAGATGCTAAAAGACATTTACAGAGGGACTCTTAAAAGGGTTTAAATCAGAAATAAATCCAGATTTTCAAAACAAACTTGAATAATTCTGACTTGTTAAAAACTTTCAAATAATGGTGCCATTATGCTAATAATTAAGATTCTGCTTTCTTTTAGAAAGAGGTCTTTTTTACATCTATAATTTATACATTTATTTAATTGGTGAAATTGAAAAATATAGCAATTTCCAATTTCACAGGTTTTAGCTAATAACAGCATAATGCATTATTTTGCAGAATATTTTCTTCATTTTTGAATATGCATTTGTGAGGCAGTATTTATGGTGACCCTCTAATAACCTCAGAGCAGGTTCTCTTCATGTTTTGGTGGCTTTTAATTCCATACTACTATGATTGATTTTGACATTGCAATGTAGTTTAGAATGAGTTAAATTGTATAAAATTATCTTAGATATTTCTTAAGTACTGAAAAAATACAATCAGGAAACCACCTTATTAAATATCATCTATTAATGCTTACTGTAAAATATTAGTTTATTTGAGTCTATGTTTCCAATATTAGCAGAATATACTATAAAATTTGACCTAATAGGATGGGAAACCACATGAAAATTAATGTTCTATAGTTCAAGATGGAAAGAGAAAATTTTAGTTATATCCCAGTGGCACTGACATCTCATTGACTTCACAGACAAGAGTTGGGTACTCTTTTTTTGGATAGGATTTTATGCTAATTACATAATTAAAAGTAAACACTAGCCTGAATTTTCATTATTGTTCAATTAGCAACTTAATGAGCATCTTCTACCTGTCCCAAAATATTTAGTTCCATGATTTCCAAAATATTAAATAAAGGAACCCTTAAAATGACATCTTCTTCTTCTTCTTTTTTTTTTTTTTTTTTTTTGAGACGGAGTCTTGCTCTGTCACCCAGGCTGGAGTGCAGTGGCGCGATCTTGGCTCACTGCAAACTCTACCTCCCAGGTTCACGCCATTCTCCTGCCTCAGCCTCCCAAGTAGCTGGGACTACAGGCGCCTGCCACCACACCCAGCTAATTTTTTGTATTTTTAGCAGAGGCAGGGTTTCACAATGTTAGCCAGGATGGTCTTGATCTCCTGACCTCGTGATCCACCTGCCTCGGCCTCCCAAAGTGCTGGGATTACAGGCCCGAGCGACCGCACCCGGCCTAAAATGACATCTTCTAAAGGAATGGTTATTTCTGTCTTCTTGTCTCTCTGTCTCCATCTATCTATCTATCTATCTATCTATCTATCTATCTATCTATCTATCTATCACCTATCTATCTACACATTAATCTGTCTCTTTAGTTAATCTTTGATTACTTACAAGAAACTGAGAAAATATGTCACAAGTTTTTCAAAAATGATATATTTTTCTAAGATCATTTGTGTTTGGTTTTAGAGTTTGCTTTTGCTTGTATGTGAATAAAATTATTTCTGATGACCTAGAAACAAGCAGAATGATTTAATTAAACAGAATGACAAAACTATGTTACATTCAATGCATAAGAAATTGTTCAACCTTCCAACCATCACAAAATTCATGACTGTCAGCCTTTTCTTGTGTCCTCTTCTATAAAAGCTTCCCAAACCTTGCTTAGTGATAAACAAGCTAACAAATGGTAGATTTGTTACAAAAAAAAAAAAATTAAATTTTGACTCTTTATTTATAAATTGTACTAGGAGGAAGGGAGAGAAGGAAAGTAGGACATGGTAATATTTCAGACATAGTTGTTTACATAAATTAAGCAGAAAAGATAATGTCAAAATAGTTCAAAGCATGATTTGTTACATCACAAAATAGATAGACTATGAGGATAGATGGTTTATGTGTTAACAGAACGTATACTCATTATATGATGGAATGAGAATATAATTCTTGGCTTATGTGTAATACATTAAACCAACTCACAATTCACATCCTCATCATTCATAAGTCTGGTGAAGCTATAAGGTATATCTTATAGCTGAAATTCATCATACAAGGGCTCAAACTAATCATTAAAACAACTAGAGTATATTTGAACAGTGGCCCAAAGAACTGCAGTTTTAAAATTCCTTCATAGACTCACTGACTCCTTTCGCTAAACAGAAAAAGCCCAAGAAGATAAGTGACTTAACTAAGATCACATTGAGGTCAGCAGCATCGCCCAGATGAGAAGCCATTGTGCCATGCCACACCTGACTTGATGTTTCCTATGATTGTTTTTTGGTATTACAGTTTCATTGATCTTAAAATATTGGACCACAACCAAAATTTAAAAATTGAAATTAACACATCAAGAAAGAACATCATTACATATAGTTAATGTGGTAATTGGAATAATACCCTCCACCACCACCACCCCCATAGATGTCTTAATTCCTGGAATCTGTGCATATGCCACTTTATATGGCAAAAGAGACTTTGCAAATGTGATTAAATTGAGGATCTTGAGATGGAGAGATTATTCTGGGTTATCTAGATGGGTACCAAGTAATCACAAAGGTTTTTATTAGAGGAAGGCAGAGGGGTCAGGGGTCAGAATCAGAGTAAGAGATGTGATAACAGAAACAGAGACGAGAGAGAAAGAGAGAGTCAGAAAGATTTGAAGATGCAACACTCTTAGCTTAGAAGACGAAAGAAGGAGCTACAAGCCAGGGAAAACACGTGGTCTCTAGGCAAGAAAATGGATGTTTTTCTAGAACTTCCAAAAATAACACAGCCTTTGCCAATCATTTTAGATTTCTGACATCCTAAACTGTAAGATAATAAATCTGTGTTGTTTTTAGCCACTAAATTTGTGGGAATTTCTTATAGCTACAATAGAAAACTAACACACTTAATTAAAAATATTAAATTAAAAATATTAAAAATATTATGGAAATAATCAATGCTGCCCATAGAAACGTAATGTGAACCACATAGGAAATTTTAAATTTCCTAGCATCCACATTAAAAAATGAAGAATCAAGTTACATTAAATTTAATACTGTATTATATTTAGCCCAATATGTCAAAATATTATCACTTCAACATATAATCAATATGAAAAACTATTATTGAGAAATTTGTTTTCATATAAATATATTCAAAATCCAATGTGTATATCATATTTAGAGCACACCTCAACTTGGAATAATTCCTTTTCAATAGCTCAACAGCCACATATGGCTAGCGACTACCATAAAGGACAGTGCAGCTTTAGATTATAAGAAACAAGTTAAAAAGAAAATTGTATATATTATTCCATATCATTCTAAAGCTCTGTCACAATCTAGATAAAGAATCACAAAGGCTTCTACAAATTATCAGGATGGTTTTACAGGCAAGTTTCTGAAAATTTTGTATTTGAGAATTATATTTAAAAAGAAAGATCTGAAAAGAAACCAAACTTAAAAACAACGTGAAAGAAGAGTATGATTACCTAAAGATACTGAGTTGACTGACATTTGTAAAAATGCCAGCAATAATAGAAAGAAATTTATCTGGTATTTTTAGAAGAAAATGATAGCCAAGGATGGGATCAGAATAACATTGCTTGGGGCCAAATACATAATAATATGAACAAATGACCAAGAGAAAAGCAAAACTATTAAATCTCAGCTCCAATTGCTTCACAGGGAAGAATGGTGTTTGAACTGGGAAAGAATATGATGGCGAGGAAATAAGAAAGCCTGAAGGTAACTCAAATTTGTTTTAAGATTTCAGGTCCAAATCTGCTACCTAATTTAGAACACCAAAAGTATGTGAAGAAGTGTTCTTGGAACTAGTATCTATTATTTTTAAGTCACCATGAAAAAGTGCCATGAAAATTAACTGTCCTGGTTTTCAAACAAGATTCCATAAACTGAAGTTTACCAATCTTGACATTAACTGAAATTCTAAAACTGATGCTCATGTGTGTTTGCTAAGTGTAACGTCACCATAATTTTTTTTTTTTTTTGAATTACTGGAGCTGCGTGCAGTGGCTCACACCTGAAATCGTAGGGCCTTGGGAGGCCAAGGCCTTTGAAGTCAGGAATTTGAGACCAGCTTTGGCAACATACAAATTTATGTCTCTACACAAATTTTTTAAAAAATAGCCCGGCATGGTGGCATGAGACTGTGGTTCTAGCAACTTGAGAGACTAAGGCGTGAGGATCACTCAAGCCCAGGAGTTGGAGGCTGTAGTGAGCCATGATTGTGCCACTGCACTCTGGCCTAGGTGACAGAGTGAGATCCTAATAATTATTGGAGTGGCAGATCAAACGTGTCATTTGCATTGTTTATCTTAACTGTATCCAAGGGCTTTTACAAAAGTCACCCATACAAAAGTCACAAAACTGTGACATATGGGCTAAATGATGGTGTAGTTGAATAAAAAATTTAAAAGTTGAACAATCATTCTACTGTAGTATTCAATATATGTTCTCTCATGTTATCTTCTCTATTCCTTTTTTGAGGCATAAAATTCCTAAAGGAATTTGTTTTGTAATTGGGCTTGTCCATTAAGTATGTTAGTTTCATGGTAAATAGGAATGAGACACTTTAGTAAGGAGCTTGCCTTACATTACAGACTTTAAATAAATTATTTAAAACCATCAACTGTTTTGGAATTAGTATTTTCAATGATGCCTTAAAAATTATTTACTAATAATGAATTTAAATTATTTAAATATTAAATTTTAAATTGAATTTTAATTCAATTTAGTCAAAGTTTAACATCTATTTTCTCTGTGTCCTCAATTGAAATAGAGAAGTCAAGATCTTATATTTGGGTTACTCCCTGCTACACAAATATTTCTGTTGAATTAATCAACTACATTTTTAGTTATCAAAAGGTATTTCTATTGACAGCATTTAATTGACTTAAAAAGAACTTTACCTTATAAAAAGAGCACATTTAATAAAAATTTCAAAATTAATCTAAATTTAAAACAAATTGGTAATTAAACTGCAATTTAGCATCAATCCTAATTATGACTGCATACATTTTAAATGAACTTTCATGATAAAATGGCAATGTATTTTCTTTCTTTTTTTTTTTTTTTTTTGGGGGGGGGTGGAGTCTCGCTTTGTCTCCCAGGCTGGAGTGCAGTGGCGCGATCTCGGCTCACTGCAAGCTCCCCCTCCCGGGTTCACGCCATTCTCCTGCCTCAGCCTCCAGAGTAGCTGGGACTACATGCACTACAGGCGCCCACTACCATACCCAGCTAACTTTTTGTATTTTTAGTAGAGACGGGGTTTCACCGTGTTAGCCAGGATGGTCTTGATCTCCTGACCTCGTGATCCGCCCACCTCAGCCTCCCTAAGTGCTGGGATTACAGGAGTGAGCTACCGCGCCCAGCCTTTTCATCCTTTTTGACTCTTAATCCTGACACAATCAAAAATTTTTTCTCTATCCTTCCTCTTCCCATATTCACTAAGAACTAGACCAGGAAGCAAATATAATGGACAAAAACAATAATAATAATAGCATAAAAATAATAAGATCAGGAAAGCCTGCCTTCTTCCTATGCTCATTATCCATTTTCCTCTCCCCCACTCCATTTCCCTTGTTTCAATATACATATAATATACACAATTATATTATAAATGATTATATATTAAATATACAGAATTAAATGCATATGCTTAATATATATAATATACATATGAAGATACATGTATCCGCATTTAGTCATTACAAAGACTAACATTTTTAACTATGTATTTGCTCTCTCAGCTGACTTGAAGGCATGCAAACTTAATAATCATAATAGCAAAAGTAATATCAACTCTCATTTGTTGAATGTATCCTCTGTACCAATATTGTACTCAGTTCTTAGGCTTATAGGTTTTTTTCAAGTTTGAAGGGTACACATAATTTTTCCTACTTTTACAAGTCAGAAAACTGAAACCTAGTAACACTAAGTGACTTGCTGCTACTAACGGATTAAACTGAGATTACATCCAAGTTTAAATCCAAGCCTCCTGTACTTCCTGTTCATTGTGAAGGGTGGTAACTCAGAGTTGAAGAGAATGGGTACTGAAGAAATAGTTTCAGGGTTCGGGAGCTAAAATAAATGGAATGGAAAGTTGAGGGGCTCTTCTAAAAAAGAGAGCATCACCTTGTAGTGATGGGATGCTCCAAGTACTTCTTGAGAGGCAGAAATAACACCGGGACTTGGGGTAGCTTTAGTTCTCCGCAGGAGAAGTTACTACTCAGAGGATGAAGGTGTCCCCTTGTAGTGAGATACAGTGATTCCTCCCTGGGTGAAGCTGAACTATGTATTAAGGCAAGGGAAGACAAGAGGAGGGCTCTGGTGAGACTGCAAATTGGGAACTGTAAGCAAAATCCTCCGGAAAGGACTGATCAGATGAGAGAAAATACCCAGGATGCCCCATTCAAAACTGCATTCACAGCAACATATTTGGTTTCCCTCTTTATCTGGGAAAGGGCACTGGCTCGAAATCATAACTACGACAACCAGAGAAAGGTGTAACTAGAAGCACCAGGACAGAATGACCAGTAAATATGAAAGCAGAAGGGTCAACTAAGGTCAGGGAAATAGATCGCAGAGGATTTGGTAACAACAAGATTCTTCATCCAGAAATGGCAAGCAATATTGGAAATTCTTGGCATGGACTCAGATTGGTTCATGGCTGCATGGCTGTGCCAGCCTCACTGACCTCTGCCCTCCTCATCTAACTTTCATCCAATCTATTTTTCACACTGACACCAAAATAATATTTTTTTATACTACGAATCTGAACAAATCATTTATCTGCTTAATTTTTACCAGCATTAGTGGTTCTCACTATGGTTGCACATTAGAATCCCTTGGATCCCTTGGGAGGGGAGTAAAAATATCAATGGTCCCTTCCTTCAAGACCAATTAAATCATAATCTCTGGAGCTGGGGCTAGGTCACACTTTCAAATTATCACTACATGCAGCCTGGGTTAAGAACAGGGATCCAGAGACGCATTTTAGACTGTAGAATGATAACAAAGTCCTCCTTAAATTGGATCCTGATAGCATGTGGAGATGTGCACAGGATTTGCACTCAGAAAAACCTGGGTGATATTTAACTATATTATTCCCTCTGAGTAATAACTTCTTAGAGGGAAAAATTATTCTTTTTCCTCATCTGCAATGTGGAAGTGGCTGTAATATTTGTAGAAAGAGTTATCTATTTCCTTCAACCTTAATTTTTTACCCTGTTCACACTGCGTAAAGCTTTCTTTTAACCTAACACATACCTAAGTTTTGCTTTTGAGAATGGGCAGTATTATTAATAGGAGAAAGGGCTGCTGGATTTGAAATGCTCCATTAAAAGATCACCACCACCAACAACAAAAAGCAAACATCTAAACCTACTTCTCCTGAGCTTTGTTATGAAACTACTATGAAAAGAAGATTCATAATATCCCAGCCTAATGCATGCTCTTAAGCACAGTGAATAACTCAACGAAGCATCCTGGGATATAAGGTTACCATCACTTTCCAATGAAGTTTAAAATGATCATTAATATTTATTTTTCTTTTAATAAAACTCATTCTGATAAATCTAGAAAGCTATGGAGAAAATTGTCCAGGACAAAGATTTTTATCTCACTTTTAGGTAGGGGAACTTGAGCCAAGAGAAATGCAACATAAGAAGTGTGACACCTCCATTAAATAACCAGATACATCATGCCAAGGGCATCTTTTATATATTAGATACTCATACCTAGAGACAGCTTTCAGCATGGGTAATATTTTCCTTAAGAATAACAGTCATTTTTAAAATACCTTACTATTCACTAAGCACTTCAACATATCTGATCTTATTTCAGTTTTGGAAAAAAATCAAGACAAGAAGAGCAAATAATATTTGTTCCTCTTTTATAATTAGAAAAAATCAGCTAAGAAAAATTGGCTCCCTATGGCCACACAGAGGTCTGCCAACCATAAAAATGCAACCTTTGAACTCCAAGTCTACTGTTCTTTCTAATAGTAAACACTGCTATTTTACCTTAAATGGTGTGGGGTACAGAAAGACCTCAGATAACTTAGTCTTGTGGCTTTCAACATAATTTTTTGTGGAGGTCAGTTTTCCAAAAATAAAAAATAAATAGGCCAGGCATGGTGGCTCAGGCCTGTAATCCCAGCACTTTGGGAGGCTGAGACGGGTGGATCACGAGTTCAGGAGTTCGAGACCAGCCTGACTAACATGGTGAAACCCCATCTCTACTAAAATACAAAAAAAATAGCTGAGCTTGGTGGCGTATACCTGTAATCCCAGCTACTCGGGAGGCTGAGTCACGAGAATTGCTTGAACCTGGAAGGTGGAGGCTGCAGTGAGCTGAGATCACGCCACTGCACTCCAGCCAGGGTGACAGAGTAAGACTCTCTCTTAAATAAATAAATTCACTTCAATTTGTAAGCAAATAATTCAGGCGAAAACAAAACTGATATAGTATAAGTGAAAGAGGCAAGGGACAAAGAGCTCTGGCCACCAAGTTCCTATCCCCACCTAGCATCCATTGGAGACAGGGCTTCCTGGAGTGCTAGTTAAAAACCACATGCTCCTTTTCAAAGAAGGAAGCAGAGGCCTCAGAAATTAAAGTTATTTGGTTAAGCTCACCCAGTTAAAGATTTCAGGTCTCTGGATTCCTAATGAAATGCCATGTTATAGTGTCTCCCAGATCACATGGTTGTGAAGAGCTTCAGCTACCACCTCCAAGCTGGCCACTTCCTTTCCTGACCAGCAATCTCTCTTTCCACACACTGCCTCTCTAAGCATGCTGCGCTACTTGTGGTTTTTCAAATCCACCTTGCTCTTTCTGAAACATTTCACCTTTGCACATGATTTTCTCTCTGTTTGAAAGCCTTTCCTTTTGGATGCCCTCTTTCCTAATCAATCCACCTTTCTAATTTCCATAGATCCATCAATTCTTACTTTAGTCAGCACTGCCTCTATTAACCCTTCAGAGATACAATCTATCCTACCTCACTCCTCACTGCCACTCTTGACCCCTTCTGGCCCCCACCCTCAAGCTAGGTTGGGGTTAAGCCTACTCAAACTATGCTTATCCTTATCTTTTACCATACTTGCTTGTATTAATTGTTCTTTGGGAGAAAGAGTTTTATCTACATTCCTACCTTTGCTCCCCAGTATTTTGAATCTATTAAGTATCACAATCAGAATTTGTTAAAAGAAGAAATGCATGAATGAATGAATGCTATCTGCTAAGTAATTTCTTAGAGAAAGCATCAATGTGGGGTAATGTCTACATTCCAAAGAAATG
>NW_026652288.1:83038016-83191196 GCF_009828535.3 Hylobates moloch | reverse complement strand
GAGCTTGGTGGCGTATACCTGTAATCCCAGCTACTCGGGAGGCTGAGTCACGAGAATTGCTTGAACCTGGAAGGTGGAGGCTGCAGTGAGCTGAGATCACGCCACTGCACTCCAGCCAGGGCGACAGAGTAAGACTCTCTCTTAAATAAATAAATTCACTTCAATTTGTAAGCAAATAATTCAGGCGAAAACAAAACTGATATAGTATAAGTGAAAGAGGCAAGGGACAAAGAGCTCTGGCCACCAAGTTCCCATCCCCACCTAGCATCCATTGGAGACAGGGCTTAGCGCTAGTTAAAAACCACATGCTCCTTTTCAAAGAAGGAAGCAGAGGCCTCAGAAATTAAAGTTATTTGGTTAAGCTCACCCAGTTAAAGATTTCAGGTCTCTGGATTCCTAATGAAATGCCATGTTATAGTGTCTCCCAGATCACATGGTTGTGAATAGCTTCAGCTACCACCTCCAAGCTGGCCACTTCCTTTCCTGACCAGCAATCTCTCTTTCCACACACTGCCTCTCTAAGCATGCTGCGCTACTTGTGGCTTTTCAAATCCACCTTGCTCTTTCTGAAACATTTCACCTTTGCACATGATTTTCTCTCTGTTTGAAAGCCTTTCCTTTTGGATGCCCTCTTTCCTAATCAATCCACCTTTCTAATTTCCATAGATCCATCAATTCTTACTTTAGTCAGCACTGCCTCTATTAACCCTTCAGAGATACAATCTATCCTACCTCACTCCTCACTGCCACTCTTGACCCCTTCTGGCCCCCACCCTCAAGCTAGGTTGGGGTTAAGCCTACTCAAACTATGCTTATCCTTATCTTTTACCATACTTGCTTGTATTAATTGTTCTTTGGGAGAAAGAGTTTTATCTACATTCCTACCTTTGCTCCCCAGTATTTTGAATCTATTAAGTATCACAATCAGAATTTGTTAAAAGAAGAAATGCATGAATGAATGAATGCTATCTGCTAAGTAATTTCTTAGAGAAAGCATCAATGTGGGGTAATGTCTACATTCCAAAGAAATGCGTCTCAGTTGAACTTGCTGCCTATGCTATATCGTATTGCCAGAAAATGACAGTCATGGACCCGAGCAGCTCCCAATTCACAGCTCTTAAAATTTCCAGGACCATGACAGAGATGTCTTGCTAGATACCTACATTAAGCACCCTAATCTTTTATTCATAAATTTGAACAGAAAAAAAGAAATAGCAAGCATCTGAAAAAAAAGCATTAAAAACTATAACAAATAAATAGAAAAAAAAAAAGAAAAAAAAAGAAACCATGATGAGAAAACAGATATTTTTGGAAAAAAGAAAAATAAAATTTAAATTTAACCTATTACTCTTAGGGAGTTGAGGGACTACTGTTTTAAGAAAATAAAAATAGCCTTCTCTGAAAATATGTCTATAATATAGTAAAGATTTTTGATAGAACTTGAATGTTAAAATTTAAAAAAAATTAATAAAAGCCCTGAGTAACAAAATGCATGTGACTGCAGATTAATTCATAAACTGAAAGATGAATGACAATTCTCTCACTTAAAAAGAACTAGTATTATAATAGATTTTGAAGTAATAATAAATTAAAGCTCACAATCTCAGGTATCTCTGTTGTTTTATTTTACTTCTGCTGGTTTCAAGAAAAACTAAATATAATAATTTTATTAAAATTATGTGTAATAAAACACATTTTCCAATTGTGCCTAATGTTCTCCTAGAACTGACAGGATAAACTAACACATTATTAGTGTAAAATTCTTTTGAAGAGTAATTTTACTGCACTTTTTAAGAACCATGCATTTCCCTTGTGCTACAGCATTTTTTTTCCTTGGGGAAAAGCACTGAGAAAACAAACACAGAATGTTGAAGAAAGAAGTCTTAGGTCGGGAGCGGTGGCTCAAGCCTGTATCCCAGCACTTTGGGAGGCCGAGCCCGGTGGATCACGAGGTCAGGAGTTTGAGACCACCCTGGCTAACACGGTGAAACCCCGTCTCTACTAAAAATACAAGAAAAGAAATTAGCCGGGCACAGTGGCGGGCGCCTGTAGTCCCAGCTACTCGGGAGGCTGAGGCAGGAGAATTGTGTGAACCCAGGAGGCGGAGTTTGCAGTGAGCCGAGATGGCGCCAATGCACTCCCGCCTGGGCGATAGAGCGAGACTCTGTCAAAAAAAAAAAGTCCTAGACACTCCTTTCCCTCCTGAAGCTAACTTTATTTTCCTAATTTGTTTTGTTTTTGTTTGTTTCTTAAATACTTTTGTTCACTGTTGCTCAACTAATGTAAAATTTCAATTAGATAGGAGGAATAAGTTTAAGAAATCTATTGAGGCCGGGAGCAGTGGCTCACGCCTGTAGTCCCAGCACTTTTGGGAGGCCGAGGTGGGTGGTTCACGTGAGGTCAGCAGTTCGAGAGCAGCCTGGCCAACATGGCGAAACTTTGTCTCTACTAAAAATACAAAAATTAGCCAGTCCTGGTGGGCGGCACCTGTAATCCCAGCTACTCCGGAGGCTGAGACAGGAGAATTGCCTGAGCCCAGGAGGCGGAGGCTGCAGTGAGCCAAGAAAGTGCCAGCCTGGGTGACAGAGTAAGACTCCATCAAGAAAAAAAGGAAGGAAGGAAGGAAGGAAGGAAGGAAGGAAGGAAGGAAGGAAGGCAGGCAGGCAGGCAGGCAGGCAGTAAATCTATTGTACAAGAGTGTAGATTTTAAGTGTTGTCACTACAGATAAATCATTATTTTTTGAGGTAATGCATATGTTAGCTTGATTTAGTCATTGCACAATGTATACATATTTCAAAACATCATGTGTAACACCATAAATATACACATTTTTGTCAAATAAAACATGAATAAAAATATTTTTCATTATTCATTTATTCAAATTACTGTTAATAGTTTAATATAGCTTCAGAGTCTTGATGTTCAATAAGAAATTTCTTTACTAAGAAGGTAAATATTTTCCCTTTCCTCTATAGGGGTTTGCTGGAGGTAAATCAAGTCCAGCACTTTAATTATCCTTCCTCTAGAAATTTAAGCCAAAAGAAGAATCCCAAAGAAGGAAAACCTGTATGTGGAAATGTGGTCCTCATGATAATTTATAGCAGCAAAATTAGGAATAATTAAAACACCCAGAACTAGTGAAATATTTAGGTAAAATGTGCTAATACACTTGATAAACATTATTATATTATATAAAATACAGTAAAATGTTCAGCATATGATGTAAGTGAAAGTTTTCAAAATGAAATTTGTGCTATAATTTCAATTATATAATAATATATGCATTTGAATTCCAGAAATTTGAAGGAGCACATAAAAATTAAAATGTTATTTTTTGAATGAGTGTAAATATTCTTTATTTCTATTTATCTAATAAAGCTAGTATAACAGACTTTAAAAAACTAAAAAAACTACAAAATATTTCATTTTTTCCATCAATATCTCAACTTTATATGGGTTAAGGGTATTATTTAACTATTTCCAATTAAATGTATGTATGAGTCATACATTCAATCCTAACTTCAAATGGGAGTTCTTGAACTTGGTGAATCTGCCCTCTCTAATTTATCTTATTTTTTAGAAGGTGACCATGTTAATGCAGTAATAGAAACTTACATGTATGCGTTTTACAGTTCTCAGAATTTATACACACACACGTAGAATAATTCAATTCTCTTAACTACCAAGGTTAAAGTCAATAAGAGGAATAGGTATTTTAAGAGGAATAGGCACTATTCTTTTTTAATAAATAAGGATAAAGAGGAAACTGAGGTCCCACAGGGGCACAGAATGAGACCCATTTCTAATCGTTTACTTGACATTAGTGGCATCTCATGGTACCATTTGGTAACAGAATACTTCATTATACATTGAACTGATAGAGCATAAATCTCCTTTTCTAAAGTTTTCAAAATAGAGGATAATTTCATTTATTTACATTTTCTTTACCCTTTTTTACTCAATACAAATTTGAAGACATACTATGTAAAGGTAGTCTACCAAGTGCTAGAGATAAAGAAGTGTCTAATACACATGGCATTTTTAAAGGATTTGCAGTCTTAAGAGTGAAGATGTACACAAAAATAAATATGTATGAGTCAATATGATAAGTGCTGAAGCAAGGATCAATAGCAGATAGTTAAGGAAACACTTAATTGTTTGCAGGGTGAGGGTAGAGAAGGAGTATGGAAAAGTACTTGGGAAAGATACTTGAGAAAGTATGGAGGATAAGTAAGCCTTAATGAAATAAGACGGGGCAGAGAGTGAGAATATTCAGAAAGAAAATATTTTTTTCCAAATTTAATAATTTGACAGAATTTTATTAATGGGTATTACTAAAGAATCAAATTTTGCAAGCATTATTTAATTCCCAAATCATTGTCTTAATTTGCATAAGATTTGTCCAATTACACATATTTGGGTGACCTACTAGCCCACATAATTAACCAATTTGTCTGAATGCTGCTGAAGTTAAGGTTAAGGAAGGTCAAGAACAATGCCTAACGATTAAAACCTAGAGAAGCAACTCAGGTCCGTAGCTTCAATCTCCATCCTGAAGCTATTTCCTACTGAAACCACAATGCATGAAATGTACAGAGTGGTTAACCCATTTACTAACCAGATATAGTCATGAATATTTTCAAGCTCTTTTTAAGGTTAATTTGAAATAATAATGTACTGCTGTATAAAAATTACAGGCTTACGTCTCCTTACAATACCTCACTCCGTATAGGCCAGTCTTTATCTAATCCCAATACGCTCATCCCTTCTTTCTCTACAAATAATTTTGCTTACTTTGAGTTTCAAGAGGATGAACATAGTGAGAGATTAAATCTCTACTTACAATAAATGGAAAAATTGGTTCAATCCTCTGAATTTTCATATATCTAAACAGCTTTAATTGGTATTGTTTTCTTTCATACAAAGGAAATGCTCTTCAACACATGTATCTGTGGCCTTAATAAAATTTTCATTCTAATATCTGCTTAATCTTCATTGCAATCAATTGTGCTCAAATAAAAATTGTCAGGTCTCAGAATATTTCTGTCTTTCAAAGCATTTGGGGATAGTATAAATTGGTTTACCTTTATGTGGTAATACATATAACTAGGAATTTGAAGACCCATGTCTGGAGCTGCTGCTTCTTTCTCTGTGGTGAGAGTTATCTTGTAGTTTTCCTCTATTTTCCTATGCAATGTAATAAACCTACATCTCTGGGGAAGTGCCAATGTTCTTATGCTATCTTTTAATTCCTACCCTCCCCTACGTCCATCATAATTATTAGAAGTAGATATCTAGCTTTCTGAATGCACTCTAGCTCTTTTCCTGGCTTCAGTGGAGTAGAACAAACAGGAATTCAACAGCACAGGTCTTGGGATTTAGTAAGATTTGGAAAATATTTTGCTGCTCAACTTCCAAATCCCAGTCACTTCTGTTTTACTTTCAGGCAATCTCCCTCTTCTCAATCCCATGCTGCTTCACTACAAAACATCTGCTTTAGCCTTCACAGTCACTTCATTCTCCATCTGTAAGGCAGCCTATTTCACTGTATTTGGTCTATTCAAGGTGCCTGGAAGTGACTACTGTCTTGTACTTTCACCTGGCTGTCCTTCTCATAAGGCCTATTTCCTAGAACTGGCTTCTGATGTTCCTCTGCTTCTTCCCAACCTTATACTACACATATCCAGACTGACATCTTCTCTAACTTTGCCCTGTACTCCTTGTGTCTCTCATCCTTATCATCCTTGGCAGAGTTGAGTTTCCCTTTTGGCAAGATGTAGCCTCATCATTCCCTCTGCTCAACACAACCTCAACTTCTAGACTGTAAGCTCCCAGAAGATAGGAGTTTTGCTTATCACTATATTCTCAGTGTCCAGCAAATAGAGGTGGTTAATAATCATTCACAGAATGAAATAATACATTTTCCTTATGAATTCCTATTAGCTTACTGATCTCTTCACGGGAGATAACCCAGGTACAACATAAGGCAATAATTGAATAGGATATAATTTAAAACAAGTTCAGTTAGGCTATAATAACAACTTTTAAATTCCTGTTGTTTGCGGCAACGATGATTGATTTCTTGTGTTTGCAACATGTCCAACATGATTCAGTGGGGTTCTTGGTTCTCATAGTAACTCAAGGGTTCAGAGTAATGAAAGTTAAACCATCTTCTGAGGCTGCTATCTCCTCAGGAGCTCAGAGCTGATAAAGGGGAAAACAGTATGGAAGATTCTACACTGGATCTTACATGCTCAGTCAGAAGATCACTTAACATTGTCTCACATGGTTAAGGCAAGTTATATGGTAGCACTCAAACTTCAAGAGCACATGGTAGTGTAATCAATGAAGAGAACTGGAAATATTACTGAGGACTCATAATGTTTTACACAGTTAGTAACAAACTCTGATCTACTTAAATATTCATTTCTCAGTAGGATGGTTTTACTTAATGTCTTCCTAAGGTAGATAAATAAAAATCTGTATTCTTTGTTACTGATCCTTTATTTTTGTATTTTCCCTTCATTCAGATCTATGAAAAGCATAGAGGAAAATACGGAAGCATTTAAAGGAAACCTGTGCCTACAACACATGGAAGGTGTGATGAGAAAGCTAACTTCTTTTGAGTAGAAAAACATTCCAGGAATATGGAACAGTGAGTGCAGAGGCCCTATAGCAGGACTGTAACTGGTATGTTCACAGAGCAACAAAGAAACCAGTGTGGCTAGAGCAGGGAGAGGAGGGAAGCAAGACAAGAGATGGCCTGACAGGTAGTAAGGGCCAGATCAGGTCAGGCCTTGTTTGCCTTTGTAGGGATTTTGGCTATTATCCAGAGAGAAACTGGAACCCCTTGCAGGAATCTGAGCATAAGAGTGGAAGGAGTAGAAGACATTTTATTTTGTAAAAATTCAATTTGGCAGAAAATGGTTGTAGAGGGACAAAGATGGAAACAGGAAGATGAGCAAGAAGCCTATTGCAGAAATCCAAATGGAAGATGCTGATGGCTTTAACTGGGGTGGATGTAATAGAGGTGGTGAGGAAAGGATGGGATTCTTATGTATTTTAAAGGTAAATGCCAAAAGATTTATAAGAATGTACAAGGGTATGAGAAAAAAAAAAGATGGCCCAAGAATGACCCTAAGGTCTGTGGCTTTGTTGCAGAATATTATCACATTTTTAAAGATGTCAGTAAAATGTAAGTCCGCATGAGAGAACAGATACAAGCATAACAAAGAGATTCAGGAGTCCTGGTAATGCTGGTGGGTCTGCCATTAGATAAAGTTGTTGCTTTCTTACATTTTCAGCATTAAATTTAACTTTACTACTTCTCTTTCTGGAAGCTAAACTTAAATCATTCCTTGGCTTTCAGGGCAGATTTACCTATACGTAATTTCCTTTAGATTTTTTCAACAGATATATTGGTTTGTTCTGATTTTCTCAGGTGAGGATGGGGCATCTCTCAAAGGCCCAGTTGATGTTTATTAACTAGCAAGTGCACGCACATTATCAATATTCTTATGTTCGTAAATTTTTATCTAAAAATACATGAGCAAGCACACTGTGTTCTCTTTATTCAATATTCGATGGCTGTAAAGCTACAGGCAAGCTGATGTCCTCAGACGCCCCAGATCAGTAAGCTAACAGGAATTCATAAGGAAAATGTATTATTTCATTCAGTGAATGATTATTAACCACCTCGATTTGATGGACACTGCAACATTTTATAGCGCAAGCCTGACTAATTCAAACAGTGGAATCCCTATCATCTCAGGTGGAGAAGGCTGCAGGTGGAATGGTTTTTTGTGTGTATGTGTGTGGGTAGGGGAGTTTTGGAGAGATAAATAGTTCAGCCTTGGACATGGTAGGTCAATCTTATTAGACATCTTGATGGAGATAGCCAAAAGAAAGTTATTGTGTCCTTATCTACAAATTGATTTTTGAAAGAGCTTTCTGGAATACAGACATGACTTTGAAAAACTCAAAGTGGCTCACTGGGAGACTGGATGAAGAAAACCAAAGGAGTGAGTATAGACAGATAAGATGAGACCTAGAAATTGAACCTCAGATCAGTTGAATGTTGAATCTTAAATGTCAAGATGAAGAATATCCAATCAAGAAGACTATGGAATAATCAGTGGAGATCTCTGTTGATAAGATGAGTAAGGTGACATACAAATGTGCTTTGTAAACTTCAAAGTGTTATATAAATTAAAGTTACTACTGTCTTTTTTTTTTTTTTAAGACAGTCTTGCTCTGTCGCCAGGCTGGAGTGCAGCAGCGAGATCTCGGCTCACTGCAACCTCTGCCTCCTGGGTTCAAGCAATTCCCCTGCCTCAGCCTCCCAAGTAGCTGGGACTACAGGTGTGCACCACCACACCCAGTGAATTTTTAGTATTTTAGTAGAGATGAGGTTTCACCATGTTGGCCAGGATGGTCTTGATCTCCTGATCTCGTGATCCGCTCACCTTGGCCTCCCAAAGTGCTGGGATTACGGGCATGAGCCACAGTGCCTAGTCTACTATTGTCTTTAGTAGTTGTAATAAGTTCACTTGCAGCATTCCTCATGGCCAAGACACACATGCATGCACACACATACGCAATT
Source organism: Hylobates moloch (assembly GCF_009828535.3). Lineage (NCBI taxonomy): Eukaryota > Metazoa > Chordata > Mammalia > Primates > Hylobatidae > Hylobates > Hylobates moloch. The sequence goes on along the minus strand of NW_026652288.1, from coordinate 83,182,593 downwards.
TGATCCCTGCCTAGGATTAGCTCCAGCTACTCCCTTCTACATTCCCTGGCATCTGGTCAAATGCGCTGCCTTTCATTCCTTGAACATGTCTTTCAATGGCTCTCCTTTATTTTTTGGCTCACGTTATTCTTGCTGTCTAAAATGTCTTCATGCTTCCCCACCCTCTAAAAAAAAAGAACAGACAAAAACAAAAACAAAACCTTAACTGTGCTGATCATCTATAGCCCTATTTCTCCAATGCTTTATTTTGTTTAATTGTCACACCATTAAACAAAAAATCAAGCCATTAGAGCATTTTTCTGCAATGTTTTCTAGCCTTCAGCAGATTATACCTTGTACTATACCTGTTAATGTGCATGTTTTCTCTCTCCCATTGGATGGTTAAATTCATTACAAACAGGGATAATATCTTAAATAATCTCTGTATTCTTCACAACATCAAATTTAATTCTTGATATGGTATATTGACTCAATAAATTACTTAAAAATTCAATGAATCAGTTGATTAGTAAGGTAATAAATATTTATTTGGAGCAATGCCCCACTTCTTTTGCACAGAAAAGTTTTTAACTAATATTTATTATAGTATTTGGTCTCTAATTTTAATTAATTCTATATTATTACCACATATATTTAATTTTTGCCATTATGTTTTCTAAATTGAAGGGGAAAGTCTTTGTGCTGCTTATGTTTCTCAGGGGATCTTGTTGGGAGAGATATATATATACACCCATCATGACCTCCACTTCATCTCTGCCTGAAGATAATAAGGCTTCAGGATGGGGTTTTGTACTAGGATTTAGGAAGCTACGAGATTTGGAAACAAAAGGCAGAAAGATGTTGAAGGGAGGAGGCAGATGCCAGAAGTCAACATCACAACCACATATGGAACCCAGGCATGCTGTACCAGAGACAAGAGGCTTTGGAAGTAAAGGCAACGCTTCCTCAGGCACAAGTTATCTCATAGTTTTCTTGCTAAAACAGGATCAAATGTCAGCCTTTCTAGAGAGCAGTCATTCCTAAACTGAAAGTCTGGAAGGCTACCGGAAGTTCCCGGCAAGTAATGATAGACATTTTGCAGTGTCGGAAATCTTATGCCCAGAAGAAATTACTTGTTAGTTCTGGGGTGTTGTGGACTAGATTAGGAGCAATCTAGGCTCTTCTTTAAGATAAGACTAAGAAACAAACAATACAAACCCCACTGTCTGATGACAGTTGATAGATTGCTGTATATCTTTAATATATTTATTTTCAGTTAAACAGTCCATAGTAATATATGATCTTCTCTTCTTCAAAGCATTTCATAGCTATTATCAATGAATATTATTTATAGTGTGTAGAGAAAGAAAGATATAGATATGTTGATACCTTGCAAATTCCGAAGAACTTCTCTAGTACTGAACTATCTCAAAAAGGATTTTCCAGATGTGAAAAATAAATATAAATGTTGTTTTTAAGGTACTTTCATAGATTTTTACTTAATCTTGAGTCATTTATTTATTTCTAATTTTTGTCTTTTTATCTTGGGGTAAATGGAACTAACTAAAACTTTCTGCAAATTTTACAAACCTCTGAAATTTGAACATGCTGGAATATACCTAAGAATCTAGTCCAAAACGTAAAGACCTGCAGTAAAGACCTGCAGTAAAACTGGTGCTAACCTAAAATAGACGGGTATTTGAAGCTAAACAATAAAAAAAATCATTCTGTTGGTTGCTTTAAATCTACAGGAGTAAATTTACTGGAGTAAATAAGAAATTAGTCCTCCCCTTTCTCTTCTCTTCCCTTGTTTTCTTCTGCCTTTTCCCTCCCTCCCTTCCTCTTCTTCCCTTTTTCCTTTCCTTCTCTTTCTTCCTTCCTTCCTTTCTTTTCTTCCTTGCTTCTTTTCTTCCTCTCTTTCTTTCTTTCCTATTTTTACTCAATTTCCTTGTTGCCATTCCGTATTTCCATGGCTTAGAAAAAAAGTCATAATGCTCAGATTTATTAAAAAGTGTATCTAGGCCGGGTGCAGTGGCTCACGCTTGTAATTCCAGCACTTTGGGAAGCCGAGGCGGGTGGATCACGAGGTCAGGAGATCGAGACCACGGTGAAACCCTGTCTCTACTAAAAATACAAAAAATTAGCCGGGCGTGGTGGCGGGCACCTGTAGTCCCAGCTACTCTGGAGGCTGAGGCAGGAGAATAGCGTGAACCTGGGAGGCAGAGCTTGCAGTGAGCTGAGATCGCGCCACTGCACTCCAGCCTGGGTGACAGAGCGAGACTCGTCTCAAAAAAAAAAAAAAAGTGTATCTAGACAAAGTAACATTATCACTGAAGTCAAATGATAATCTACATTAGTGTTTTTCATGAATAACTAGAAGTATTCTCTTCATGACAGAAAATCGTTTATATGCAATTTTTAAATCTACTTTTATATATTTCATTTTACTAGCCATAAAAATATCAAAAACTTTCTATCATTCATAGAAAATAAAACATATATTAAGATAATGCTTTTCTTTACATCTCTAGCTAATTCTCTCTCATTATATCTCTACTTCTATTTATATATGCTTTAAAAATTGAGATTTGATTTAAAGTATTTACTTGCTGGTGGGCTTTCTACTTCTGGATAGGATATAGGGGAAGGCAAAACACCTTCACTGTCATGATATTAATAAAAAAATCCTAGACAAATTTAAAAATTCTAATATTCTGTGTGGTTAGTGAAACATGGTGGATGCTAGAAAGTCTTAATGAATCAAAGTCCGGACAAGGGCAAGCATTCAATAGGTGAGCCATGAGTATAGCATCTCGTATTCATTGGGTCAAGTCCTTAGTCTAGGTATAGGCAGACAGAGGAAAGGGTCTGCCATAGACAGGGAGACTTTTCAGGGATAAGGATAAATAGGCCATGCCTTAGACAGCACAGAGTAGGTAGACTGTACGTAGATCAGAAAGAGGCTCATATGCTAAAACAAATGTTTGGGCCATCAATTCTTGCCTATTGAATTTTGCCAAGAAACCAGCAGGGGAAAAGGGGCAGAAAATTGAGAGAAATCATAGTGTATTCCAAGCAGCTTTGATTTTAAGGCTTTACTAGAAATGAATCCAAAGATAAACCAAATATCTGAAACTGCAGCCCAGTGACTTCCAACTTCCAAACTAAGCTCAAAAAGGTAGAGGCAATACTTATGGTAGCTAGTACATCTATTCATAGATGAATTTCAATTTAATTAAATATGAGTGCCATATCAGATCTATTCAACCAAAAAAACTCTGACCGAGGATTCCTACATCTTAGCCACCAGGAAGAGAAAAGAGCTTACCTACTTGGAAAAACAACAACAACAACAAAAATCAAACAAAGCCTTTACTACAATATTGAGTTTTCTATTAGACATACTCAGGATACAAAAGAAAATTATGAGACATATGAAGAAGCAAGAAAGTGTGACCATATCCAAGTTAAAAGTACAGTGAATTAAAGCAGACCTACAAATGGCCCAGGTAACAGAACAGACATAGACTTCAAAATAACCACTATAACTATGATTTCAAAATGTCAAGGGGAAATGGATATAATGAATGAAGAGATTTTCTGTTTCAAAAGAGAAACAGAAACTCTAAAAAACCATCTAAAAATAATTGATGAACTGAATTCAGTAGGTCCTGTAGAAGAATGAGTAAACTTGAAGATGGGCCAGTAAAAATTATTCAAACTGAAGCAAAGAAAAAACGTTGATAAAAAATGAAAGAGTTTAGTGCCTGTGACATGATATTAACTACTTTAGCATGTAAGTATTTGGAATACAGGAGGAGAGGATATATAGGATGTGGTGGGGCGGGGGGGCAAATGAGGAAATAATGACCAGATGTTTTCCAATTAGATGAAAAATATACAATTATAGACATAAGAAAGTCAACAAACCACAGTAGGATGAATACAAAGAAAATCACACTTAGGGATATAATATTCAAAGTGATAAAAACCAATGATATATAGAACATCTTAAAAAGCAAGCAGTGAAAAATAATATTTCAATTAGGACAATAATAGAAAATAACATCTGATATTCTATCAGAAATAATACAAATAAGAAGACAATGCAACTGTATCTTTAAGGTGATGAAAGGAGAAAAAAGAATATTTGTTAATCCGAAATTATATAGACAGCGAAAAAACTTCAAAAAATAAATTTTAAAGACATTTTTACATAAATAAAAGTGGAAAAAATTGATGCTACCAAATGTCAATTATAAGAAAAATGCCAAAGGAAGCTCTTCAAGAGGAACTGATGCCAGCTAGAAATTTGAATCTACAGAAAATATGGTAACTATATGTGTAAATATAAAATACTTTTTTTCTTTAATTTGTTTAATAGACAATTGAATATTTAAAGAAAAGCAATAACAAAGCATCATGGGGTTACTAACATAGGAATAAATGACAGCAACAGCATAAAATATATAGAAAGGGGTTCTGGTATTATATGTGAAGTGGTAAAATATTAATTCAAGGTAGACGGTGATGAGTTAAGAATTTATGCTGTAATTTCGATAGCAAGCACCAATAAAGGGGTTCAGATAAAAAGTTAATAGAAGATATAAAACAGAAGGCTTAAATACATTCAATTATTTAAAGAGCATAGAAAAACAGAATCAAGAAAGTTAAATAGGGCAAAGAGAAAACAATAAAAGAAAGTAGACTTCACAATCTTATAAATAATTATATTAAATGTAAGTGGATTAAATAATTTAAAGATAAGATTTGAAAATGAGAAAAAAGATGAGATAAGTCATATGCTGTGCATAAGAGACACACTTCAAATATAAAGATAGAAATGGGTTAAAAACAAAAAGATAGAAACACAGGTGTCACACAAACCCTAATTACAAGAGATCTGGTGTGGCTATGATGATAGTAGAAAAACAGTCTTGAAGACAGAGTTTTATGACAGATAAAAGTAACATTTCATAATTATAAAAAGGTCCATTCATCAGGAAGACATGACAACTGAATATGTATATACCTAATAAATAAGCATCAAAATTTATTTCAGGGACAAGTAAATGTATCCAGAATGATGGTTGGAAAATTTATCACTACTTTCTCAGTGACTGATAGAATGAGTAAACAAAAAAATCAGTATGCCTAGAGAAAATCTGAATAAACATATCAACCTAATGGATATTTATATTTATATATCCATATAGTTACAAAAAACTATAACTGCACATGGAACATTTATCAAGATATACCATAATCTGAGGCACAAAATGAGTTTCAATAACTTTAAATATTAAAATAATGAAGAATATTTTCTCAGGCACAACAGCATTAACTTAGAAATCAACAGCAATTTTTTTTTTTTTTTTTTGAGACAGGTTCTTGCTCTGTCACCCAGGCTGGAGTGCAGTGGTGCAATCATAGCTCAAGGCAACCTTGACATCCTAGGCTTAAGCAATCCTCCTATCTCAGCCTCCCTAGTAGCTAGGACTACAGGCATGTGCACCAGGCTGGACTAATTGTTAAATAGTAAGAAGGGGACTCATTATATTGCCCAAGCTGGTCTTGAATAGGCTCAAATGATCCCCCTGCTTCAGCCTCCCAAAATTCTGTGATTACAGGCATGAGCCACGGTACCCAGCCAAAAAAAAATAAAATCTTTAAATAAAAACACATCCATATATTTGAAAATTAAGAACACCCTCCTAAAAACAAATTAGAAAAAGAAGAAGGAAATTATAAGGTAATTCAGAAAATATTTTAACTAAATGATAATAAAAGCATACAATATTGAAATTTGTGATTTGCAGCTAAAGCAGTGCTTAGAGAGAAACTGACAGCTAGAATCAATAAGTTAGAAAAAGAAGAGCAAATATAGCCAAGGAATGTGTGCTTGTACACAGAAATTAATCTTTAAAAACCCAACAAAACCAAAAGTTTCTTTTAAGTAAAGATCAATAGCATCAAAACACACTTAGGAAAACTGATGAAGGAAAATAAGAAAACACAAATTAGGCATGTCATGAATGAAAAAGAAAAGATCAACAAAAAATCTTTTAGATAATAGAAATAAAATTTGTAAATAGTAGAGACGTTAGGTGAATAAGGCCACAAGTTAGATGAAGCAGACAAACTGTTAATACACAGCTTATCAGAAGCCACTGAGAAAATTAAAAACCTGAACACCTTCATCTCTATTTTAAAAATTGAATTAATGATTAAAAATATTCCTAAAACAAACTTCCTAAAATAGGCCAAGAGGCTTTATTGTTGAATTTTCAAACATTCAAGGAATAAATAATGTCAATCTTTTAAAAGCATTTTTTCAGATAACATAAGAGTATAGAACACTTCCCAATTCATTTTATGTATAATCCTGATATCAAAACTTGACAAGGGGGCTGGGAGTATTTGCTCACGCCTGTAATCCCAGCACTTTGAGAGGCCAAGGTGGGTGACTGCTTGAGCCCAGGAATTTGAGACCAGGCTAGGCAACATGGCAAAATCCCATCTATAAAAAAAAATATGTATATTTATAAAAATTAGCTGGATGTGGTGGTGCACATCCACCTACTTGGGAGGCAGAGTAGGAGGAATACCTGAGCCTGGGCATTTTGAGGCCATAGCGAGCCCTAATCATGCCACTGCACTTCAGGCTGGGTGACAGAGTGAGACCTAGTCTCAAAAACAGAAAACAAACAAACAAATAAAAAAAGATTGAGAAGGAACACGTAAGAAAAACAGATAAATGTAAACTAATAATTCTCCTAAGATTAGACACATCAGTCCTTACTAAAATATTAGCAAATGGATGGAACAATGTAAGAAAGATTCCATTGGTAAAGTTTATTCAGTAAGTCAAGGGAGGCTTAACATTAAAAAGTCATTCAATATAATTCACCAGTTAAAGGACAGAAGTCATACAACTATCTCAGTTGATGGAGGAAAAAATACTTCCCAAATGTTATGCCCATTCATGATTTTAAGATATATTTCACAAACCAACAATAATGAAATTTCCTTCATCTGATAAAAACTTACTTCTATAATATATTAAGAAATCAACAATACATAGGTAAACAGCTCAATAAAAATGGGCAAATATTTGAAAAGATAACTCATTAAGACATATACATGGTCAATTAGCACACAGAATGGTGTTCAACATCTTTAGTCATTAGAGTAATGCAAGTTAAAAACCACGATGAGATACAATTTCTCATCCCCTAGAAGAGCTAAAACAAAAAAGCTAAAAAATACCAAATATTGGCAAGATAATGGAGCAATTTGAGCTCTCACACATACAGTACTTATGAGAATATATAACTTCTTCATAATAAATGAACCTAAAATTATTATGAAAAACAGTTTGAGAGATTTTTGTAGTTACACGTTTACCCTAAAAACCAGAAATTCCACTCCTAGATGGTTACGGAAGAGAAATTAAAAATTCATAGCAGCTTTTTTCAAAGGAACCAAAAACTGATAATAAGCTAAATGTCCATCACCATGGGAACTGATAAATTGTGGAATACTATTCATCAATAAAAAGGAAGAAACTGGTGATAAACTCAACCTGGGTGAATCTTTCAAATCCAGAGAAGCCAAACACAATTCATTTCTAATGAAGTTCTAGAAGAAGCAAAACTAATTAAAATCAGAAGAGTAGTTTTCTGGGTTGTGCAGGTGTTAGAAATTGACTGAGAAAAAAAGCACAATAGGAGGAACTTTGGGGGATGATGACATGTTTCATTTGGGGATGATGGAAATATTCTACAGTGGGCATTTTTCATTACCATACACAGGATTCTCTCTCTTACCACTACATTCTAGAAATGATAGTAACTTAACTTTCACTGTAGATTTAGTCTGAAAATAAACATACTTCTAAACATACAGAAAGACATGAAGAAACTTCATACAGGTGTGTTTCTCTTCTAAAGTAATTCTAAATCATCTTTAATTTTTAGTTTTGGAAACTGCTAGTACTTTATTAATTATACTATCTGGAAGCTTTATAGAATTATAATTCCCCACATAGATTTTGAAAATAAAGTTGATTCAAATATTAAAAAATTAAAATTATTTGCTGGTGTCACCATACGGCAGCAATTGAATCAACTGCTATTACAAAGATAATCAAAATAAACGTCCAAGAGTCAAACAAGTTGCAGTTCTCCTAAGCCATCTTAATCAACTTATCCTTGCTCTTTCTCACTACTTCTCTTTGATGTACAAATATCACCTATTATTCCCGGGGGAAAATTTAGTCTCCTTTCCTATCCAAAAATCAGTGCCCTGCATATCAGCCAGCAGAGGGCTCAACGAGTAACTTTCCAAGTCTTCACAAAATAGCTAAGAACCCTTCTGTTAGTCAGCTTTTCTAAACATGTAATTTGCCTCTTAAATCTGCACAGGCTGTGTAGCTGATTATTCTTATTAGTTGTTAAACCTAACCACTACTTATGTTCACTCAAACAGTTCTCTTTTCACTTGTCACATACATTCAATTATTCACAGGCATTTGTTATTCCCTGAGTGGACAAATCCTAGAATTTCAGACTTCAAAGTGACCTCTGAGGTCATTTTTCTGTAGTCTTTCAGTTCAAACCTCTTACTTACGAGGCTCTTTCAAGAGAGCCCATGACAGATATTGGGTAAACCTCGACTTGAAGAAAGGAGATAAATAGATTTCCTTTGTGAGGAAAAGCATTGCACTTACACATAGTTCAATTATCTGGCACCAAAAATCTCTCTTCCTGTGAATTCTATTTGTTGATCCTACTAATTAATTCTCTCTGGGTCTATAGAGAGTAATTGCCATTCCTATCCTAGTGGACAACTCTTCATATATTTAGAACCTCTTCTTGATGTTTCCTTAGGTCTTGGGATCAGGCTTAGTAAATAATATAATTTCCTTTTTGCATCTATCCACAGGCAATTAGTTATCTTTTTATCTAGACTTATTTCTTAAGGTACTAGTTAACTATGGTGATCCCATAGTTTGGGAATTTGGATTTTCAAGGCGAATCCTCCAAGTATTTACAATTTGGAGGCATAAGGAGCTCCAAAGTCAGGAAGAGCTTTGTGATCTAACCCACTGCCCCGTAAATTTTAATGTGCATTGAATTACCTGGGAATTTTACTAAAACATGTACTTGATTTAATAGTTCTGAGCCAGGGACAGAGAAAACATATTTTTAGCAAGATTTTATGTCTCTGATCCATGGATCATATTTTGAGTAACAGGATCTAAATAGAATTTCTCATACAGATTTCAAGTTTCAAAAATATAGCATGTTTTTCCACACTACTGTGTGTTATATAAACATACGAGTATGACAAAACATTAACAGTACCACACATGTATAAACAAATGATGCTGAGACAGCCAGGTGGGAAGGGCTCCCTGGCAAAACTGCAACTGGCCTGCGTGCCCAGCTGGAGACTGAGGAAGTTCATGCTGTTTGCAGCGAGGAGGAGCCTGGCTCCTCTTCCTCCTGTGTGAAACGTGGAATTCAATCTGTGAGGTGGGAAGAGTACTAGCAAGAACTCTGGCCTTGTGGAGAGTCCTTGTTACCCCCTTTTTCCTTTTTGCCCAATAAATCCCATTATTCTCACCCTTCAAATCGTCTGCAAGCCTAAAGTTTTGTGGCTGTGGATCAAGGACCCCTTTTTCAGCTAAACTAGGGAAAAGTCCTGCAACAATGCCATTTAATGCAACAATCTCAAATTTGTAGGAAAAATTAGAGGCACTCATATTAGGTCTCCACTGCTAACAATTATTATCTGATGCATAGATCCTTTGAGGAAAAAAAAACTCTCAAATTATTTTTGCGTAGTTAGAGGTCAATAATTGCTCAAAACTTGTCCTGTAATTAAAACCACCATGACTTCTTCTGACCTGTTAATTGAGAGTGATTTCCATGGGCTAACTTTCTCTCCTTCCCAGTGGTCAGCTCTTACTATAGCCATCAAAAAGATTTCTCCAGATTTTCATGAGGGTGAAAATAAATTTCTCCTCCAGGGGATTAGGCACATATACTGCAGAAATTTTCTCATGCGTGATAGTGTGACTATTCTGCAATAAGTCTATTTTAATATGGAGGAAGTAATTTTCTCTTCTCAAAGGAGGAAATCATCCATTTCTTAACAGTAGCCAGCTCCTGAATGGCTTACAAAGAGTATTTTCTATCACTTTTGATACATTTGTTTTACTTAGTTTCCTACTATTTACTAATAGGTGCCTAGGAGCCGAATAGCAGCCACTACAACTATTTTTGAGTATCCACCTCATGTAAAGTTCTGGTGTCAGCCAGGCTTACAGAATTCTGAAAAAGTAGGTACAATAGTTACCATTATATGAGTGAAAAAACATAAGTTCAGAGATGTGAAGTAGCTTGTGTGGGGGTCACATGAGTAGTAAATGGGTAACCTGGAATATGGAGCCAGATGATTTTGGTACCAAGATCACAATGCAATGCTGCCTGCCTTTGAAAGAAATTTCATATTACTGCATAAAAGGTTTTCTCTTGAAGCAAGTAATTATAATAATCCTTAAAATTAAGGGATTCCATCATAGTAGGTTCAGAGTACATGTAAAATAAAAAACGATATTTTTAAATGTGAACTATCCTCTGGGCATAAATATAAGCCTTCTTAGGCTCAGAGATCATTAACAAGAATTTATGTCAAACACAATATTTAAAAAACATGAAACAATTGCTCCAGCTTTTAAGTTATTTAAAGCTCACATATTAACTAAGTGGTAAGAGTATACAACCAATTTAATGAATCCATAATACAGATACTAGCAGAATCCATAATACAGATATTAGCTCCTGCCTGTAGCTTACACATTGAGCTGGTTTAGTTTTGTGGTTTGTTTTCTAAAATATGATGATCCTTAATTTCAACTCTTTCTATTTTTGCTTGTTATTTGGAAAAACTTTTAGCAAGATCCTGAAAATTACACTATTTATCACTAAGATTCCTCTAATTTCTGTGAAAAATCACCTCACCTTATTTCCACAACTCCAGTCCAACTTAATCTGGGACTTCTCCACTGTTAAAGTTATCAATGAAGATGAGACAAGATTAGAAGTGATTAGAAGAAACAGAATAAGCTGTCTCAAATAAGGTGATAATGCAGTAAAGGCAGAAATCTGCTTAGATTTGTAAAAATACTTGAGATGAGAGGAGACAAGCTGTCATGTGTATAGGGAGAAAAATCGGAAGAGTATTTAAATAAAAATGTATCCCTTATACAATGTAGCAAAAAGTGAATAGGTTGTAATGTATATTTTAATGAATCACAGCCACTCAATGTCAATGATGTTTCTGAATAGTATCCTAGTTTACATTCCGCTGTTTAAGACACTAGTGTACCATTAATGCCTATGTTAGTAAAATTAACTTCAGTAAGTAGTTGTCTAATGGTCTCAAAAAGACATTGCAGGTTACAAATGTGGTTTGTAAACATTATGCGTTTTCCAAGTATTTAGCAAATGCTATTTTTTTCAGCAGTCTTAGGAAATATACTTATTATCAAATGGCCATATCAGAGCTCCTATGTGTTAAAGGGAAATGTAAGATAAACAGCTAACATAATTCTTATTGATGAATTCATGTAGGTTATTTCCTTTACCTTCCTGCTTTTCTTGAACTTGAGTTCTTTGTGAAGATTGATGAAGGATATAATAACAGCAGATGATCCTTCCTTGACAACATGCATGTGTGCCCAAACACACTATTCATCAAAACATGACATATATTTTATCCCATTATCTAATCAAGCGAAGAGGATAATATTATAGCTGATTTTTGTTCTATCTCTCTGCATATACTTATTAAAAACACAATTTTATTCATTTTAATTATCTAAATATAATTGGCCTTCACATGTCCCTTGAAAAAAGTCTTTAAGATTGCTAAAGAAAAATTTACAAGCTGCCATATTGTATGGCATGTAGGCAGCATGAAGACCTTCAACTGAGATATTAAAAATCAAGCCTTGACTGAACCAACAACAGGATTCATGACACTTTTACAGCTTTCAGAGTCTAACTCAGTTGACATAGATCCTCATAATCTCCTCATCATCTTCTACATTTTGAAAACCATCATACGCCAGTGACCTGTGGAATTCATCATTGAAGTAGAAGATAAGGTTATGTCACCAATAATGGTTCACTGGAAAAGGTTAGCTTTTAGGAGAGCCTTAGTGATTGACTTCCATAATAGAGTGAGCAATTTTGGATGACTTGTACGTAAAAGAAATCCTAAATAGCTTATACAGGATTGGCTTGTCCTTCAAATTCTAAGGGTTAATGTTGTCAGCTATCTAAATTTGGTTCAGAAATATGCATAGTCATCTTCCGCCAGTAATATAAGCATATAAAAAACTGCTTCAAACAATTTTTACAACAAGTATTGCATGATTTAGCATCCCTCCTGTAAATAAATTAATCTAATAAAGAGTAAGCCTTGTTTTTATTCAGGGAAAAGGTAAATTTTGTTATAAAATGAGAGGTACCTTTTTTTTTTTATTAACACAGGAATATGGACCAATAAATGGAAAAATCTGCATGGTAACACTGAAACTATAGCAAAGCAGGCATACAGGTGAAATAAATCTAATCACTTTGTTTAATCAAAATGTGAAATATTTTCTACATCTCATGTACCCCATACATATATACACCTAGTATGTAGCCATACAAATTTAAAATTTAAAAAACCAAAAGAATAAAAAAGAAAATATTTTGTTTTTTGCTAAAGAATATTTAGAACTTGTAAATATGTTGTAATAACACTCTAGGAAGCTATCTTTCATTTACTCAGGAAACAGGTAAGTATGAGTGAAAAGAAAAATCTTGATACTCTCAAACATATAATTTATCTGGATTTATTATCTAGTTGTGTGAAAAGGGAATAGTTACAAACTATTTCAATCCACAATGATGGTGAAAACATTTGTAGTCTTCAGTACTTTAAAAAACCAATGCATAAACGTGTTTTAACACAAATTATTTTTTGAAATGAAAGCAATTGTGGTAAAAATGACATAATATAGAAATACATATCCACAATTTGTAAGGAGTAACAATAGAACAATGTTTTTCAAACTGTAATACATGATCCATTAAGCATGCATGAAACAGATATAATGGTATATGGCCAGATACTTGAGTTATTTTTTAGTGGTAGAGTGTAGAATAAATACTAGAATATGTCAGAGGACATTACACATAGCAAGGTAAGACTCATTTAATAGAATCTCCACTTCAAATTATATTCATATACAAATATATATACTTTCATATATATAAATATATATATATACTTTCATACACACGTTAGCGTGTTTGTGTTCACTAGATTCTAATATTAAATACAGATATTTCTTTCTACAGGCCTTGGTCAAAACAGTTTCAAGCTGTTTCAATAGTACAAAAATCTAGCCTCCATTACCAAACTAAAATCACATACTGTATTTTCCTTCAGAAAGTTGTCTTAAAACTCACTGATGCCAATTAGCTCTACAGGCAGATCACACTGCTTCTATAACCACTACAGAAGCATCACATGATCTACAAAAAAAATTTTAAAAAAATGTGAGGTGCTGGTATCACTCTGGGTTTCAAGCAGAGTTCCCAGTCTACTCTAGTTTCCTCATGCTTTCTCCTTCACCTTTTCATTATAGTAAGGCATACACGATTTAAAAGTCTGGCTGATCTATAGGAAGCATTTCAGAATCATTTTACATAGGTTTTTGCATCTTCATCTGCCTAGGTCAAATGTCATCAAAGCTTCTTTGATATATTGACCAGAAATTAATTTTAGAGGAGCACAATAGATTTACAGCCCCTATTTGCAAAGGCAATAAACTATGAGGTCCAGAGAAACAGTGATTAACAAGGTGGCTGCATATGGCAAGTGAAGGGCCAAAGGTGTTTGGTTTTGGTAGACACTGGCTTGGAACAAGTAAAATAGAGATAATCTCAATGAACTTTTTGAACTTCTGAGTGTTAGAGAAAGAAGTAAATGAGTAAGTAAATTAACGGATAAGTTATTATAGTGGGAGAAAATGATTGTGGGGAGGGAATGAAATAACTTAGCACTACTCCCGAGATAGTGCTTTGAGGAAAAAAAAAATTAAAACATGTTCAGGTTTTGTTCTTATAAGCCATTAGAAGGAGACATCTGGCCTCCTTACAAAGACTTCTGTTCCTGCCCCCTGTAATAGAAATTGTACTCCTTCCTGCTGGCCCAGAATTGTAATCAGACCACCTGCATTTTATATAGACCCCAAGAGAGTACTAACAACTTCTGATTGCTGATAGCCTGGGAAGAATTCAAACCACTAATCCATTGTCTGTAAGTACTTTATTCTCATCCCAATGCCATAAACAATCTAATTCTCTAAAAGCTGACACATAATACCTAGTATGAAGAGAAGAACTTATGTTTAGTAGCAACCTGAGGAAAAATAAGTACATAAAATCAACAAAGAAGCATCAGTGTGGTTCACCGGAGATCTGGGACTGCATATCTAGATATAATATTGGATACATTGAGAAAATTAGGGCAATCATGGATCAAAAGTTATAACACAGCATTTTTGTGCATTGCAGAGACCCTTCAGGGAAACCCAGGCTCCGCAGTACATTCATTTATCAAAGGAATAATGACCCGAAAACATTCTTCTGGAGACAGTGTGGAAACTATTTCCTTTTTAAAGGAAAGGCACCTGTGGAACTAATTAGGATGAAGTACTTCTTTCAGAGTATGCGCTATAATCCTGTTGAGTGAATAAAAGATTTACAAGACTGTAGTTCATAATGATAGAGAACTCAAATGACAGTTGATGGTGGTCTGTGGTATGAAAACAAGATTTGGAGAGATTCAGACTAATATTCGCTGAAGTAGTCATGAGAAAAAAAAATAGCAATTGTACCCAAGAATAATTTAAATAATGCAAGTCTTTCTAGTCCCAAGTTTAATTAACAAGTACTCCAAAGTGGAGTATCTCCAAAATGAATATCTTACTTATAGAAACATGGGAAAGTTCTGAAAAAATGGGTTCCTCCAGGGAGTAAGCAAGGGACTTATAATAAGAAGGCACATTATTATTTTATACTGTTTAATTTTGTACTCATTGCTTTTTTATGCATATGCACATATTACTTTCTAAGTTATAAATAATATTTGCAAGGAAGTAGTGTTTCTCATTATATTCAAGAATATAAGATATTTAATCATTTTCTTCTTCATCCAAGATATAGAACATTTGTGGATACTGCTCAATTTTATGTGTATGAGTAAAAGCCTGTGTAAAGGAATGATTCTTGACAGTTGTTATCATTTCATTATCAGTTGAACAATAATGCATGAATTTAATAGCGCAGCCCAACTGCCAAGGCTTATCATACCTATACATAACAGAGAGAGGAAATACAGTGGAATATTAGAACTATAGCCTGGAAAAATTCAGAAACCTCAGATCTAGTGGAATATAATTTATGTGCATTTTTCTTTTTTGTTACTCCTATGAGAAAGCCTCAGATTTTTTTCATTTAACCAATATATTTTTATTTAACAGCACTTCTCTAATAAACTTTTGTTCACTTAACAAATATATATTGCCCATCTCACACATTCCAGACAGTATTTTAGGGATTGGATGTACATCAGGGACCTCAATAGACAAAACATGATAATTAAAGTGATTATATAGATGGTGCATGGTATGGGAAAAATATACATACATATCATACATGATACAAAAAATAATGCTGATTCAGAAAATCCCAAGTGCCAGGGGTTTCACTATTTCACAAAATAGAATGCAGTGGCATATTTCTAAATGTCTGCATAAATCCAACCATAATGATATCTCCACCCTATCAGTGTTATGCTGACATATTTCTTACATTGTATAGATTTGAACTCCTTTCCATCATGGCTTCATATCTTTGATCGATACCATTTGAATTTTTTAAAAATATACTTTAAGTTCTGGGATACATGTACAGAATGTGGAGGTTTGTTACATAGGTATACACGTGCCATGGTGGTTTGCTGCACCTATCAACCCATCATCTACATTAGGTATTTCTCCTAACGCTATCCCTCCCCTAGTCCCCCACCCCCTGACAGGCCCCAGTGTGTGATGTTCCCCTCCCTGTGTCCATGTGTTCTCATTGTTCAATTCCCACCTATGAGTGAAAACATGTGGTGTTTGGTTTTCTATTCCTGTGTGAGTTTGCTGAGAATGGTGGTTTCCAGCTTCATCCATATCCCTGCAAAGAACATGAACTCATCCTTTTTTATGGCTGCATAGTATTCCACAGTGTATATGTGCCACATTTGCTTTATCCAGTCTATCATTGATGGGCATTTGGGTTGGTTCCAAGTCTTTGCTATTGTGAATAGTGCTGCAGTAAACATATGTGTGCAAGTGTCTTCATAGTAGAATGATTTATAATACTTTGGGTATATACCCAGTAATGGGATGGTGGGGCCATTACCCTCAGATTTTTTTTTAAATCCATTTATCAACCTAGCATAATCTACATTCTCTCCTGACAAAGCTTTAAAGAAAGTGTATTTCCACATACTTTGTTAAAGTTGTATGTTTTCTGAAATGTACATTTGTTTCTATTTCTGCCTTTCTGGCTTCAATTCATCTTTGATAATAAAAACTTTACAGAAGGCCAGGCATGGTGGCTCATGCCTGTAATCCCAGCACTTTGGGAGGTCTAGGTGGGTGGATCACCTGAGGTCAGGGGTTTGAGACCAGCCTGACCAACATGGTGAAATCCTGTCTCTACTAGAAACACAAAATTAGCCGGGCATGGTGGCACATCCCAACTACTCGGGAGGCTGAGGCAGGAGAATCACTTGAACCTGGGAGGCACAGGTTGCAGTGAGCCGAAATCGCGCCATTGCACTCTAGCCTGGGCGACAAGAGTGAAACTCCATCTCACACAAAACAAAACAAAACACCACACACACACACACAAAACTTTGCAGAGTTATCAATGACCTCCTTATAGTTAAATATAATGACAACTTTTATCTTTTATCATATACTGACCCATCAGTATCATTTCAAATTTTTGGTTATTCACACCCTAACTCTTGCAACAATTTCTTTTCCTGGTTTTTGTGGTACCGCTCCCTGCAGTTCTTTCTAATTCTAGGGACTTCTTGGTTTCCCATGTCTTTAATGTTGAGGTTCCTTAGTTTTCTCTTCTGGGCCCGTTTCCTTTTCATCCTATAGTCTCTTTCTGGATTATAACATGAACTCTGTGACTTAATTTGCCACCTATGTACTGAAAATTCCAAATCTGTATATCTAGGCCAAATCTTTTTTTAACTTATTTTTTTTTTCCTGGTCTTTCTTATAATGACTACATGTTTCTGTTTGGATATGCCACAGATTATTCAAACTCAATATATCTCAAACTTCTCTCAAGGGACTTTTTTCAAATAAAATCCTTTCCTTGTAGTCCCATTTTCAAGGAATGGAACTGGTAGCCACTACATGGCTACATAGTTGCCCAAGCTAGAATTAGGGTGCTTATTGAGTCCTTTACCCCATTCATGATAGGCAATCAATTACTAGAACCTACCTCTTCTATGACATCTGCTTTTCTCTGTCATGATTGCCACATCCTTATGTCTTAAATAAATGCATAGTCTTCTTTCTGCTTTCTCTGCTGCTCTCTATAAACCATTCTCCACACAGCAGCCAGAGTAATTCACACACACACACACACACTCACACAAATGTAATATAATCTTGGTACTTTACTACTTAAAATTAAATAAGGGCTTCCTTTTTTTTTGGAAAAAGGCAATGTCTTTATGATGACTTGGCATGCTATTATGCCTTACCACCTTATTCAACTATTACCCGCAATTCAACATAATACTCCAGGCACTCAGAACATTCTGTTCCTCAATTATACCACGTTTCTATCCATAATTCAGAATTTTCCATAGGGGTTTTCTCTGAAACATTCATCTTTAACCTCTTAGATGCCTGGCTTCTATATATCACTTAGATTTCATCTAAGATATTATTCCCACTAAGAAGTCTTCCCTGACTTCTATCACTGCACTCAAACCTTGAATTACTGTCATTCATCTGTGTTTCATAACAAATAAAATTTTGTTGAACTTAGCCTATATTACAGTTCTCTCTGTACTTGTCTTAAGCTTCATGAGTGCAAAGATTGTGTCTCTTTCTATGCCATTTTATTTCTATCTTCTACTATACTGACTAGCACAGATTTAGAGTTCAATAAATAATTTAAATTGCACATATAAATAAAAGAATCATTATCAATCCTATAGAAGTTTTATTTTTAAAAATCCAAGGTTCTTTGGTTACTCTTACAAGAATTTCACTTATAATATCTGGCTTTATTCAATCTCTTTTAGTCGTGTTTCAGAACACGATATTAGAATACGCTTGCTATCTTCTGATAAACTTTTCACTCAGTGGACACTGTCGGAATCATAAAAAATCCTCAAGACAATTACTCAAGAACTGTTTTACCCCAGTGTATATCCTCATAAGTATACATCAGGAGTTTATGTACTGCTTTCAAAAGGGAGAATAATGCTGGGAATGAAAGATTATCTTGAAAAAGCTAAAAGTTCTTTACTAAGTTATGTTAGGGAAGCCCGACAACCAAGTGATAGATTCATTAGCAATACATCCATTTTTGCTATTTTTATAGAACACTGTTAAGCGCTATGCTAATAGACAAAAGTAGAAAATCAGAACATATGTTGTGAAATTAGTTGGAAGCTATAAAAGCAACATTCCTGTAGGAAGATTTCTGGTTCAAAAACACAGTTTTCTTACATTTTAGCATACAAGAAAAAATTCAATAATATGGTCCTGAAATCAAACAGAATTAAGCTACATCATATCGTCATCTGAGTTGTGCAAAGGCAGGGTAACAAAAGAGCTAGATAAAATGCTATAAGTAAACACTGAGTTTTCTTCAATACATTCTGCTACACCACCTACCGTGAAATAAAAGTTGAAGACATGGAACCTGGACATGACGGGGTAGGAAAGTAAGAGGAAATACTCAGAACTCTAGACACCAGTCACACCAGCTACAACTATTTAGATAAAAGGATACATTCTATAGTTATTGAGAATTGAAAAGACAATAGACATGTGGTATGTATTTTCAATCACTTTAGAGTATAAATGTCAACTATAGCAAACTCTTCCTTAAATATAAAAGACAACTGTATATAAATAATACCAGAGTAGGGAGATGAGACAGGGGTTAGAATGAAAGCCTCTAAAGAGAAGTCCTCATACTGTAAAATACCCCGCGCACCACTTATACTAGGTTAAAAGAAACAAAACAAAACAAAAAACAGAAGTTTCTTCCCTAAATAAAATATAAGAAGAAAACTTAAACATCTCGCATTACCAGTCCCCCAATATAAGGGTTAGCTTCTTGCCTGTTTACCATAAAGAGACTAATAATCAAATCTGTCTATATCTACAGTGCTTCTAGGAAATGCTTATTTACCTCACTTCTAACCATAAAAGGTGAGCAATGATTACTGAAAATTTGAGGAAATCAAGCAATGGGAACGAGAGGGAGGAAGCCTAAAATAGGCAAATAAAAAAGTTAACTTCCAAAGAGACGAAAACGCCCTTTAAAGAATAGAATAAAACTTTTTAAAAGTCACCCCTTGTATATTTAGAGAAGATCTGCAGAATCTGCATACATAAAACAAAAAGAGGATTCAACAAAAATGGAGCCATACAAGAATAAGGCAGGGCTCTTAGAAAGGGGAAATGAATTTTTTCAAAATAAAAATTCAATAGAAGAAATAAAGCTAAAATTTTATAAAATAATTTTAAAATAAACCAATTATATTAAAAATATAAAGTAAATAAGAGAAAACATTTAATGCAGGGGATCAGAGAGGTCCCAGTAACCGATAAATCACAGTTTAAGTATGAGAGAATAAGGGGAGGGATGGAAGTAGTAGAAAATTATCAAATAAATATTAGAAGATAATTTCCCTAAGCAAGGGATTTAACTTTTTGGTTGATAGGGTCCATCAAATGCCCAGCAAAAAGAACGAACAAAATCCACATCTACATACACCTTGTAAAAATTAACATCAAGCTCAAAGGTGACATCACAAATATTTTTAAAGAGAAACAAATAGGTCACCAATGAAGTAAACAGGAATCAAACCAGATTCCAGCAACATTAGATGTATAAAAACAAATAAGACAAAACTTTCAAAGTAATGCACTACAAAAATAATTTCTATGTAAAGTGAAACTATCAATTGAGTATGAGGACTG
Organism: Hylobates moloch; assembly: GCF_009828535.3. Lineage (NCBI taxonomy): Eukaryota > Metazoa > Chordata > Mammalia > Primates > Hylobatidae > Hylobates > Hylobates moloch. The sequence continues at coordinate 83,162,237 of NW_026652288.1, read as the reverse complement.
AATAAAGACATTTTAAGATAGGCAAAGAATCAGAAAGTTTACCACTTCTGTTTCCTTTCTCACTAAGTTAATCCCCCTACCTACAAATAATTATATCGCTATCTTCAGTTCATCAGCTGATGCTTTTACAATTTCAAACAGCATAGCTAAACCTTCATTTTGAATTTCATGAATCACAGACAATATGCACTGAATCCCCATTTTATAGAATAAGAAATGATATTAATGTTCCTACCCTCTCTCTTCACCTTCTTTTTTGCACTACCCAAGTCACGAAGCCTTAAATATACCTTTATGTTTACACGGATTAGTTCCAAACTTTCAAATCTAATAAATGTTATTATTACAATAATGACACAAATATAATTTGTTGCAACCTTGAGTCATACACTAGGATTATATTTCATCCCCCATATATTTTGTAGCCCCATGCCTCTATAAGGAAAATACTTTTAGTGTCAATTTAGAATGAATTCTCCTTTTTAGCACTCTATAAATGCCTTTATAATGTTCTCTATTGTGTACAAGCTGTAAAACATTCTTTATATCTTATAGATTCCCTATATACTGTTTCCTAGAGTGTTCCGTCCACTGACCTCTAGGTCAGCAGTACAGCTATCAGAGTGGGATTGCGTGTCACTGTGCTTATGTATTTACTCATCCTTGGTACATCCTGTTTTTTTACCCAAGTACATCTTCAATTAACTTCTTAAGAAAGTGTGATTGTGGGAGAAAGGGTTGGGTGCCAAGAGCAGTGAAAAGGTTGATGGTGTGAATGAACTAAAACCCTTCAGCGTTATAGCAGGAATAGATACATAACATATAAGTTGAGTTAGAAAAAAATATGTCAATGTGTCATATTAAAATATGCACCAAAGGAGCTACACACAGAAGCAGAAATAGTTGTCACTAGGGAATAGTGTCTAAGAGGAGGGAGGAGTTTGACAACAAGAACACTTGCTTTTCAATAGAACTTGCAGTCAGTCATTAGCTCTGTTCACCAAACATTCCCCGTTCTCTGACCCCTGAGAACATGGCAGGGCTGCACTTCCTGGCCCTGCTTAAGATTTCATGGACCCATGACAGGGGCCATTGCCAAAGACTTGTTACTGAAAATGACATGTGTCACTTCCAGGTGGAGGGTTTAAGAGTCAATGCATAATGCACAACCTTCTTTTTCTGAAGGCTAAGTTGTTGCATCTGGCCCCTCCTATGACCACAAAAGAGGCAAAACACATAGTGGGCCTCTTTGGATTTTGGAGTCAACATATTCCTCATTTGGATGTGTTACTCTGGCCCATTTACTGAGCGACCTGAAAAGCTGCTAGTTTTGAGTGGGGCCCAGCAAAAGAGAAGGCTCTGTAGCAGATCCAGGCAGCTGTGCAAGCTGCTCTGCCACATGAACCATATGACCTAGCATATTCAACAGTGTCGGCAGTGGCAGTGGCAGACAGGGACGCTGGTTGAAGCCTTTGAATGGTCCCTATAAGGGAATCTCAGCACAGGCCTTTAGGGTTTGGGAGTAAAGCCCTGCCATCCTCTGCAGATAACTACCCTTCTTTTGAGAAACAGCTCTTGGCCTGCTACTGGGCCTTCGCAGAAACTGAACACTTAACCAGAAGCCACCAAATTACCACGTGGTGTGAGCTGCCCATCATAAACTGGGTCTTATCTAACCCAGTAAACCATTATAAAGTTGCCCCACTCAATAGCACTCTATCATTGAGTAGAAGTTATATATATATATATGATGGAGCCCAAACAGATCCTGAAAGCACAAGTGAATTGCATAAAGAGGTGACCCAAATGTATATATCCCCACTCCTACTACACTGCCTTCTTTCTCCCCACCAGCACCTATGGCCTAATGGGGAGTTTCCTACTATCAGATGACAGAGGAAGAAAAGAGCTAGGTATGATTTACAGATGGTCTGCACAATAAGCAGGCACCACCCGAAAGTGGACAAATGTAGCACTACAGGACCTCTGTGGGACAGCCTTGAAAGACAGTGGGGAAGGAAATCCTCCCAGTGGGCAGAACTTCAGACAGTTCATCTGATGTTCACTTTTCTTGTAAGGAGGTATGGTCAGATGTGTGATTATATACTAATTCAGGGACTGTGGCTGATGGTTTGTCCAGACGGTTAGGGACTTGGAAGAAACACGATTGGAAAATTGGGAAGATGTGTGTGGAAATTTGGGGAAGATGTGTGTGGATAGGACTTTCTGAATGAGCAAAAAAAAAAAACCATGAAGATATTTGTGCTCCATGTGAATGTTCACCAAAGGGTGACCCTAGCAGAGGAATATTTTAATACTTACTGAATAGCATGATCTATTCTGTGGATTCCAGATGGCTTCTTTCCACAATTACCTAGGGTTGAAGCTTAGGCATGAGCTTCACATATGGACTTCTACTCACGAAGGCCAACTGGCTAGAGCCATCACTGACAGCCTAATCTCCCAGCAGCGTAGACCAACTATGAGTCCCTGACATGACACCATTTCCTCAAGTGACCAGCCAGTTACCTAGTGGTAGGTTAAATGTATTACACTGCTTTCATTATGGAAGAGGCAGCATTTTGTTCTTATTGAAATATACATTTACCCTGAATTTAGATTTGCCTTCTCTGCGCACAACGTTCCTACCAAAGCTATCATCCAATGACTTACGTAATGCCTTACTCACTGTTATGATATTCCATACAGCATTGTCTCTGCTCAAGGAACTCACTTCACTGCAAAAGAAGTGCAGCAATTGAGCCCATGCTCAAAGAATTCACTAGTTTTATATGTTTCCCACCACCCTGAAGCAGCTGGTTTCATAGAATGGTAGAATCGTCTTCTAAAGATTTCATTACAGTGACAGCTAGCTGGCAATACCTTGCAGGGATGGGGCAAGGTTCTTCAGAAGGCTGTATGCGGTCTGAATCAGCATCCAATATATGGTGCTGTTTCTCCCAGGATTCATGGGTCCGGGAATCAAGGGTGGAAACAGAAGTAGTACCAGTCACTATTACACCACTTACAACATTTTTGCCTCCTATTTCCACAGCTTTATCCTTTGCTGGCCTAGAAGTCTTAGTTTCAGGGAAAGAAATGCTTCCCCTAGGTGACACAACAATTATTCCATTGACCTGGAAGCTAATACTACCACACAGCCACTTTGAACTCTTTATGCCTTTGAAGCAACAGACAAAGAAGGGAGTTACCGTGCTAGCTGTGCTGACTGATCCTGGCTACCAAAGGAAAACTGGAGTGCATCTCTACAATGGAGGTAAGAAAGAGGATGTCTGGAATATAGGAGATCCTTTAGGGCATCTCTTGATATTACTATGTCCTGTGCCTAAAGTCAATGAAAGAGTACACCAACTCAATCCAAGCAGCACTACAAATAGTCCAGACCCTTCAGGAATGAAAGTTTGAGTCACTCCACCAGTAAAGAACCACAGCTAGCTGAGGTTCTTGCTGAAGGCAAAGGAAATACAGAATGCATAGTAGAAGAAAGTAGCCATAAATACCAGCTACAACTATATAACCAGTTACAGAAATTAAGGTTGTAATTGTATGAGTAGTTCTTCCTTGTTTTATTATAAATATATTTACACACACACACACACACACACACACGCTAAGCAAATACCTTTTTTTTCTTCCCTTATTATCATGTAACATAAGATGTACTGACTTTATATCACAGTATTTAAGTTATGGAATATCAAGGAGAAAAGTTAACATTACTCAAGGACTTTACCTCCTTGTCTATGGAAGGAATTAGTGTATTGTCAGTTTGTGTGCAGGAGACTTGTATAATAGTTAGTTGGAATTATAACCTAGTTATTGTTTTTATTTGGAGATTAAGTGTGACTTAAGAAGATACATATGGATGTCAAGTTGATAACACGTGGATTTGTGATCATTAATTTTATTTGTCAACCTGACTGAGCCACGAGGTTCCCAAACATTTGGTTAAACATTCTTTTGTGTGTGTCTTTGAGAGTGTTTCTGGGTGACATTAACAGTGAACTGGTGGACTCAGTAACACAGATTACCTTCTCCAATGTATGTGGGTCTCATCTAATCCACTGTAGGCCTGAAGAGAAGAACAAATGTTGAGCAAGGGAGAAGTCACTCTTTTTGCCTGCCTTCAAACTAGGACATTGGTTTTCTGTTGCTTTTGGACTCAGACTCAGACTGGAAATTACACCATTGGCTCTCTTGTTTCTCAGGCCTTTGGACTCAGATTATAACAACAGTTCTCCTGAGTCTCTAACTTGCTGGCGGCAGATGTTAGGACATGTCAGCCTCTATAATCATGTGAGCCAATTACTCATAATAAATTTATCTGTCTACACACACACACACACACACACTCGTGCACACACATATCCCCTACTCTTGGCTTTGATTATCTGGAGAGTCCTGACTAATACATTATGAAAAGACAGCTAGCTATTATTCAACATTGTTATACAGAGTAAAGCATTAAGTAATTAAAACCATTAAGATAAAGTAAGAATTACATTTTTGCTATGCTAGTTAATGTAAGGTATTGGTTCTCCAACTTCAGTGAGTTTGGAGTAGAGGCCATGTTGGCATATTAACAAGTACATGAAGATATTACAATTTAGATAGTCCTTAAACACAACTGAGAATACTGCCTTAATATCTTACTATTTACTCATCAAAACTGAAAAGATTATTTACTTTTTTCCCCCCACATATTGATGAGTGATTAACTCTCAGTGAACAAAGGTAATGAAATGGAAGCTGGGAGTTGGAAGTAAGTCAAAGAAAACTGAACATCACAATTAAAATAGAATTAAATCCTCATTAGCAGGGAAGATTAACCATCTCCAGAATAGACTGTGATTAAGAGGTAGCAGAACCTAAGAGTTATGCCTGATCACCTCTTGGAAGAACTCAGTAGTTGGTGAGCCATTGCTGGATCAGTTTTCAGCTTCCCATCCTCACAGACACCAGAAGGGGAAGATAGGAATCATCAGAAAAGGATTCACTAAGCCAATCAAGTTTCCTAAGGCTCCCACCCACCCCAAAAGCACAATCCAAGAGGCAACTTGGTTTATACTTTCTAACCTCACGGGGGACCTCTCCCTGATGCTGTGCTTTGCTGCGTAAAACTTCTGAGACTGAGGTTTCTCTTTTGTTTTATCACATGACTGCGAACGAGTTAATATGTCTCAGACGGTGAGACCTGACTTGATGACAGTGAATGTTTTCTCAGTTCTATCAAAATTCATCTGTGCATGCCCTTGCGCCTGTATTTAAATCATGTGCCCTATTTCGAAGTAAAAAATACTATGACCATTTGATCTTCTGTTTTTTCTACTTATTTTGACAACAGAAAACCAAAGGCTTGCAATGGTTGCTGAATAAACAATAATGAAATGTAAGCCAACTATTTAAAATGTATAAATCCATTATTAAAAGTGGGTCTTGTTCATCAAAAGTGAGTCAACATCTTATGGTCACTGTTTATACTAGTGTGATCCTCTCACTCTAGATGTGGTGTCTGATAATCTGAGCAGCCTAGATACAATTCTCCTTCCATTTTTTCTTCTTTTTACATATTACTAAGGCTCAGAGCACTGTCTATAGTCCTGCCACTTATGATCTGATATCTGAATACAGTAGGGAATAATATGGATGTTTGGCTGAGAGACAGAATGCACACTACTTAATAAGTGAGTTCTGTTACACTGCTGCATCACAAAGCAAAACTTATCACGTAGCCATGCAAAAAGGAATGTTGTATTTAATGCAGGATATTTTTCACAACATCAAAAGTGCCCTCATATGTTAACAAATTTCCTTGAGCAAACAGTTTTTTCCATATTAGGAACACTATATTTCATAGCTCATTGTCTTTCCACTTTACTTTGATGTAAAGAAGGTCAACATCAAATCTGAAGTCTGTTCCAACTCACTGTCTTCTGATTTGTATCCTTGTGGACTAACCATATGCCTGAAATACCTGTTTTTTTCTACTCTTATTTCCCTTTACTCTATATTTTTAATCTATCCATTTTTATTCTGTTAAATTGTATGTGTTTTTGAAACAGGCACTCTCAGCCTGCCCTGTGATTGGGGAGAGTGGTATTATTCTCTGTAAGTTATTAGTGCTTTTGTTCCCTTCAGTGTTTGCAAAGAACATAACAGCTGCTTACTAATAAAAGTAATGATAGTTAAGGAAATTTGAATTTATTTATTAATCAATTAAAAAGCATGAATCAAGGCATTATGTTGAATGTTGCAGGGGGTGGAGAGCTCCACCAGAGTTAGGCAGGTGTGAGGAAAGGAAATGTGGAAATTGATTTGAAACTTAAGTTTTAGGTAGAAGCCAACTTGGATTTGAATCCTGGCTCTGCCACTTCGTATTGGTGTGGCCTTGGGTAATTACTGTCTTAACCTTAATTTCCCACTTCTTTGTGTCCTTTAGACATTTAAATTGAGATAAAGAAATTAGAAAACTTAGTAGGGAATAGGTTTTCCATTCATTTTAGTTGATTCTTACTATTATAGCTCCTGTCCTAAAAAGCGTAAGATTTAGAGAGCAATAATTCATGTACACAAGAGTATAGTTTAAGGGCATAGGTAATAATGGCCATGAACTGGCATAAGCAAAGTGCCATGGGGGGAAGGGAGACAGAAAGAAATGATTGAAGACAGAGACCCAGCTGGGGCCAGTTTGAAGAAAAGCCCCCAGTGATCTGAATGAAGGGCAACCTAATGAATTTGATAATATATAGTAAAGGTACATCAAGAATCCGAGTAGAAGGGCAAATTGAACATGATTTGTAATTTCAAGATAAAGTGAAAACACTATTAAGAAGAAATGAATAATGAGGACACTTATTTGCAAAAGAAACTATCTGAAAAGTAATATGCTGTTTATGTGGCCACCAAGTAGGATATGAAACTACATTATAGTTCTTTTAAAATAGCTAGCATTTGCTGTGGAATTAATATGTGCCAGAAGACTGTTAGACACATAACAAACCTGCAAGGTAAGCATTATCCCCATTTTCCTGATCAGGAATAAGACTGAATAAGCTTAAGTACTTTGATTAAAGTCACTTAGCAAATGGTGCCATGAAGATATTTTCTGGCTAAAAAGCCAATGTTCCAAAGCCTTTCTTTTCTTTTTTTGAGTCAGGGTCTCATTGTGTGATCCATGCTGGAGTGCAGTGGCACGATCACGGCTCACTGCAGTCTCCACCTCCTAGGCTCAAGTAATCTTCTCACCTCAGCCTCCCAAGTAGCTGAGACTACAGGCGCGCACCATGAGGTCTGGTTAATTTTTGTGTTCTTAGTAGAGACGGGGTTTTGCCATGTTGGCCAGGCTGATCTTGAACTTCTGAGCTCAAGAGAGCTGCCTGCCTCAACCTCCCAAAGTGCTGGGATTATAGGCATGTGCCACCGAGCCCGGCCCCAAAACCTTTCTACATGATCAACCTTGCTTCTATACATAATTGTATCTTAAGGATATTTTTTGATGATTGTGTCAAACATGTCGTTTGGTCATTCATTTTCATGGAGAGTGGGTCTGTCATATAGGATTTCACAACCTTTCTCTGAGAGAGCCATGGGAGAACTTGAATAAATAAGATTACGGGCTTTATTTTCCAGAAGAACCAAGTGATCCTAAGACCTGCCACATCTCAGAGAATGGGGAGTTGCCTGCATACTCATAGGGTAATAAATAACTCAATTGTTTTCTGTGTTTTTCCAGTCATTACAGCTTATAACAGTGTTAATTGCTATGAAATCTCTGTTAAACTAGGCATGCATCTCTGTAGAATTCTGAGGAATTAAAAATCCTTTAATTTGAGAAAAATTATGAAGAAAACAATTTATAAGTAAAGGGGATACGCAAACACCTTCCAATGTTTGCTTTTATAAATTTTCTAACACAGACTTAATTGAAGTATAACAGTTTTGTGTGGGTTATCCAATAATAACTAAGATCTAATCAGAAATTGAAAATAATGTAAGGTTGTTCTAAAGATTAAATCTAATAATTACCATTATGCTAGAATAAATAATGGTATGTTGCCAAAATAGCATTTCTAAATAACTACAGGAAAGGACCATGGGACTTATTCTGGTCAGTGAATCAAGAATACGCATGCAAAATTATTCAGCTGGAGGCCACAGCATTTCATTTTTAATGCAAGATCCCTAGAGTTCTCTTTCCCTCTATCCCACTGTTGGCAGTCTTTAGAATATGGTTGCTCCATCAACTTGGGTTCAGGAGTAAGAAGATATCAAGCAGAACTTTCAGCCAACCTGCAATAAACATGGAGTATCAGGGAGAATAAGTATTTGTAGCTGTGAGTCACTAAGGTTTTGTGATTATGACTGTGGCATAACCTATACCAACAACGTCCAATACAAATAAAATGTGAGCTACATAGGTAATTTTAAATTTTTAAGTGGCCAACCTTAGAAATAACAAAGAAACAAATGTAACCAGTTACATTTCAAGTGTTCAGTAGCCACACATTACTAGTGACTATTCTATCGGACTTTGCTTATTATGGTGAAACAGACAACTTATAGTATCTCCTTAATTACGAAGATTTCTTCAAGAAACACACATATACAAGTAAGACAAGTGGCTTAGAAATAGGAAGGAGTTGGTTAATTCTGGTTTGCTTCAAGATGACAATGGGTTATCCTAGTGGATATGTTCACTAGGCTGTGCGAAAATACAAAATAAAGAAGGCATAGAACATTAGGCATATGAAGGTAATTACGATTATCCTTTACTTTTCCAATCCTGGAAAATACCTATACCTTGAAATATCCACAATTTGGCCTAAGAGACCAAATAATATATATGGTTTTCTTTAACAGATGTATCTCAAAGAGATGGCACCAAATATCTACCATTCTCTAGGGTCCTGGAACTGAAAGATATATATAACAAATGAAGAGAGACTTTTAAACATATCTAAAGCAATCAAGAGTGAAAGAAAGACAAGAACAGAGTAAAACCTCTGGAATTTTAACAAGAAATGATTATTAGTGACATTTGGAAGTATAGCTTTGGCGAATTCGTGAGTTAAGAGGCCAAATTAAAGGAAATTCAAAGGAAATCTAGTGAAGAGGAAATTGAAGCAATGAGTGAAAGGCAATAGTAATAGTAAGAGTTGAAATGCACTTTTATAAAATAGAACTCCACTTTGGCTGAAGAGCCCAGGGAAACTTAATAAGAGAAAACAGTCATTTGTGGGTCTGTGTAAAGCTAATAATGAAATGCAGGATTTTACAAGGAGATGAGTGGCATGAGGGCAAAAAAGAGCAGAGGACTTAGAAAAGGATCAAATATCCTCGCTGGAGGCTTAAAAGAATCAAATGTAAGGTAGAGCTTTAGACTGGCTGCCAATCAAAGGTGAAATCTTTGATCTGTTGGGAATTACATGTTTAAATAATTGGTTACCTTAACTTTGAATATAAAGCATGAGATTTATAGGTAGTTGAAAGTTTAGCTGGAATAAAGAATATGAGAACTTGACTGACTAGTAACATGATTTCCATAGATGTGTGTGTGTGTGTGTGTGTGTGTGTGTGTGTATTTCACACAGGTAAAAATAAATACAATATTTAAGAAAAATAAAAGTGAACAAAAATCAAGTTCATCATATGTGCTAGAAATAGCTTTAAAAAGGAATAAAAATCTAAATAGAAGTAAAGATTTTTTCTAAAAATTGAATATCATAAAGGTTTCTTGTACTTTTAAACATCCTAGAGAATAAACAACAATATAAAATTCAAAAAGAATTGCAATGTCCATCACAGCACCATGTTATTTTGCTTATACACTATTTTTCTACATTTATACCAAACTTTAAAGTTCTTGAAAAATCAAGGTCTCCAAGTGCTATGCCTCTATATATTTTCACCAGTTTTCCTGGCATCAAAGTATTTGAGGAAATAATAGCAATAAAAAGGCAAAATAAAATAGTTACCTAGATTTGTATGCTTAAACATAAAATTTATGGAGTGCATGTTAGTTTAAAGAAAAGTAAGCCTCACAATACACAGCCATATATTTTTTCTAATAGAGTAATTATATATTCTAAAAATGAAGAGCAGAGTAGGTCAAAGACTAGCAAAAATGACAGCGAGAATTTTAGAAGAAAGAAAGATTTTAAAAGCTTCATAAAATGGTAGAACTGGAAAATTATGTCAATTAAAGCAAAGCCCAAGAAAACCCAAAATACTTTTAAAAACTCATTTTAAAAAATGAGCATCAAACAGTAAAAGTAATTTTAACTAAAACAAAGAGCATTTAAATGTAATTATAAACTAAATGACAAAAGGAAAATGATGAAGTATAGTCTAGAAAGTAATTATTTAAACTCTCTTTTCAGAATTAAAACAAAAGAGCAGGCATTTGCTTAGCATCAGATCAGATTTTTTAGTAGAAAGGTGAAAAATTAAAGAACCATCAGATTAACACTTTAAATAACAACTCAATAATGTTTTCTCTGCTGATAGAAGACCAACGCCAACAGCTTTCAATAAAAAGTGCTAAATTAAGTCAATACGATGAAAATTTTTAATTCACTCATATGGTTAAATATCTGTAAGTAATTTAACTAAACTCACCTCAGAAAATTACCCTCACAAACAGCTTTTATGTTTGAGGGGGATATCTGCTACTTTCCAACAGAAAATATGTCTCCCCTAGGTGAGTTTAACTTCTGTTTCATTCATCCACACCCTCTCTCTTCCAGGATGACAACACATAGAACTCATCAGTGTCCTTTATTCCTTCCCCTCATTCACCAAATGGGGATCATAATACCTACCTCAGAGTCACGGTGAGAATGAAAACAAGGCTGGTGCAACTAGGCACACAGAAAGTGCCCCATAAGGTCGGGCATGGTGGCTCACGCCTGTAATCCCAGCACTTTGGGAGGCCGAGACAGGAGGGTCACTTGAGGTCAGGAGTTCGAAACTAGCCTGGCCAACATGGTGAAACCTCGTCTCTACTAAAAATACAAAAATTAGCCGGGCATGTTGGTGTGTAACTGTACCAGCTACTCAGGAGACTGAGGCAGGATAATTGCTTGAACCCCGGAGGAGGGGGTTGCAGTAAGCCGAGATCACGCCACTGCACTCCAGCCTGGGTGACAGAGTAAGACTCCATCTAAAAAAATTAAAATAAAAAAATAAAGGAAAAGAAAGCGTTCCATAAATTAGGAACATGGGATTTGGGGAATTACCTAGTCCAGTTCTACACCACTGATACCTGACCACTCCACCCAGGGCTAGAGGCCGGTCAACCCAACCAGCCAACTCCACCACAGCTAATATCCAGCCACACGCACATCCTGAAAGGTATCCTCCCCTTCTCTATACAAAGTAGCAACATTACTGCATTGAAGAACAGGTTAGCCACAAAGCTGTCTTTATTGGGTGGAACAAAGAGATTCTACCCCAAAACCATTTCTACTGAGAGCTGACGGTCAGGCATTTCCCACGGCATTCAGCTGCACTGTGGCCTAGAGATAGATGGACAAACGGTGTGGATCTGAACTAAGAGTCACAAGCCCCCAGGACAGGGGTGTGATAAACAGATCAAGTTCTTGCCGATCTAGCGAATGGAGCTGGTGCAGCCTCTTCAACCCCAACAAAGATCTCAGTGCATTTAACCAGGAGCCCTCACTGTCACCCCCTTAAGTCTGGTGCTTGTGCTCTTCATTGGAGTATTATGGGCAAGCCAGGTGGCCCAGATCTGCCCATCTGTGTCCCCCCTTCACCCCGAACAGTGCTGCCCAGCGCATCACATGAAACAACAGAGAGCACCTCATAGTAAACAAGTGTCAAGTACATACTCGCCTGCTTTTGCGCTGCTGGCTCTTACCCGCAAGTGCCACCTACTGGCCGGTAGGTCAAACTACACAATGCAATATAAAACTTGCCAACAGAAGTGCACAGGACCATAGCAGCAAAGCCAAAAGGCCCCTACCTAACATACTGTACAGTCACACCCTCAAGGTGGGGTGGGGGAATAAATAAAATAAAGATAGATTTTTAAAGTTCCATCCAAACAAAAGTAACTTCAAAAGCAAGAAGTGTCAGCTTCCCTAGATGAGAAGGATCCAGCCTAAGAATTCCGGTACCATGTAAAATCTGAATGCTGTGAAACCATCAAAGGATCACACTAGCTCTCTAGCAATGGACCCTAACCAAAATGAAAATTCGGAAATTACATAAAAATTCAAAGTATAAATTGTAAGAAAGTTCAATGAGATCAAAGAAAAGGTTGAAAACCAACCCACAGAAACCCTAAAAGCAACCCAGGAAATGAAGGAAGAGATAGATGTCTTAAAAACAACAACAAACAGAATGTTTGGAAATGAAAAATCCACTTAAATGAGTTCAAAATACAGTTGAAAGCTTTAAGAGTAGACTAGACCAAGCAGAAGAAATCATTTCAGAATAATTCGAAGATTGGTCTTTCAAATTAACCCAGTTAGACAAAAGGAAAGAGAAAGTATTTTTTAAAAAATAAACAAAGCCTTGGAGAAATATGGAATTATGTGAAGTGACCAAACCTATGAATTATAGTTACTCCTGAGAGAGAAGAAGAAAAACTAAGAAATGTGGAAAACATATTTGAAGGAATAATGCAGGAAAATTTCCCTGATCTTGCTAGAGATGCAGAAATTCAGATACAATAAACTGAGAAAACAACTGGATGATACTATACAAGATGGATATCATCAAGGCATATAGTTATAAAGCTATGCAAGGTCAACGTAAAATAACAAATATTAAAAGCAGCTAGAGAGAAACATCAAATCCCCTATAAAAGGAATCTCATCAGACTGACTGCAAACATCTCAGCCAGAAGACATTGAGACCTATTTTTAGCCTCCTTAAAGAAAAAATTTTGTCAGTCAAGAGTTTTATATCCTGCCAGACTAAGCTTCATAAATGAAAGGGAAATAAAGTCATTTCCAGACAAGCAAACACTAAGGGAATTCATCACCACTATATTGAACCTACAAGATATGCTCAAAGGTGTTCTAAACATGGAAATGAAAGGACAATACTCACTGTCATAAAAGGACATGTAAGTACAAGGCTCATAGAAGACCCTATAAAGCAATTACACAATTGAGACTTCAAAGCAACTAGCTAACAGCACTATTATAGGAATAAAACCTCGCATATCAATATTAACCTTGAACATAAATGACCTAAATGCTCTACTTAAAAGACGGAGTGGCAAATTGGATTTAAAAAAACTAAAGCAACATCAACAACAACAAAAACAAGACCCAACCATTCGCTGCCTTCAGGAGATTCACCTAATGCCTAAAGACACCTACAGATTCAAAATAAAGGAAATTACCCATCTAACAGAGGATTAATAACCAGAGTATATAAGGAGCTCAAACAACTCTATAGGAAAAGAAATCTAATAATATAATTAAAAAATGGACAAAAATTCTGAATAGATATTTCTCAAAAGAAGACATACAAATGGCAAACAATTATATTTAAAGGTACTCAACATCACTGATCATCAGAGAAACACAAATCAAAACTATGATGAGATACTTTTCACCTCAGTTAGCGCGGCTTTTATCCCAAAATCAGGCAATTACAAATGCTGGCATGGATGTGGAGAAAAGGGAACCCTCATACACTGTTGCTGTGAAGGTTCTCCACTATGGAGAACAGTGTAAAGCTTCCTCAAGAAACTAAAAATAGAACTAGGTATACACCCAAAGAAAAAACAATCAGCATATCCAACAGATATCTGCATTCCCATGTTTATTGCAGCACTATTCACAACAGCCAAGATTTAGAAGCAACCTAAGTGTCCATCAGCAGATGAATGGATAAAGAAAGTGTGGTACATATACACAATGGAATACAATTGAGCCATAAAAACGAATGAGATCCTGACATTTGCAACAACATAGATGGAAGTGGAAGTCATTATGTTAAGTGAAAAAAGCCAGGTACAGAAAAACAAACTTTGCATGTTCTTACTTATCTGTGGGAGCTAAAAATTAAAATAATTGAACTCATGAAAACAGAGAGTAGAAGGATGGTTAGCAGAGGCTGGAAAGGGTAGTGGGGAAAGTGGGGATATTTAATAGGTACAAAAAATTGTTAGAAAGAGTAAATAAGACCTAATATTTGCTAACATAGCAGGGTGACCATAGTCAAAAATACTTTAATTCTACATTTTAAAATCACTAAAAGAGTATAATTGGATTGTTTGTAACAGAAAGGATAAATGCTTGAAGCAATAGATACAAATTTACTCTGATGTGATTATTATGCATTGGATGCCTATATCAAAATATCTCATGAAACCCATAAATATATACACCTAATATGTACCCACAAAAATGTAAACATTTTAAAAAATGTAAAGGGATAGAAAAAGATATATCACACAAATGGAAATTTAAAAATTAAAAAATGAAGAGCAGTAGCCATTCTTATATCAAACAAAACAGATGTTAAGCCAACAACAGTTAAAAAAAAAAAAAAACAAGGAAGGGCATTATATAATGATACGGCACTAAATGCAAAAAGATTTAACTATAAATATATATGCTCCCAACATAGGAGTACCGAGATTTACAAACCAAATACTACTAGACCTAAGAAAACAGACTGATAGCAATTCAATCATACAGAAGTAGGGACTTCAACACCCCACCGACAACAGTACACAGACCCACGGATACTAAATATCTATGGATCTAATAGATATTTACAGAACATTCTCCCCAACAACAACAGAATATACATTTTACTCATTTGTGCATGGTACATTTTCCAAAACTGAGCATATTTTTGGCCATAAAGGAAAGCTCAATAAATTCAAAAAAATAAAAATCATATCAAGTATCTTCTTGGACCACAGTGGAATAAAATTAGAAACGAATACCAGAAAAGAACTCTGAAAACTACACAAGTACATGAAAACTAAGTAACCTGCTCCTGAATGACTTTTGGGTAAATAACAAAAGTAAGACAGAAATCAAAAAACATTTTTGAAATGAATGAAAATAGAGACACAACATACCAAAACCTCTGGGATACAGCAAAAGCAGTGATAAGAGAAAAGCTTATAGCATTAAATGCCTAAAACAGAAAGACAGAAAGATCTCAAATTAACAACCTAATGTTGCACCTCAAGGAACTAGAAAACCAAGAATAATTCAAACCCAAAGCTAGCAGAAGAAAAGAAATAACAAGGATCAGAGCACAATTAAATAAGACTGAAACCTAAAAAAGATATAAAAGATCAATGAAACAAAAAGTTTGTTCTTAGAAAGGATAAATTTCTAGGTTAACCAAGAAAAAAAGAAGATTCAAATGAGTACATATCAGAAATGATAAAAGTGACATTATAACTCATACCATAGATATACAAAGATCATCAAGGAATACTATGAATACCTCCATGTGCACAAACTAGAAAACCTAGAGGAAATGGATAAATTCCTGGAAACATAAAACCTCCCAAGATTGAAGAAGAAAAAAATAGAAATCCTGAATAGATCAACAATGTGTCACAAAATCAAATCAGTAATAAAACATCTTCCAACAACAACAACAACAACAACAACAACAAAACCCACCCAGGACCAGACAGATTCACAGCCAAATTTTACCAGACATAAAAGGAGCTGGTACCAATTTTACTGAAACTATTTCAAAAACTCAAGAAAGAATAATTCCTCTCTAACTAAAAACCTGAGAAAGAAGTATTCCTCTTATAACTAGTCTATAAAACTAGTAACCCTCTGATCAGGTAAGAACACAACAGCAACAAAAAACTGTAGGACAATATCCCTGATGAAAAGAGAAGCAAAATCCTCAACAAAATACTAGCAAACTGAATCCAACAGTACACCAAAAAGATAATTCATCATGATTGGGGGCAGGGGTTTTTATAACAAGAACGCAAGGATGGTTCACATATGCAAATCAATGAATGTGATCCATCACATAAACACAATTAAAAACCAAAACTATATAATCATCTCAATAGACACAGGAAAAGCATTTAACAAAATCCAGCATCTCTTCATGATAAAAACCCACAACAAACTAGGCATTGAGGAAACATACTTCAAAACAATAAGAACCATATATGAAAAACCCACAACCAACATCATAATGAATGGGCAAAAACTCAAAGCATTCTTCCTAAGAAATAAGACAAGACAAAAAAAAAAAAAAAAACTCAAAGCATTCTTCCTAAGAAATAAGACAAGAATGTTCACTCTCACCCCTACTATTCAGCACTGTACTAGGAGTGCTAGCCAGAACAAACAGGCAAGAGAAAGAAATAAAAGACATCCTAATTAGAAAAGAGAAGCCAAATAATCTCTGTTTGCTGATAACATGATTGTATACCCAGACAACCCTTAAGATTCCTCTGCAAAACTCCTAGACTAGATAAATGACTTCATTAAAGTTTCAGGATACAAAATCTATGTACAAAAATCAGTAGCATTTCTATACAACAACAATGTCCAGGCTGAGAGTCAAATCAAGAATACAATCCTATTTACAATAGGCACAAAGAAAATAAAATATCTAGGAATATAGCTAACCAGGGAGGTGAATCATCTCTATAAGGAAAACTACAAAACGCTGATGAAAGAAATTATATGAGAAAACATCCCATGCTCATGGGTGGGAAGAATCAATAGTGTTAAAATGACCATACTCTCCAAAGCAATCTACAGATTAAAAGCAATTCCTATCAAATGGCCAATGCCATTTTTCACAGAATTATAAAAAGCAATCAAAAATTTCACATAGAATCAAAAAAGAGCCTAAATAGCTAAAGCAATACTAAACAATAAGAAAAAATCTGGAGGCATCACATTACCTGACTTCAAATTATAGTATAAGGCTATAGTAACTAAAACAGCATGGTATTGGTACAAAAATTGACACATAGACCAATGGAACAGAATAGAGAACCCAGAAATAAAGCCATATATCTATAACCCACTAATCCTTGACAAAGTTGACAAAAATAAACAATGGGAAAAGGATATCACTCAACAAATGGTGATCGGAAAATTGGCTAGCCATATGCAAAAGACTAAAACTGGATCCTTATCTCTCACCATATACAAAGATTAACTCAAGATGGATAAAATATTTAAACATAAGACCTGAAACTATAAAATTTCTAAAAGAAAAACTTGGAAAACTCTTCTGGATATGGGCCTATGCAAAAAGAGTATGATGAAGATCCCAAAGGCAAATGCAACAAAAACAAAAATAGACAAATGATATTTAATTATACTAAAAAGCTTCTGCACAGAAAAATAAATATTCAACACAGTGAATAGACAATGTGCAGAGTGAGGGAAAATATTTGTATATTATGCATTTATAAGGAATTCAAACATCTCAATGATAACAACAACAAAAACAAATAACCTCATTTTTTAGAATGTGGGCAAAGGACATGAAGAGACATTTTTCAAAAGAAGACATACAACTGTCCAACATGCATATAAAAAATGCTCAATATAACTAATCATTAGAGAAATGCAAATTAAAACCACAAGGTGATATAACCCTACACCAGTAAGAATGGCTATTACTACAAAGTCAAAAAACAACAAAGATGTTGGCATGGATGAGGAGAAAATGGAACACTTACACTCTGTTGGTGAGAATGTAAATATAGTTAAACCCATATGAAAAACTGTAGGGAGAGCTCCCAAAGGACTAAAACCAGAACTGCCATTCAACCCAGAAATCCCACTACTGGGCATCTACCCAAAGGAAAAGAAATAATTGTATTTAAAAAATAACAACAATGGCCGGGCGGGGTGGCTCACACCTGTAATCCCAGCACTTTGGGAGGCCGAGGTGGGTAGATCACTAGGTCAGGAGATCGAGACCATCCTGACTAACACGGTGAAACCCTGTCTCTACTAAAAATACAAAAAAAAAAAAATTAGCTGGGCATGGTGGCAGGCACCTGTAGTCCCAGCTACTCAGGAGCCTGAGGCAGGAGAATGGCGTGAACCTGGGAGGCAGAGCTTGCAGTGAGCCGAGATCATGCCACTGCACTCCAGCCTGGGCGACTGAGCAAGACTCCATCTCA
Source organism: Hylobates moloch (assembly GCF_009828535.3). Lineage (NCBI taxonomy): Eukaryota > Metazoa > Chordata > Mammalia > Primates > Hylobatidae > Hylobates > Hylobates moloch. Next base: position 83,144,083 of record NW_026652288.1, on the reverse strand, counting down.
AAACAACACAACAACACCTGTATGCATATGTTCATTGCAGCACTATTTGCAAGAGTAAAGTGAACCAATCTAAGTATCTAAGTGTCCATCAGTGGTGGACTGGATAAAGAAAATGTGGTATGGATACACCATGGAATACTGTGTAGCCATAAAAAAGAATGAAATAGTGTCATTTGCAGTGACATGAACGGGGCCAGAGGCCATTATCCTATGTGAAATAACCATAAACAAAAAAATCAATGTATAACGCATGTTCTCATCTACAAGCGGGAGGTAAACAATGGGTACATATGGACATAAAAATGGAAATAGTAGACACTGGGGACTTCAAAAGATAAGGAGCTTGGAAGGTGTGCAGAGAGTTGAAAATTACCTATCGGATACAATGTTCATTCTTTCTGTGATAGTTACGCTATAGTGGTGGGGACTGGGCTTCTAGTATAACTAGTAATTACCCACTACTATGGTTATAACCTGAACATGTAACCCCTGAATATAAACTGTAATTTAATTTAAGAAAATGCATAGAATGGATTGAAAAACAAGTAGAATTTATTGTGTTCTTCCAAATAAAACATGTTTAAAATTAAAAAAATCTGAATCCAAATCCCGCTCTGTCATTAGAAGCTCTGTGACTGTTCTTAATGCTGTAGAATATACCTCATAGTATTAACTGCGAAGATTAAATGAGTATGTAAAGTGTTTAGAACAATGTCAAGCAAATAATAAATGCTACAGAACTATGTTCACTATTATTATTATTAGGCTCAGAGCTCCTAATCATCCTGGGAGGTTCTGGAAGTAACAGTACTAATAAATAAAAGGTCAAACTTTCTATGGGGGCAGACATAACTAGGAGGATCAGAAAAAGGCTCAGAATTTGTGATCTGAAAAATTAGTGAAAAACAAGGCACCAGGCCATGAGTACAGTGCTGATTCTAGGCTTTACTACTCTCTTTTTGAATCACTGCCTCATTTGGGTGTTCAATACTTTTAGGCATATATTGTCTACAAGGAGATCCATGGTTTTAATAGGTAAAATTTGTAGGGATAGAAGGCTAGCACCTCTATGGAGATCTTACACACTTCTCCATGTGATCTGTGGCTTCACCAAAGTCTCAAATATCTTCACTCTAATCCTGGCTCTGTCATTCACTAGCTTTTGACTTGAACAAATTATACGGTGTATCTAACCCTTCACTTATGAAATACCAATGTCTCAGGATTTCTGTGAATTAGAGGATATTATATGTATGGTGTCTGCCATGCATTCAGCAGCAGGTTATGAAATACTAGATATACAGTCTCCCTATCTGAATTATTTCTTACATCATATACCAGCATAATGTGGTTCTTCTTAATGCCTCTCTCTTCACACAGTATAGCAATTTTACTCCTGTCTGTGATAAATGCCCATAATGCCGTATAAACTCCTTAGACTCTTGCACACACTGACCATTATCAGGCCTTATTATACCTGCTAACTTCAATTGCCATCTCACTATTTCACCTCTCAAGCTAAAGAAGGATGCTACCAACTGAGGTGGCCACATAAATGAGATGAGTCCTAAGTTTCTTTTCACCTGTTATATTCAATAATTCTAGTTATAAAAGTAGCTCTCTAAAAATATGGGGTTTTTTTGTTTTTTTTTTTTTTGAGACGGAGTCTCGCTCTGTCGCCCAGGCTGGAGTGCAGTGGCGCAATCTCGGCTCACTGCAAGCTCCGCCTCCCAGGTTCACGCCACTCTCCTGCCTCAGCCTCTCCGAGTAGCTGGGACTATAGGCGCCCGCCACCACGCCCGGCTAATTTTTTGTATTTTTAGTAGAGACGGGGTTTCACCGTGGTCTCGATCTCCTGACCTCGTGATCCACCCGCCTCGACCTCCCAAAATGCTGGGGTTACAAGCGTGAGCCACCGCGCCCGGCCAAAAATGTTTTAAATTCAAGTTGGCTCTTCTTTTAATGTCTGCGTTACCTAAAACCATCTCTTCTGTTTGTTTGCTCCTTAACAAACTCAACCCAGTTGTTTCTCCAAAAACTAAGTTTTTGGTCTCCAAGCCAGATTATGTCACTACCTGTTATGCATCCTGCAACTCCCTCAAACATTCTAGGTTATGCTGGCCCCTGATTTTTCATGGTCCTATTACCATAAAAGCTTTGACCACACTACATTATGATTTGATGAATATATTTCTGACTCACTCAGCTGTGTGCTTTTGAAGACAGAAATAATGCCCTTTCCATATTCTCAGCCCCAGCATTAACTCAGTACTTGTTTTCTAGTGTGGGCTTTATAAATGTTAAGTGACTAAATAGATGATCACTCCTTTTATTTCAGTGAAATGACAAAGGTTATTAATAACCAGTCCCTACATTTGTTCATTCTCATCTCAACAAAATTTTGCATCTACTCCTATTATATTGGACTAAGTACAAATAGAATCCAGCAGCATGTTACAAGACTGTATTAATCCATTTTTGCATTGCTGTGAAGAAATACCTGAGAATGGGTAATTTGTAAAGGGGTTTAATTGGCTCATGGATCTGCAGGCTGTATAGGAAGCATAGCAGCTCCTGCTTCTGTGGAGGCCTCAGGAAACTTACAATCAGGGCAGAAGGCAAAGGGGAAGCAGGCACATTTTACGTGGCCAAAGCAGGAGAAGAGAGAGAGGAGGAAGGTGCTACACACTTTTAAACAACCAATCCTCACAAGAACTCAGTATCACAAGAACAGCACCAAGAGGATGATGCTAAACCATTCATGATAACTCCGCCCCATGATTCTACCAGGTCCCACCTCCAACACTGCAGACTACAATTTGGCATGAGATTTGGTGGGGATACAGATACAAATCATATCATCCCACCCTTGGCCCCTCCAAATGTCATGTCCTCACACTGCAAAATACAATCATCCCTTCTCAACAGTCCCCCAAAATCTTAACTCATTCCAACATTTACTCAAAAGTCCAAAGTCCAAACTCTCATCTGAGATAAGGAAAGTCGCCTATAAGGCTGTAAAATAAAAAATAAAAAATGTTAGTTACCTCCAATATACAATGGGGATATAGGCGTTCAGTAAATAATCCATTCCAAAAGAGAGAAACTGGCCCCCCCAAAAAAGGCCTACAGGCCCCACACAAGTTCAAAACCCAGCAGGATAGTCATTAAATATTAAATATAAAGCTCCAAAATAATCTTTGTCTCCCTGTCCCACATCCAGGGCACACTTGTGCAAGGGTGTGTTTCCAAAGCCTTGAGCAGCTCTGCTTCTGTGGCTTTCCAGGGTTCAGTCCCCGCAGCTGCTCTCAAGGGCTGGTGTTGAGTGTCTGCAGCTTTTCTAGGTTCATGGTGCAAGCTGCCGGTACATCTACCATTCTGGAGTATGGAGGATAGTGGCCCTCTTATCACAGCTCCACTAGGCAGTGTCCCAATGGGGACTCTGTGTAGAGGCTCCCACCCGACATTTCCCCACCATGCTGCCCTACTAGAGGTTCTCCATGAGGGCGCTACTCCTGCAGCAGCTTTCTGACTGGACATTCCAGCTTTTCCACACATAGTATAGTAATCTAGGCTGAGGCTTCCAAGACTCAACTCTTGGACTCTGCACACCTGCAGGCTTATCACCACATGAAAGCTGCAAAGACTTATACTTTGCACCCTCTGAAGCAGTGACCTGAGCTGTAGCTGGGCCCCTTTCAGCCATGGCTGGAGCTCAAGCTTCTGGGATGAAGGGTGCAGTGTTCTGAGGCTGTGCAGGACACAGGGCTGTGGTCACGGCCAACAAGATCATTATATCCTTCTAGACCTCTCTGGGCCTGTAAAGAGCGGCTGCTGTGAGGGTCACTGAAATGTCATCGAGGCCTTTCCCCCATTGTGTAAGCATTTGCCTTCCTTTTAGTTATGCGAATTTCTGCAGCCAGCTTGAATTTCTCCCCTGAAAATGGATTTTTCTTTTCTGCCACGTGGCTGGGCTGCAAATTTTTCAAAGTTTTACACTCTGCTTCCTCTTTAAATATAAGTTCCAGTTTTATGTTATTTTTTTGCTCACACGTATGAGCATAGGTTGTTAGAAGCAGGAAACAAAAGATTCTCAAAAGCGGGAGGAAAAACTCCATGAACAAAGTCAGAAAATAAGAGATAAATGAGGGAAATATTTGCAACTCATATCTCACACACACGACACACACACACAGACGCATGTGCACACACATACATACACATACTCATATATATAATACATGCATACATATATACCTTTATAATATATAAGTATATATAACTATAACTATGTATACACATACCTACATATAATTATAGTTACAGTAAATGTAATTATATATGTATATACATATAAATATTTATAACTCTGTAAAATTTGGAAACAGCTCATCACAAGACCCCTAGCTCACTAGAAAAATAATGAGCAAAGCATGTGAACTGTTTACCAAAAAGAAAAAAAAGTCAACATATGGTTCTTAATCTTAGGAAAAAAACGTATCTTTCTTATATTAGCACAAATGCAAATGCAAATGAAAATAAGATACTTTTTAACCAATCAGTTTGGCAAAAAAAAATTTGTCTGGTAACACACGGCACTGATATCATTGCCTAAAAGCAGCTGAAGATCTAGCTGGTAGGAAATCTAGCTGGTAGGAACGTGACCAGCAGTACAGTTTCTGATGAGGCAACTTAGTAAAACCTTTCAAAATTAAAAACAGATACACCCTTTGATCTAATTTCTCATTTAAAGCCTTTTCTCATATGTACAAAAGGATGGTTGTATGAGAATATACATTGCAGTGATATCTTTTATTTCACAGGTTTGAACAGTCTAGTTGTCCATTAGTGTAGAGCAGATTAAATAAAATACAACACATCTATATATTGGAACTTCATAAAGATTTAAAAAATAGGGCATGCTATATTACCACCATGGAGATAGATGACAGATAGATATGATAGATAGATAGATAGATAGATAGATAGATAGATAGATAGATAGATAGATAGATAGATTTGAGAAAGCAACGTGCAGAAAAGTGCATTATGCTGCTGACTGTATAAAATGTTTTAAAGAATCACATACATATAAACATAGATGTTGAGAATACATAGACTGTATATGGAAGGACGAAAAGAAAACTAATCACAGGAATTGTCCCCAGGATGGGGAAAAGCATGACTGGGTGACAGAGGACACAAGCAGATTAACTTTTCACTGTATACTCTGTTGTGCTTTTCAGTTTTGTAGCATGTGTATATATTAGCTAATGAAAATGAACAAAAACTATTTTAGAAATGTAAAGTAAAAACAAGAGACACTCCTTTTCTCCAACTCTTTTCAAACAAGTCAACAAACCAACAAACAAAATCCCTGCAATTATTCATATTGTCTTCTGTCTGCTCTCTTAGTTTTTATTCCCAAATTAAGAAAATATTTTTAAGTAGCTACTTCATGCCATACATTTTGCTAGACTTCAGGGACACAGTAGTGAAAAGGGCCAAGGTCTGTGCTTTCGTGGAGCTTGCAGTCTAATGGAGAAGAAAACTAACCTGGCACTAAAGGAAGAGTCTGATAAGTTTATTAATATAGAATACAAAGGACAATAGGGGCACCTTATAAAAAGGGCATCTTATGTACATTTTGAGTGCTATAACATCATCTCCAGAGAAAGTAACTTTTAAGCTAGAAAAGAAGGAATGGATCATGAAAATGAGTTCCATTCAAGGAAAAAGTTGCTGAAGTGTCAATAAGGGGTTTTAAAGAGTTTGATAAGAGATATATATCTGAAAACAGACTGGAGAGAGGAAGACCAATTAGTAAATGATGGCAGCAATTCCATACAAAGAAGATAATGATAGGAATTTTTTTTTTTTTTTTTTTTTTTTTTTTTTGAGACAGGGCCTGGCGCTCTGTTGCCCAGGCTGGATTGCAGTAGCACGATCACGGCTCACTGCAGCCTTGACCTCCCTGGGCTCAGGTAATCCTCCCACCTCAGTCTCCTGAGTATCTGGGAGTACAGATGCATGCCATCAGGCTGGCTACATTTTTTGTATTATTATTTTTTTTTTTTGAAGAGATGGGGTTTTGCCTTGTTGCCCAGGCTCATCTCAAACTCCTGGGTTCAAGCCATCTGCCCACCTCAGCCTCCCACAGTGCTAGGATTACAGGCATGAGCCACCGTTCTGGGCCAATAATAGGAATTTTAAAAGCTGGGATAAACTGAATAGATTCAAAACATGTTGACGGGTTTAGACTCACAAGATTTGATAACTGGATTTTGGAGATGAGAAAAAGAAAGGAGTTAAGAACTATTCCTAATTTATCCGCTAAAGTAACGGTATGATTATATCATTCACTGAGATAAGGAACAAAGAAGAAAGACTAGAGTTAGAGAGAATTCAACATTCTACACGTTGAGTTTTGGGTGTCTGAAAGATATCCCAGCGAAAATGTCCCATAAGCACTTGAATATACTAGTCTTCAGTTGCTGGAAGTATAGATGTGGAAATCATAACTACAAAAGCTAAATTTAAGTCATGAAAGTAGATGTGATTGCTTCAGCAAAAGTTTACACAGAAAAAGAAGAGAACAAACTTTAAAGAAATGTCATAAAGGTGGTACAATTGTGGAGTCAGAGTAAAATATACGAAAGAAAGACTAGTGGAAAGAAAAATTAGAGAATAAGGAGAGCATTAGTATCACAGAAAGCAACACAGAGAATACTTCTATAAGAAGTAAGTATTCTACACATGTCAAATATAGCTAAGAGAAAATATAATAAGCACTAAAAATTAGTCCATTGTATATTTTGAATAAATAATTTTATCAATGAGTAATGGGTGCAGAATTCATACTGTCTTTGGTTGAGGAGTAAGAGAGAGTACTGAGATTCAAAAAAATAAAACATAAATAAAAAAAAGAAGACAGAGTGAGAGATATTTTGCAAGATGTTTTGAGAGTGAGGGAAGTGAAAAACAACAGTAGCTATGAATAAACTTCCACAATGAGTGGTCTGTGTTTGCCCTTCTTTGTTCTGCAACTAATTCCTCCATGCGTCTTCTAATTCTGAATTCCCTTCTCATTACTTCATTTAAGGGCCATGAGAAACTCATACTGGAAGAGATAGATAGTGAACACAAGGAATTATAAAACAATGTGCATATATCCCTCTTTGAACAACTTGATGCATGTCAAAAATTCATTAACAGAAACTAGAAGAAGCTTTTATGAGAACATAACAAGTGACTGATGAGGATAATTACATTAATAAATTATTAATTGCCTACTAAGTGGCAGATCTAATACTTAAAGATATATGAATAGAATGGTAATACATTAAGTACATAGTAATGATAGTAAGATAATATGTATATAAATAGAATCAGTCTTTTGAATCCTTAATATAATTCTATGAAGTAGATAAAGCTAATCAATTTGTATTATTCATATTACTACCAAATTATTGAAGTCAGATTTTACACTCAGTAATTTATTAGCTCAGAATCACGGTCTTCTGCTAATACTCTTTCGCTTCCTAAGCCCTATTGGTGTCAGAATGATGGGAAGCGACATGTTTGATAGAGAGTACCATGAAAATACTGTATGAAGAACATTCATAAAATTGAACAGCTAGGCAGATTTCTTGAATGTGATATTGAGAAATCTGGACTTTGTTTTCTAGGCAATGATGAACCACCGAAGGGTTTTAGAGGGGGCAATAGATATAGCAATGTTTACAATATAGAAAGATAATTATTGGCATCTATGTCAAAGATAGAAGAGACTGGAGGTGGAAGGAAAACTTGGAAGGTGATTTCAACAGTTTGGGTGAGAGTTCAAGAGGAGGGAAATTACCATTAGCTGACATAAAAAGTTCAGGAAGAGGAGTATATTGTAGGAGGAGCATGAATTCTGTTTTTATCACCTGGAATTTGATGAACCTCTGGCTATCTAGATGGCGATATGAAGACAGTATATGAAAAGGTGGAGCTAGAACTCAAGAGAGCTGTACGGATTGGACATATTGATTTCAATATATTCAATAAAAAGGAATTAGAGAATGCAATACATAATAGTAAGTTAGAATATCCAAGCTCTTACCCTTGTATTATTCCTTCTATTTTAATAATATGTGCTCCATTAAAAAATTTGTCACTATCATCAGGGATGATTTCCTTATCAGCATATTTTTAGAAGCACCCAAGATAGTACTTTCTGTATATACAAGGTCAATGACAATCTAAGAAAACTAAATTGAAGGTAGCAGTCCAAAAAATAAATTTGCAAAATAGAGTTCAGAAAGGATAAAAATCATATGGTCTCTCAATAAATGTAGAAAAAAATTGATAAAATTCAAGACCCTTTCATGATAAAAATGAATAATCTCAAAATAGTGTGCTACTGGCATACAGACAGATAATATATAAGAATGGAACAGAATAGTGAGTCCAGAAATAAACCCATGCATATATGGTCAACTGATCTTCAGCAGGAATGCCAATCTAATCTTCAGGAAATGAGGGCTACGAGTATAAAAATAAAATATTAAAAACTAAAAGAAAAGAATACCAAGTATCACAATGGATAAAGGATAATTTCTTCAACAAATGGTATTGTAAAAATTGAATATTCACATGAAAAGAATGAAATTGGACCCTTCTATCACATAAAAATCAACTCAAAATATATTAAACACTTAGATATAAGATTTGAAACTATAAAACTATTAGAAGAAACACTGGGTAAAACTTCATGACATTGGTCTTAGCAATTATTTGATGAATGTTGTCACCAAAAGCACGGGCAACCAAAGCAAAAATAGACAAGTGGGACTACAGCAAACTAAAAATCTTCTGCAAATCAAAGGAAATGATCAATAGAGTGAAAAAGCAACCTACATAATGAAAGTTTTGCAAATCATATATCTGATAAGGGTTTAAACTCCAAAATATATGAGACTCAATAATAAAATAAGTAATAACTTGATTCAAAAATGGGCTAAAACCTTGAATAGACATTTTTCCAAACAACACAAATGACTAACAGGTGGGAAAAGATGCTCAATATCACTAATAATTGAGGAAATACAAGTCAAAACCACAATGAGATACCATGTCACACCTGTTAGGATGGCTATTATCAAAAAGAGAAAAGGTAAGTGTTGGTGAGGTTGCGGATAAATTGTTGCCCTTGCGCACTGTTGGGAGGGATGTAAACTGGTACAGTCACTGTGGAAAACTGTTTACTACCATATAATTCAGCAATCCATTCTGGGTATTTATCCAAAAGAATTGAAACTAGGGTTTCTAAGAGACATTTTTTTCCATATTTATTTCAGTACTAGTCACAATAGCCAAATGTAAAACAATCTAGATGTCTATCAACATATAAATGTATAAAAAATTTACTTTGGTATATGCATACAATAAAATACTATTCAGCCCTAGAAAAGAAGGAAATCCTGCCATATGTGACAACATGGATTAAAGTAAGGACATTGTACTAAGTGAAATAAGCCAATCACAGAAGGACAAATACCACAATATTCCCCTTACATGAGGTACCTAAAATTATCAGATTCAAGGGGGCAAACAATATAATTGTGGTTACCAGGGCTAAGTGGTATGGGGAAACAAGAAGTTGCTGATCAATGGGCACAAAATTTCAGCTTTCCAAGATGAATAAATTCTTGATATGTGCTGTGTGACATTGTGCCTATAGATAACAGTGTTATATTGTACACTTAAAAATCTGTGAAGAGGGCAGATCTGATGCTAAGTGGTTTTACCATAATTAAAATTTAAAATAAATAAATAAAATTCTCACTTACAAGTGACAGCTAAACTACCAGAACACAAAGGCCTAAGACTGATATAATGGACTTTGGGTACTTGGGGTGGGGAAAAACGAGAGGAAGTTGAGGGATAAAAGACTACATATTTGGTACAGTGTAAACTGCTTGGGTGACAGGTGCACTAAAATTTCAAAAATCACCACAAAAGAATTTATCCACATAACCAAAAACCAACTGTACCCCCAAAAACTATTGAAACAAACATTTTTAAAAATCTCAAAAAATAGATAAATTTCAGGTAATTATTCTTCAATATGATCCTGTATGACTTTTAAAAACATACTCATTAAATCTCATATGATTCATTCAGAATACATCAGACTTATGTACTGAGCATTGTTTATGTGTGCAGTCAGTATGTTTTAGAAGGGCAGTGAGTAACTCAACATGATATCATGGTATCATTACACATAGCAATGTTAATGTTACACAATGTATAACACAACACATTGCTCACTGCAACCTCTGCCTACTGGGTTCAAATGATTCTCCCGCCTCAGCCTCCCGAGTAGCTGGGATTACAGGCGCCCGCCACCACGCCCGGCTAATTTTTTGGTATTTTTAGTAGAGACGGGGTTTCACCGTGTTGGCCAGGCTGGTTTTGAACTCCTGACCTCAAGTGATCCACCCGCCTTGGCCTCCCAAAGTGCTGGGATTACAGGTGTGAGCCACCATGCCCAGCCAACACATATATTAATGAGAGTGATGGAAGATTTCACCGAACAGTGAGAACGTATCTATTTTATTCATCAAAAAATGAGAACATATTTCATTAAGAAAACTGGGACTTTTGGTTTCTACTTTGGTATCTATGGAGCTTAGAAGTTGCTGTTCTGTGTTAACAACTTATGAAAAGCTGAACAAACAGAAAAATCAACAACATTTCTTAGGTTAATCAGAGAAGTGAGGTTAAAGGGCAAACCACTGCTTCAAAAATTAGTGAGAAAGGCGAATATAGAAAATCACAACTTACCTGAGCAGAAATTCATGAGCATAAACCTCCACTGGAAGCAGTGCTGGGGAACAAAAACGTAAGCTGTAAATGACAAATTGCTGAAGGCTCAGTCTGAACAAGTCTGAAAGTGAGACTTGTTCCAAAAGTGTCTAGAAAGGATTAGTCATAGGGGCACACCCGTTCTTTTGTGAATTTTACCTACAGGAGGTCTACTACCTCCTCACGGCAATCATCAAAGGAACAAAAATCTCATTTTCAGCAGAGGGAGGGGAATTGTAGCCATTTCAAATACATCAGAACATTCTGTAAGAAACTCTGCCCTCAGGAGAAACTATTTTACCAGAACCTAATGTGCCAATGTTTATCAGAGCCTAACCCAGTTAGGGGAAGGGAAATATCCAACTCCAGCTTCCTCTAGTTTTCCTAGCCCACTTTGGGAGGTGGGGGACTTGAGAAGTGTTTGAAAGCTCACGGTCCAGGGATAGGGGGTCACCAAAAGACTGAGATCTAATGATAAGACTAAATCATTTCCCTCCTTCCATGTCTTGCTTTGCATTACTAAAGATATATTTACTGAAGTTCCTTTTACCCATACATCAAGCTCATCTTTCAACATAAAAATTACAAGACATACTAAAGGCAAATGAAACAGAACAAACATCAGAACAGTCAGATATGATAGAAATGTTGTAACTGACAGTGACAGGCGCAGAGAAACTCTAGGCAGACAGGGGTGGGTCCCTGGCAAATCCTCGCCTTTGAACCGAAAAGCCTGAAACTCGCAGCCCAAAGTGAGAACTTCCATCCCTGTGTGTCCACTCTCTCCCGATTGGTTCTTTCTGAATAATGTCTTTTTATCAATCAAATGTTTCCTTTTCAAAAACTACCTATGGCCCACCTTGTCCCCATCCTGTGCCTATAAGACCCCGGACTCAGCCGGCAGAGGTTAAAAGCAGCTGGACATCTGGAAGAAGCACCTGGATGTCAGAGAGAGGCAGCTTGACTTCAGAGACAGTGGCTGGACATCGGAGAGAGGTGGCTTGACTTCAGGGGAGAGTGATTTCCCTTCCTGTCCCCTTTCCAGCTCCCCTCTCTACTGAGAGCCACTTTCATCACTCAATAAAATTCTCCACATTCACAATCTTTCAGTTCGTCCATGTGACCTCATTCATCTTGGGCACCGGACAAGAATTCAATATGCACCGGGTGTGGATACCCCAAAAGGCTGTCACACTGGCACTTTGCCCTTGCTGGCGGAAGGCAGCTGCCCCATGCTACAAGGCAAAGGGCCCACTGAGCTGATAACACACTGCTGTCTGCAGATGGCAGAGCTAAGACAGCATTGTAACTCAGCCTCTGGGGTCTTGGGGTCAGAGGCACCCTGACCTGGACACTCCCATGGGCCTGCCTGGAGTTCACTTCTGCCAGCACCAAAGCAGCTGGTTCCTGCACTTGTTTGTTTGCACGCTCCCACCCATGAGGGGTTGAGTGGGTGGGCTTAGTAAGTGATGCACCCCTGTCATGAATCTCAGGAAGGGGTCAAGAAAATACCCTGCAATATAATTATAAGGTAAGGAATTTTTTAAGCTATGATTAATATGCAAAGAACTTTAATGAAAAAAGTAGGCAACTTGAAAAATACAGATGGATAATGTAAGCAGAGGGATGAAAATTCTAAGAAAGAATTGAGATAAAAAACGCCTTCAGTAAACTCATAGTAGAGTGGACACAGCTGAGGAAAAAAATCTCTGAGCTTGAGGATATGACAATAAAAACTTCCAAACCTGAAAAGCAAAGAGAAAAAAAAGGCTGCAAAAACCCACAACAAAACAGAATATTCAAGAATTGTAGAATAACCAAAAAAGGTCTAACAAGCATGCGATGGGAATACTAGAAGGAAAAGAAAGAAACAGAAGCAATATTTGAAGCAATAATGACTGATAATTTCCCCACATTAATGTCCAAACCTCAGATTAAGGAAGCTCAGGGAACACCAAACAGGATAAAAATCATTATACCTTTGTCTAAATCGACAGAATGTGTAACACTTAGAATGTACCCTAATGTTAACAATGGACTTTGGGTGATAATGATGTATCAATGTAGGTACTAACTGAGTTCAGGATGTTTGTCAATAATGGGGGAGGTGGTAAGTGTGTGGGGACTGGGGACATATGGGAACCTTTTTTACTTTCTCGTCAGTTTTGCTGTGAACCTAAAATGGGCTATATAAAATAAAGTTAATTACTAACAAAAACAAAAACAATTTGTCATTTGCAAGTTTCAGTGCATTTTGTTTAGCAGAAACACTGGTCTAAAGGAATAACTGAGCTTTTTCTCTTCAATACAAAATGATATGCCTTCATATCAAATGTTTCCATAAATCCCTGTCATAAATTAATAGAATAACCATAAAATTATTGATATTATCTTAGCTGCATTGAAATTTAAACTATCCTTTTCTTTCTCAACCATGCACAAAAGAACATTTGTCTGTGCTAGAATTGGTTCCTAGATTTAAGATAAGTTAGTATGAGTAAAAGGAGAACCCTAATCTCGCAAATTTGTAATAATCTATCATATACCAAGTAGTAACAATGAAAATTGTATGCTTCATCCTGGATTCTTTCCACATTCATTTCCAGACAGGACCCAGAGCATACATCCTACATGTGATTTGTGAAAGGAAAAACTCTCTGTGCTCTCTCTAGGGCCTTCTCATCTCCTGTCAGACTAGTGAACAAGATGAGTTTCTTTTTGTAACGACAAGGCACAAAGATAATTTATCAACTGGAGAGCACAAACAATCCTTTATTCAGCAGTATGACAAAAGGTTATTTAGCTTCTGGCATCTACTATCATTCTTGGAAGAACTAGGCCCAAGAGCCAATACGATAATTAATACATTTCCAACATCTGGGCAATAAAACAATTTTTTATGAATGTTAAACAATGAAAATAGCAAATGAAAATCTCCCATTCTCATATTTATCTATCTGAACCTTTCACTGCAGAGCCAAATTCACCTGTGTTCTGGCTATAAAATGGGGATAGTGATGACATACTAGGAAGATACTACACAATTTGGGAAATTCATATTACTAAGTGTCATTTAATCATATGGACAGTGATGATATCACCTGCTGAGCCTAATGGAGACTAACCCTTGCCAAGAGTGCAGTATTAAGTTAAATGGCAGGTGAGTGATATCAATCATCACATTGAATAAGGGAACCAAATTTAAAGAAAGAGTTGGCGTCTCAGTTTCGCTACTTGTCCTCCAGCAGGCTTCTTCTCTATTCATAAACAGAAAGAAAAATTGTGTTATGTGGAGTTCCAAAATTTGGAATATATTTAAATCCACCTTATATTTTGATCTTGTAAGTGGAGAATTTACCTTGTACATTGCTCCATATGTAGATTCTTGTTACAGCCAAATGTGATTCCTATCAAATCTATTCCTGTGACTAAAACTGCTGTTCTGTGCACTGAAGCATACTCCATGTGCTTATCTCCTTCACATCCATTGAAACTGGATAGTTCTCATAGTTTACAAGCAAACCTGCTCTCCTGAAATTAACCCATTGGTGCAAAAGACATCAAAACAATCAATTCACAATTCTATAGAAAAAATATACAATAATACTTTTAAAATTCAAATGTAGTGTATGGACCTTATAGTTTCACATGGGGTATAATTTTTGATGTTCTCAAATTAATCTAAGCATGTTGGCACTATTCTTATCTAACTATGCTATTTAGTTATATATCCTGACTTATTGTTTGCTACTGAAAAAAATCATTTAAAATCCCTGAATATAGAAATACTATTTATAATTTATTCATTTATTTTTTGAGACAGGGTCTCGCTCCCATCACCCTGGCTAGAGTGCAGTGTTTAGTTTCACAACATGGCTCACTGGAGCTTCAACTTCCCAAGCTCAGGTGACCCTCCCATCTCAGCCTCCTGAGTAGTAGAGACTATAGGCACCCACCACCACGCTAAGCTAATTTTTGTATTTTATGCAGAAATGGGGTTTCACCATATTACCCAGGCTGGTCACGAACTAAATACATTTTTGATATCAAAAATTTGAAAAAATAAAAACAAATCTAGAAAGAGTAATGGGAACTATATATGGAAAAAAGCGTCAAATGGGATGAAAATAGTTTAAAAATCCTTCAAAATATCTAAATGTTAAAAACATCAAGATGTGTTATACATATACTTACTGTGTAGCAACAAGTTTTGACTTAGAGCTGAATAGGTTATGTTAGAATTTTACTTAGTGCTTTATTTGTGGCAGTGGGTGGGTGGTGGGGAAGGAGACTGTATAACAATAAGATACTATTTAATGAACTTCAGGTTTCAAAATATTCTTAAATACGGACCCTGTAAGAAAGAAATTTGTATGTATTCCAGAGGTACCATCTTTCTGATGGACTTGGCATGATGGAATTATGACATGAGAATATCAAAAGAACATCAGGACTATCATGGAAAATTGTTGCATTATAAATGAGAAGACACCTGATACAAATGGGCTGGTTGAGCTGGGGCAGCGGAGTCAGGGGGTTAGAAGGAACAGGCAGACCAAGAAAAGAGTTCGGGCTGGGCTTGACCCTACTAGGAAACAGCCTGCCTCCCTCATATTCACCCTAGGGCTGTTAGCCCTGGAGAGGAGAGTTTGATATGACTGGAGAACTGTATTCCTTGGGGAGCAAACTGAAGAGCTGTGGACTTCTTTTTTAATGAGTAGGACAAAACTCGAGGTTACTAACTCAGAGGAAACTGGCAAACGACCCACAGGACCAGCAGACCAAAAAGGAGCAGAGGGAAGGCAGGAGTAGAGGGCTCCAGAGAAGAACAACCATACAGCAAAAAGCACTTCCACGGGAAGAGTCATGTACCTCTACCCCAGCCCATTTTCTCCTGGCACTTCTAAGATGTAATAATGTTCCGGCAGATGTATAACATGGGGAGCCTCGGGGATAGCGAAGATTACACAGGAAAAGCCTCCCTGCCTTACATTTTATTTTCCATGGTAGTTTTATGGTGTTCCAATCAAGACCAAGTGGAAAAGAAAAGTCCCTAGATGACATAAAATCACCTAAGACACAAAAGGATCTGTCAGAAAAAATAATTACATGCATCATAACGTAATTTATTAGCTCACTGATCAAACAGAAGAGACATGTAGTAATACCTTTGTAACCCTGGCTGTAAAACAAAAGAATTGCTAATCATAACACTAATATTATGAGCCAAAATTACAAAGAGAAGAAGAAAAAGCCAAAGCAAAAATAAGAAAGGAGTTACAGGTTACAAATACTCTTAGCAGTGATATGTTAGCCACTAAAAGTAGACAAAAGAACCCTAAAGTGGATCTTCTTTATGGGAAAAAACACCAAGTATTCAGTTGTCCTGAAGACAGAATTTACAACACACTAATTCTATCACTAACATTTATTAGGTACCTGATATTTACCTCTCAATTAATGAGGTAGGAAGAGGTAGTGTTAACACCCTCTTTTTACGTTGAGTAAACTGAGCTGTAGCTAAATAAATTGTCCAGGGTCACAAAACTGCACGTTTAACAGAGGAGCCAGAAGTTAAACCCAGATATGTTGCTTCAAAGGCAATGTCTTCCCTAATACCAATGCCTGTTTGCATTTTTTTGTATTCTAACAACTGTCAGGAAAAGTGGGCCATATTTAGCATAATGTAATACTTATAGTCACGATTAAATCATTTTTAGAATGTAGGCAGGAATATATATGTACACACACACACACACTATTTGGGAAAGTAAGGAAAGATGTACTGCATTTTGAAATAATTTCATCAATACAACATACAAAAAATTCTACATTTACATAAATAACTATTACCTGAAAACAATCACAAAGACAAACGATTACTTGCTAATTTGCTGAAGACCATGTACCATGGTGGACATACTAAGTGAAATCATAATTATTTCAATAGCAATCATAGAATTCAAATACATTCTCTCTTACTGGGCATTAGTAATGACCATAAGAAATGAAAATTTGCATTCCAAAACAAAACAATCCAGTTAAGAAGAGAGAGCTAATTGTGCTATCATTTTTTTTATTTTAATTGGATGGATTTGATTGTCCTTTCCAAACCATGAAAAGATTCCTCAACTAATTCCTCCACTTTCAGTGTGACAAAATGTTAAGGGCAGTTCTTGGTTCCTCCTTCCATTCAAAAGCATAGATTTGTGTGGTCCAGAATAGAATAAACCTGAGGTTAATTCTTTCTCGTCAGCAGCAAACATGTACTTATTCCCTACAGCAGAAGTGAAAAAATTTAATCCAAAAGAATTATTTTCCTGCAGAGAAGTGTGAAGTAGCAAGTGTTCAGGGACCCAACTCTACATCAAAATCTGTTTCAGCCTGAAGTGAGAAGGGTTTGGGTGCAGAGAAGACTAAGGACGAAAAAGAATACTGCACATTAAGGCAAGACACTTGCACAACCATTTGAAAAACCAAGTGTTACAACTGAGTTTAAATGTACAACTTGTGATATTCTTTTTCATTTTGACCTTTCTTTTAAAAACTAGAGTCTCCTCCTTAAAAAGTTTTTCTGAACACTAAACGCAATGACTGACACAACTGAAAATATAGCATAATGCAGTAGTTCTTGATCATTTTGTGATAGGGATCTCTTGGCAATCTGGTGAACCAAGCTGTTGTCACAGAATGTTTAAAAAATTCATTAAAATAAACAAATATAGAATTCTGATGGAACCAGTAATACTGTTAACAACATTTTAAATAAATGTAATATGGATATTTATGTGTGTCTTAGCACATTCTGTAACAAAACATAGTAGCAGGTTTAATACCTACCGTAATTTCAAGGTAAGGATGAGTAAAAATAATATTTTAAAATGTCTGTAACAACTGTAAAATGGTATGAGATATTTGTGTTTTCTGTGTTGAAGTCACAATTATAGCTAGTTACTAGCGTGGTGTGTTGTCTAAATTCATAATTAAGGGAAATGTTACAATTCAGCAAAGGACTATTAATTTGCCCAAGAAATCTTGACAGTTAAAAAAAACTAAAATAATATAATGGTAAAAACAGTTAAATCTAAGAGTGCAGAAAGTTTTATTAAACCTTATTTCATTAAAATCTGAAATATATAGACTCTAACAGGAAGACATTTCCTAGATATAAAATGGTAACCCTCAGCTTTAGTATGTCGAACTAGAAGCACTCCAAGTTCTTTTCTCTGGTAAGTATGTTTCCAAGAGGATAGAAAATTCCTTTTGCCAAAGGAAAAAACAGCAAACACCATTTTGAAACTAAAAAGTATCATTAATAATATGGTCAAGGTTCAAGGTTTATCAGGAACACTAAGCAAAAATGTATATTTTCATTATATTCATTGATTTATTTATAAATATTTACCTGGTGCCAACTATATGCTAGTGGTTTTAGAAATACATGGTATTAGCTGTTGAAATTATTACTTGTTCATTTGTTCATTCATTAAACATATATACATACAAATTCTGTAATAGGCAAATTCTTATTTTGGGTGTTGTACAGCAATGAGCAATATACATATAGTTCTTTATCCCATAAAGCCTCTATTATAGCAGATGAGAAAGACTTCAAACAAGTAGTTATTTAAGTCATTATTTAATATTTGTGCTAAATTCAGTGACAGAGAGGAATCGACTGCCAATGAGAGTTAGGATAACAAGAAGATCCTGAATGGTCAGGAAGGGCTTCCAAGGAAGTGACATTTTCACCAAGCTTTGAAGAATAGTTTAGGTAATGGGAGATGAGGTAAGGTACAATGGATGCAGAGAACTTTCGAGGTGGAGGTAATGTTCCAAGTATACCAAGGAACAGTATACCAAGGAGCTTGATATACTGAAAGACCCTTAGGAGAAGAGTGGTGCAGAATATCAGAATTCTCTGGAGAGGCGGCAGATATTAAATTCTAAAGGGCATTATGGGCTATATTAAACACATGGTCACTAATTTAAGAATTATAGGAAGCCAATGCAGAATTTTAAGTAAGGCAGTGGCATGATGTAGATCTATGTTCTCAGAAGTTCGCTTTGGCTGCAATATGGCTGCTGGATTCCATGCAGGGAGCTCCATTACAATCTGCCAATGCTGTAAGCCAGGTAGGGGTTAAAGTGACTTGAATTCAGGTTACAGCAGTGGAAACTGGAACTAGGATAATTCAAGGAGTGTTCATAAATTAAAAGTGATGTCTTAATAAAGAGGATGAAAAAGTTGGGCATCCAGAGTAAGTCTCTGTTTCCTAACTCAAGCAATGGTTGAAGAGTGATGTCATTTACTGAGACACAGAATGGAAGAGGAAGTCTGGATGTGAAGGAGTCCGTGTGTGTGCGGGGGGGGGAGTGGGGGAAGGGCATATTTTGTTCAATTACAGACTTGTTAAACTTGAGGTGTCTATGAGAGAGTCAACTGTAGATATCAAACAGGCTCTGAAATCTCTGGATCTGCTCTTTAGATTTGAGGCCTTAATTGTAAATATTTATTTAGGAGTTTTTCGTCTTGAGGAAGTCCAACACGAAATAGACTTAAGAGGACAAGCCTGCAGGGAATTCTGAAAGAAGAAATGGGAATGGTAGGAAGAAAAGATAAGGGAAAGAGAAAGTGGTCAATGGAGGTCAAATGTTGCTGAGAGATCACCAATGAAGAGGACTGAAAGATGATGAATGGTGACATCAAGTGCTGAAAAAGTCTATTTTGGTGGAGCCTTCGTGTGCAAACAGACTGGAGTGGGTTGAAGAGTGAAAGAGAAAAGAGGACGTAGAAATCTTGGGTATAAACAGGTCTTTCTTAACCTTGGGCTGTGAATGCAGTAGACGAGCATGGATAGCAGATGTGAGGTTCAGAGATTTCAAGCGTCTTCATACTATCAAAATATTTTAACAGAAAGATATGTGCTTTGCAAACTCTATTTTTCCTCTTTTTAGGTTAGATTTTGAATTATTGAAGTTGAAAATGTAAATCTGAAGTAACTTCAATGTAGGGGGATTAAAAACACTGTTTCTGAAAATACTAAAGCACACATATGAGCTATCAGTTTAGAATCTCAGAATGTATTCCATTACATACATTTCCTCATTAATTCACCAAATGCTGTATATGCTGTGTATAGTGTATAAATAAGCAAGTGTGTGAATTACACTCAGTAACTAGAACCAGCATTTCCTATAGCCTACAGATAAACATTCTGAAGGGGTGTGCCTATAGTGGTCCAATGAAAGAGAAACAAAGATAAAAACTGTACGGACTATCGACATTTTTCTAAATCTTCTGAAGAGAGGCATTATTCATAACTAAAGTTGATCACATTTCTCATCAAGATTAATTGGCAGTTTATGACACATATGTGCCGTTATAAACCTCCTAATTATCAGATTTCTGATGTTGCTATCTTCCTATCCTGCTACCAATAACTCATGTGTGTTATTTCTTCTCTTCAGCGAGCAAAAGAAGCAAAGTGCTTTAAACTGAAGATAATAAGAAAAGAAAAAAAAATCCCAGTCAGGATTCCTTTCTAGTTACTCATATGGAATTTCCCATGAAAGAAATTTATATAATGTAAAAATTACCATCAAGTATCAGATTTACAGTGCTATACCCTGTACACTTTTGGAAATGGAGTTAAGTCTTTCAGGATAATTAGAGACTGGTAAACCAACAAATTAATAAACTATCTTCAGGTGGCCTCAAAAAGATAATATGATTCCCACAAAGTGACAAGCATTCCCAGGGAGAACTGCAGGTACTAGGGATGTCTGGTCTATAACAGCTTAGTAGGCCAAATTTATCAACAATCTTTTAAGTGAAAAACAAATAATTTTAAAAGTAAAATCTTCTACAAATGACTTTATATAAAACATATTTATAGGAATCTTTCTCATGGACAACTTCGTTTTTATAAATTATCAGATGTCAAGAATAAGCCTTTGCACATTCTTATGCTGTTCAGTGTTTGGCTTGAAGCCCAGAAGAGGGTCATGCCTTTATAATGACAGAAAATGCAACTATAAAACACTCAAGGGATTTAGAACATGCTGCTGAGCCCTGAGAAAATGAGGTTCCCACACTGCTTTGCACACAGTAGGCACTCAGCAAATATTTGCTAGAAGGTTTGTTTCATTTCCATATTGCAGAATTCTTAAATATTTACTTAGTAGATGTTAACTAAGATTCTTAGTCTTCAAGTAATTGGATATGGAAGTTAATACTTGTGAGGTCAGGTTAGTCATTCAATGTCCTTAAGTGTCAGTTTGTAAAATAGGGTTAAATACACACACACACACACACACACACACACACACACACAACATGCCATATACATACATTTATATGGCACGTTAATTGTGGGGAAAAAAAGAAGATACTGTGAATGAGGCTTTATAAGTTGCAAAAGGTCTATAAAATTACATATATAATTCATAAACACAATGTGATTCATATATAATTCAACTTTAGTTTATGTAACTACAATGAACAGCAATTCAAATATAAGTCTTTCAAGACTAGGAAGTGCATTTTACCTTCTGCTGCTAGCCTGATCATTGCTTCCTCTAAATATTTTAACATCAAACCCCTTTGTGAAGGTCATATAGGAACTTAAAAGTACTGCCAGGGGAGGGGACGTCGATTAAAATTCAGTGATTTGTGCAGTTTGCTATTTCTCTTTCCCAGTTGCTCTACATTTAATATTTATATGCTGAACCAAATTTTTAATACATGTCTTGTAGTGTCTAATTTCATATAACAAGTATTCCTACATATACTTGTCAGTATAAAGAATAAGCTTACATGTTTGGTGAAACATACACACATATGTGTACACACATAAGTGAACTTGAAACGTGTGCTCATGAAGAAAACATTAGCTAGAAAACTATACAGCCCTTTTGTGAAAAATGAAATTCTGGCAACATCAGAACAGTAGCTCATATTCTCTGGAAGCATTTATTACACACATAGCTTGACACAGCGTAAACCTCAAATCAACTTAATTTGTGTCATCTAAGAGTTCACACACGAATAAAGGTATCACATTTCATTGAAATTACTCCTTTAGACCTGAAGATTTATTTACATACTTTGGAAATTGGGAACGTAAGATCCTCTCTTACTAAGTCTCTAGGAAAATTGCCAAGAACTAGAATTTAATGTTCATGGCCAAAATTTAATAATCACTTCTGAACATTGAAAAATAGAATATCCACTCTTGATAATAGAGTTGATTGTTGTCAAAATGAACTACCTACCACTTGAAATGTCTACTCTTGTAAAAATATTTGTGGAAAAAATTATTACAGTGTGACTTAACATATAGACTCATAAGTGTCTAGCAACCTCAAAGTCTAGGTCATGACAAGCATTATTAAATCAAGCATGAGTGAGCAGATACCATGTAAGAATCTGCCATGTACTTGAAAACTGTGAGTACTCAGACACTGCCTTATTGTTATAAGACCATGACTGTACCAAGGTATGTGGTTGCCCTGGGCAGGCTAACAACTTGGAATCTTTCCAACCAATATTCTTTAAATAATTGTTCAGCGTTTATTTAATAAGAAAGGGAAAAATCAATTTCC
The DNA here is from genome assembly GCF_009828535.3 of Hylobates moloch. Lineage (NCBI taxonomy): Eukaryota > Metazoa > Chordata > Mammalia > Primates > Hylobatidae > Hylobates > Hylobates moloch. The sequence continues at coordinate 83,121,622 of NW_026652288.1, read as the reverse complement.
TTTTGATAAAAATCTTCTATCTATATCTATTCTTTACATTATGAGATGTTTTGACACGCACTGAACATAAAAATAGAATTTATAGAATTTTATGTATAGAAATTCTATACGTAGAGAATTCCATAATTATTATTTTATATATAATTCATATATAATTATACATATATTATACATAATTATCTGCCACTTCACATTTTCCTCCCATCTGTCAAAACTGGACAAAGTCTGTTACTCCAAATCACTAACAACAATGGTAATATAAATGGTATGTAGTAAACAGAACTATCGTATTATGATAAAGAATTTCTAAGTGGGAAGTAGAAAAAGTCTCTGGGACTTTAAGTTTTGTTTTTATTTAGATGTTTGCTTATCAAAATTTGCTAGGTTCTTACAAAGCAATTATTACTGGGTGCTGTGAAAGTCTGAGAGATAAGCCTTCAGAGGTCATCCAATTACCCAATGAACTCCAACAAATTCACAGGAAAAAAAAAAAAACAACCCCATCAAAAAGTGGGCAAAGGATATGAACAGACACTTCTCAAAAGAAGACATTTATGCAGCCAAAAGACACATGAAAAAATGCTCATCATCACTGGCCATCAGAGAAATGCAAATCAAAACCACAATGAGATACCATCTCATACCAGTTAGAATGGTGATCATTAAAAAGTCAGGAAACAACAGGTGCTGGAGAGGATGTGGAGAAATAGGAACACTTTTACACTGTTGGTGGGACTGTAAACTAGCTCAACCGTTGTGGAAGTCAGTGTGGTGATTCCTCAGGGATCTAGAACTAGAAATATCATTTGAACCAGCCACCCCATTACTGGGTATATACCCAAAGGATTATAAATCATGCTTCTATAAAGACACATGCACACGTATGTTTATTGCAGCACTATTCATAATAGCAAAGACTTGGAACCAACCCAAATGTCCAACAATGATAGAATGGATTAAGAAAATGTGGCACATATACCCCATGGAATACTATGCAGCCATAAAAAATGATGAGTTCATGTCCTTTGTAGGGATATGGATGAAGCTGGAAACCATCATTCTCAGCAAACTATCGCAAGGACAAAAAACCAAACACCACATGTTCTCACTCATAGGTTGCAACTGAACAATGAGAACACATGGACACAGGAAGGGGAACATCACACACCAGGGCCTGTTGTGGGGTGGGTATAGTGGGGAGGCATAGCATTAGGAGATATACCTAATGGTAAATGACAAGTTAAAGGGTGCAGCACACCAACATGGCATATGTATACATATGTAACTAACCTGCACATTGTGCACATGTACCCTAAACCTTAAAGTATAATAAAAAATTTTAAAAAAACAAAAAAATAAAAAGTAAAACTCTGAGATACACTTGTAAGTGGGAGCTGAACAATGAGAACACATGGACACATGGAGGGAAACAACACACACTGGAGCCTGCTGGGGGATTGCCGGGGGAGGGAGAGCATCATGATAAATAGCTGATGCATGCAGGGCTTTATACCTAGATGATGGGTTGATAGGTGCAGCAAACCACCATGGCACTATGTAACAAACCTGCACGTCCTGCACATGTATCTGGAACTTAAAATAAAATAAAAATTAACAAAATAAATAAAACTCTGCGATATCTTGGAAAAAGATAAAAAGAAGCCCTGGAGGATGTCAGTTTGGAAGATACTAACGCAGTCATTTGATTACTATAAAAACCCAGTAGTTATTTTTTTAGTGTCTACCATGTGCAAGCATTGTGTTAAGTGCAGAGTACCTGGTTCCTTCCCTAATGAAGCTCACAGAATAGCAAAGAATAAAAGCGGTTACTCAATTAACACCATTATATGTGCTGAGGGTTGTGAAGTATAAGCCCAGGATGTCTTGGGAGCTTGTAGCAAGGGGACTAAACCCATGCTGAGGAGTTGGAGAAGGTATCTCTGTGAAAATAAGGTATTTAAAAGAATGAACCTACTCAGAGTTTAGAGAAAATGACATTTACCATCCAAATACAAATTTGAGAGGAAGCATTTTGTTAATGATAGCTAAAACCTTATAAAAAGTGCCTATCGGCCAGGCACGGTGGCTCACGCTTGTAATCCCAGCACTTTGGGAGGCCGAGGCGGGCGGATCACCAGGTCAGGAGATCGAGACCACGGTGAAACCCCGTCTCTACTAAAAATACAAAAAAAAAAAAAATTAGCCGGGCGTGGTGGCGGGCGCCTGTAGTCCCAGCTACTCGGAGAGGCTGAGGCAGGAGAATGGTGTGAACCCGGGAGGCGGAGCTTGCAGTGAGCCGAGACTGCGCCACTGCACTCCAGCCTGGGTGACAGAGCAAGACTCCGTCTCAAAAAAAAAAAAAAAAAGTGCCTATCTTCTGGACAAAGGAATTTTTATTATGAAAATTATCAGATACATTCAAATATATAAAGATATTTATTGCATTATTGTTTATGTAGACTATTTTTCTAGACTCCATAAAATAACTGTCATAGTCAATAAAGATAATTATATTAAGGCAAACATTAAAAATAGCCTAGGCTATTTGGGCCTTGAATATTGATTTTTTTTCTAATGCAAATGTTCATTTTTATGGCTGAATTTTAATAGAATATCAATTTGTGAATCATCAAAAGTTTTGACTAGTTAACATTTGACATTTTTCCAAATGCAGGAATTGATTTGAAGGCATTTTTTGTAGCTTACACACTACCTCGTGGTTAATTATTTTGTCATTTTTTTTAAAGTGTGCTCTTAAAATTACGCTATGAAATACATACGTGTGTATATGTATGTAATTTTAATCCCAAAACTTCATAGAAAGAAATGTCTAAATTATCTTGTGAGCTGATTATGCTAGTTTACTGGATAGCTATTTAAGTTTAAGAGAAGATATAAATAAGAATTTATTTATTTATTTATTTATTTTTTTTTTTTTTTTTTTTTTTTTTTTTTGAGATGGAGTTTCGCACTTGTCGCCCAGGCTGGAGTAAAGTGGCACGATCTTGGCTCACTGCAATCTCCACCTCCCGAGTTCAAGTGATTCTCCTGCCTCTGCCTTCCTCTCGAGTGGCTTGGATTACAGGAGCGCACCACCATGTCTAGCTAATTTTTGTATTTTTAGTAGAGATGGGGTTTTGCCATGTTGGCCAGGCTGGTCTCGAACTCCTGACCTCAGGTGATCTGCCTGCCTCGGCCTCCCAAAGTGCTGGGATTGCAGGTGTGAGCCACTGCGCCCAGCCTAAATAAGGATATCTGAAGAAACAATGGCAAAGTAAGCCAGAAAACAAATAGCCTTTGTCTACATAAAAATCCTTTATTTTGTCTCTCCATCAACCACATTTATGTTCATATTCCAAACTCACAACCAAAGCATCTCTGTCAATTGTGATAAGCCAACAGATAAGCTAAATATGCTCCTGACTGAAGAATCCATATAGGTGGTCTCTCCAAGGTTTGTAAATTAAATGTATCTCAGATATTCTCATGTTTTATAAAAACATTTATGAATTGAATAACCATATATATGTGCATCAAAATTTAGTTCTGATCACCTGCAGTATAATCTGCCTTCTTGATAAATATAAATTTTAATATTTTGTATGTTTACATGAAATTACATATCTTATTTGTATTAGATGAGGAAATATTTAGTAACCTAACCTTCACCTGTCCCCAGTATTCCTGAATATTCTAGAAGCTATCTATTCCAATGCGATTCTTGAGCCAGCAGTATTGGCATCACTTAAGAGCCCATCATGGCAGCCACAACATAGACACTCAATAAAGGACTGACTAAATGAATATAAAGAGTATGAAGACACGGTCTCTAGTCTCAAAGTTGGGTAATGAAGGAGATGGAATCCCGTTAAGGAGAAACATAAAAGAAGGCAGGGAGACAGGAAAATCCAAGTATAATTGGTAGCACAAAATCTGCAGAAGCTGACAGGAGATGAGAACAAGCATAGATAGAGAAATTAGCAATGCAAAAAAAAAATTGAAAATTGTCAATTACAGAGACATGTAACCACAGCAGTATTTCTCAAAAAACCTTATACTGAATAAAGAAGCCAGTTACAAAAGTATACAAACTATGATTCAAATCATATGAAGATACATGTCTTCTAGGAAACACAAACTTCATGTACAGAGACAGAAGCAGAGACTGGGATGGGGTGAAGATTTACTGGTATGGGGTACAAGAGAAATTTGTGGAGTTGTTTAATATACTGTATCTTGATTATGGTAATACATTTAAGAGGGTGTATTTTGCTGTTTGTAATTTATACCTCAATAGAGTTTTGTTTTTTTTTTTTTTCAAAAAAGACTCGTAGAAAACCAGGAAAAGAAGAAAATTTCTTCAACCTGATAAAGGTGCTAGAAAATGCTACAGCTAATATCTAACTTAATGGTCAAATATTGAATGTAATTCTCCCCCTAAAATTAAGACAAAGGTAATGATGTATATTCTCACAACTCACCCACTGTTTTACTAGAGGCCACACTCATTGCAATAAGAGAAAGAAACAAAATGTATAAACATCAGAAGGGTAGAAGTAAAACCACCTATATTTCCTAATGATATGAAAATTTACATAGAATATCCAAAGGAATGTACAAAATTGATAGAATAAACAAGTAATTTCAGACAGTTCAAATATCACAATATTAATGTATAAAAATTATATATATTTTATATACCAGGAGAAACCCACTGAACTATGAAATTTAAAAATCAATTATGTTTGCAATAGCATCAATAACCATAAAATATTTAGGAACAAATTTAGTCAAAGGTATGTAAGACCTGTAAATTGAAAATGATAAAAACATTGCTGAGAGAAAGTAAAGAAGATATAGATAGTTATACTCCTGAACTGAAAGACTTAACACTGTTAATATAGTAATGATCCTCAAATTACAAAAGATTCAACAAAATAATTCTAGTGACTATTTTATAAAAATTGATAAGCTGTTTATAAAACTTCCATGGAAATGCAAAGCATCTAGAATGTTGAAAGCAATTTAGTAAAAGAACAAATTTAGAGGATTTACACTACTTGGCTTCAAGAGTTAGTATAATTCTCAATAATCAAGACTGTATGATACAGGCCAAATAGATCAGTGAAAGAATATCAACATGAGAAATAAATCCTCAATTACTTATTCATTAGATATTTGACAAATATAAAAACGTGATCAAATAAGAAAAGGTAAGTCTTCTTTAAAAATGGTGCTAGAGTAACAACATTCGTATGGAAATTAATGAACTCTCAGCACTACCTCAAATCATGCATAAAAATAATTCAAACTATATATCTAAACACAAAATCTGAAATAAAAGCTATTGGAGAAACATAAAATATATGCATAACTTGACGTTAGTCAGAGTTTCTTAGGCATGTCACAGAATGTAAGCAAAGAGAGAAAAACAAATTACATATTAGGCTTCATCAAATCAAAAAGTTCTAATCACTAAAAAACACCATTAAGAAAATGAATAGGAAAGCAATAACTTGAGATGCTATTTACAAAAAATATATATATATCTGTCCGAGAGTTAGTATCTATGATATATTGAGGATAACTACAACTCAATAATAAAAAGATAACCACTAAAACGAATGGGCAGAACAACTGAAAAAAAAAAATTTCACTAAAGAAGATACACAAATGCCCAAAAGCAGATGAAAAACCACTCAATGTCATCAATAAGGAGACAAATTCAAATTAAAACCACAATAAGATACCACTATACACCGACCAGAATGGCTAAAACTAAATAAAACAATAGCAACAACAGAACCAAACACCGCCACCACCACCCCCCGCCCACACACACACACACACACACACACACACACACACACACACACACACTCACCTATAACACTAAATATTGACAAAGATGTGAAGGAATGGGAAAAACAGGGCACAGATGAAAAAGATAAAAGAAACCACAAGTAACCAGAGAAGTCTGGATTATACAACACTTTAGAGAACTATCAACCATTTTTCATAAGGCAAAATGCAGCAATCGCTGAATCTGAGGATAGCCATGTGGAAGTTTAATATAGTTTTATTTCAATTTTAACAAATTTTTAGAAACTTTCAAAAAAATCAAAAATAAGGGTAAAAGTTCTGAAGAAATACTATATATATACATATATATTCAATTACTTATATGTGTCAAATCTTTTTCTATGTGTATTTGTTTCATAGAATAGTTGTTGACTATCTAAATTATTGTACTACACTGCCTAAATTTTAATCCAGCTTTCCATTTACTGGTTGTGTGAATGTGGACAAAGTATTTGGCCTTCTGTGCCTCAATTTTCTCATCTGTAATATGTAAGTGATGAGAGTACTATTTCCATGTGTTTGCTGTTAACATTGAAAGAGTTTATGAATGTACAGGACTTAGAATTTTGCCCAGCATATGGTAAACACTTTAAAATGTTAGCTATTATAATATTATTAAATACATATATTAACTAACATACATCACCCACTCCAAATATATTTACAATAGACAAGAGTGCTTACTAAAGTTGAGTTACTAATCCCCAATTTTATCAGCAGCTTCAAATGATTAACACAAACTGCAGTTCGCTATTGCTTGCTGAAATTATGCCATTTTCTACTCTTTGGACCAAGGAGCATGTAAAAATGAGTCCCTTCACTAGTAGGCAAAATATGGCACACATCCAGAAGGCAGAGACTGTGGTTCATACCTCATAAACACGCCTGGATAGAATTCTCAGACAAGCGGCTCAACAGCTGTGTGACTTGGGGCATGATATTTAATGTTGCTGAAATTCAATTTCTTCGTTTGTAAAATGAAGTTGATAATGCCCAATAGGCATATGTTGAAGAATAAATGAAATTTACCATAGGTAAAACTTTAATCCAAAGTATGATGTATAATGTGAATTCAGTAAGTGGAGCTCTCACTTTTTGCTACTGGAGAAATATTCATTAACATATAATAATAATATGCTTCAGGGGCCACTGACAATGACCTGGAGCTGGAGGATAGACTCAAATATCCAGAAAATTCCTTCTACCCAGGATTCCTAAGGAGATACTAATATTTCCCATATTAGAACATTGGAACTCCAAATTTTCAGACTAAAGCGTAGGGTTTCTCTAGCATGATTTATTCACACTATCATCTGCTTTAATAATTGAGTGCAAATAATTTAATCAAAGATTACAGATTCCTCCTTCTTTGGTTTTCTTCCAACCTATTCTACTTTTGCACTGATACAGTAAACTATTGTTTTTGCAATGGATTCTGATTTAATATATTTAAAGATATCTCCCTTGCCAATTATATTTCTTGTTATGTAATTACGACTAAATAATTATTCTAATCTTGTTATAATTTAATTAAATAGAAGCATGAGCCACATATATGCACACTAATTTCAATCTTGCCTAGAAAATATCCAAATATATAGGAAATTCTATTGTAACAAATATTATCATTTATAACATTCATTTTGTTCTTCAATCAAATACAGCTTGACTGACCCATAAGAAATATATATCTGCAGTATTATGCATGTACCAATTACTATGCCTAGAACCCTAACCATAAATGAATTAAGCACTATATCTAAGAAGGTAAACATGAAATGCTTAGGCTCATTAAATGATTCTATGTGACAGGTCTACTTTATACAGAGGTATTATTGAATGCGGATGCAGGGAGACCTATTCCTAATAATAACACATGTTAACACTCATTGACACCTACTGTAAGTCAGATACTGCACTAAACACTTTTCATGCATTTTTCCTTAAAGTCTTCACATCAACTTTATGATGTAAGTGTTATTATTTCACCATTTTATGTGAAGAACTGAGGCTTGGAGAAATTATACATAGAGTAAACCCAGAGATGTAAATTCAAATTCAGTCTACCTTGCTCCCATATCCCATTCTTTATCCACTATCTTGCTTCCTTGTCAGTGAGGAGAAATTACAGCGTTCAAGTAAGAATAATAAGGGTGCTAAGGATCACAGGTGGGTCACATTAAGTAGTACAATAAATGGAATTTGGTGAGTGGTGTTATAGCATAGGATATTAATGGCACAGTTGAGGGGTTAATGGCAACCTAGGATGACTCCTAAAACTGGCTTCAGCATGTGATTCTATAGGGAGCTAAATTAGGAGCAGATTTAGTAAAGGAAATGGTGCTCAGTTTAGGAGTTTTTGACGTATCAAGGCAAATACTCTAAGAACCATCCTAGAGATATAGACACGGAAGTCATAAATGTATGGGGGATAATTGAAGCCTAGCACAAACATGACTGCTTGAGACAGTATTAGCAGAAATGAAACCCAGAAAAATATTAATTAAGAAGTAAGCTTATATGAGGCCAGCATCATCCTGATACCAAAGCCTGGCAGAGACACAACAAAAAAAGAGAATTTTAGACCAATATCCCTGATGAACATCGATGCAAAAATCCTCAATAAAATACTGGCAAACTGAATACAGCAACATATCAAAAAGCTTATCCACCACGATCAAGTGGGCTTCATCTCTGGGATGCAAGGATGGTTCAACATATGCAAATCAATAAATGTAATCCAGCATATAAACAGAACCAATGACAAAAACCACACGATTATCTCAATAGATGCAGAAAAGGCCTTTGACCAAAATTCAACAACCCTTCATGCTAAAACCTCTCAATAAATTAGGTATTGATGGAACATATCTCAAAATAATAAGAGCTATCTATGACAAACCCACAGCCAATATCATACTGAATGGACAAAAACTGAAGCATTCCCTTTGAAAACTGGCACAAGACAGGGATGCCCTCTCTCAACACTCCTATTCAACATAGTGTTGGAAGTTCTGGCCAGGGCAATCAGGCAGGAGAAGGAAAATTCACAAATCTCAGGATACAAAATCAATGTCAAAAACACAACATTCTTATACACCAAAAAGACAAAAGAGACCAAACATGATGAAAAAGAGAATAAAATACCTAGGAATCCAACTTACAAGGGATGTGAAGGACCTCTTCAAGGAGAACTACAAACCACTGCTCAATGAAATAAAAGAGGATACAAACAAATGGAAGAAGATTCCATGCTCATGGATAGGAAGAATCAATATCATGAAAATGGCCATACTGCCCAAGGTAATTTATAGATTCAATGCCATCCCAATCAAACTACCAATGACTTTCTTCACAGAATTGGAAAATACTACTTTAAAGTTCATATGGAACCAAAAAAGAGCACACACTGCCAAGTAAATCCCAAGCCAAAAGAACAAAGCTGGAGGGATCATGCTACCTGACTTCAAACTATACTACAAGGCTATAGTAACCAAAACAGCATGGTACTGGTACCAAAACAGAGATATAGACCAATGGAACAGAACAGAGACGTCAGAAATAATACCACACATCTGCAACTATCTGATCTTTGACAAACCTGGCAAAAAAAGAAATGGGGAAAGGATTCCCTATTTAACGAATGGTGCTGGGAAAACTGGCTAGCCATATGTAGAAAGCTGAAACTGGATCCCTTCCTTACACCTTATAAAAAATTAATTCAAGACGGATTAAAGACTTAAATGTTAGACCTAAAACCATAAAAACCCTAGAAGAAAACCTAGGCAATACCACTTAGGACATAGGCATGGGCAAGGACTTCATGTCTAAAACACCAAAAGCAATGGCAACAAAAGCCAAAATTGACAAATGGGATCTAATTAAACTAAAGAGCTTCTGCACAGCAAAAGAAACTACCATCAGAGAGAACAGGCAATGTACAGAATGGGAGAAAAGTTTTGCAATCTACTTATCTGACAAAGGGCTAATATCCAGAATCTACAATGAACTCAAACAAATTTACAAGAAAAAAAACAAACAACCCCATCAAAAAGTGGGCAAAGGATATGAACAGACACTTCTCAAAAGAAGGTATTTATGCAGCCAAAAGACACATGAAAAAATGCTCATCATCACTGGCCATCAGAGAAATGCAAATCAAAACCACAATGAGACACCATCTCACACCAGTTAGAATGGCCATCATTAAAAAGTCAGGAAACAACAGGTGCTGGAGAGATGTGGAGAAATAGGAACACTTTTACACTGTTGGTGGGATTGTAAAATGGTTCAACCATTGTGGAAGACAATGTGGCGATTCCTCAAGGATCTAGAACTAGAAATACCATTTGACCCAGCCATCCCATTACTGCGTATATACCCAAAGGATTATAAATCATGCTGCTATAAAGACACATGCACACGTATGTTTATTGCGACACTATTCACAATAGCAAAGACCTGGAACCAACCCAAATGTCCAACAATGATAGACCGGATTAAGAAAATGTGGCACATATATACCATGGAATACTATGTAGCCATAAAAAATGATGAGTTCATATCCTTTGTAGGGACATGAATGAAGCTGGAAACCATCATTCTCAGCAAACTATTGCAAGGACAAAAAACCAAACACCGCATGTTCTCACTCATAGGTGGGAATTGAGCAATGAGAACACATGGACACAGGAAGGGGGACATCACACACCGGGACCTGTTGTGGGGTGGGGGGAGGGGGGAGGGACAGCATTAGGAGATACACTCAATGTAAATGACAAGTTAATGGGTGCAGCACACCAACATGGCACATGTATACATATGTAACAAACCTGCACATTGTGCGCCTGTACCCTAGAACTTAAAGTATAATAATAAAAAAAAAAGAGAAAAAAGTAAGCAGAAAAAGGCTGAGAAAGGAGCGAACAGGCGGTTGAGAAGAAAATTTAAAGCTCAGATTAGGTGTAGTTGAGGAGATATTGGTGAAATGATAGTTTAACTAAAAGGATTTATATTATTAGAATATAATGCAGAGAAATAAAAAGACAGAAATTAAAAAAAAGAAAGCTGAAGGATCACCTAATAAAAGTTTCAGAGGAGAAAAATGGAGAAACTGTAAAGGAAAAAATTTTGAAAGAAGCAATGACTGAGACTTTTTCATGATAGATACAATATATTAATGATCAGATTCAGAACAAATCCTAAGTAGAATAAATAAGATCAAACCTTAGACCTACCAAAATAATAGTGCAGCACATCAAGAAAAAGGAAAAAAGACAGCAGGGATAAAAAGATTACTTTTGAATACCAAGAAGACAATACCAGATTTCTCAACAGCAATGATAGAGACCAGACTACAGTGGAATATATATTCAAGCTGTTCCAGGAAAACTAGTGGTTACCCTAAAAGTTTATACTCAACTAAATCATAATTTAAAACTAAGACTGAAATAAAGATATTTTCAGATAGACATAGGCAAAAGTGTACCACTTAGAGAATGTCATTGAAAGAAATGATAAAGAACGCACATCAAGAAAAGAGAATTCAATCCAGGAGGAAAGTGGGAGAAAATAAAAAATAATGGCTGGCAAATACATAGAAAAATATGTCCACATAGAGAAAAAAATAATGGCAAAGAATATGAACAAAGAGTAGGTTTTAGTCTAGGTTGATTTAAACACATATTGGAACTAAAATGAAAGTAATATGAATATATAAAATGATGAGGTGGGTAGTTATAAGAGTAAAATAATATTCTAAGATTCTTATACTTTAGAAAAGAAGATATAATTATGGTTTAATGTCAAGCATTATTTTGGCAAGTAAGAGTGTTAAAAAATCTAATGTAACACAAAAAAACAGAAAGAAAATGTACAACATACAACATAGAACAAAGAAAATATCAAACAGAAGGTAGAAAAGAAGAATGAAAAAGCAAAAATAAAAAAGCAATAACAAAATAAAACAAAAACTAGTAATTATAAAGCACATAAGATGAAAAAGAATAAATTCAAATGGATCAGTAACCAAAATAAATATATATTACATAAATTTAGTTCAGAGACAGAAACTTAAAATGCATTGAAAATAACAGCTGCATACTGTTTAAAAAACTATTAAAACACAACCACAGAGAAGGTATTTCAAGAAAGGAATGAAGATAGAGAAATTAGGCAAATAAGAAAGGAAAACGGGCATAGTTGCATCGATTTCACATAAAATACACTTTATGGCAAAAAGAAATATTAGAGATAAAACGTGTAATACACAGAACAATTCACTAGGAAAACAATAATACTTTACCTGTATTTCCTTAACAATATTATTGCAAAACACATAAGTAACTTGAAAGAATTATAAAGAGAATTTGACAAAAGCCAATATGGAATTTGACAATTTTAACATAGATATGTTAATATCTAATGTATTAAACAAATGAAAGTAATACTAAGACATGGAAGATTTAGAAAAAAAATATTACTTAACAGATAACTACAAAACCCTAGCCAGAACAGTTAGTGAATCAATATTATTTTAAATACATGGAACATCTACAAGAATTGATCACCAAGCAAGTCTTAACAAATACTAAGGATTTAACAGCATACAAACTACACTGCAACAAAATTAGAAATAATAAAAGAAAATCTCCTAATCCCCAAACTAAGGCTTGAAAATTTATAAATACCCCTTTAAAAATAGATGGCTTAAAGAAGAAATAATAAATAAACAAGTCTGAAATAGTGAGAACACTATATATGTTTTGTGGGATATATCTATAGCAGTACTTAGAGGAGTATTCACAAGCTTAAATGCATATATCAGAAAATAAGAAAAGGTTAAAAAGAATGAACTAAACTTGAAACTTAAGATGTTAGGATTTCTAAATATAATATTAATTTATTAGAAGCTTCTTCTATTTGAACAGAAATTAATGAAACATACATATTAGTTACAATAAAGATGATAACAGGCAAAAGTTGAACTGTTTTGTTCAGGTTTGCACCTTGAGCAGGAGACAGTCAGGACAGGAATGTAGGAAGATAAAATAGTAAAGAACAAATCGAATTATGTTCTTGCTTCTTTCCTTCCATTTCCTTGAGCTAAATGATGCCTGTTCTAAGAGGTGCAGTGACTCAGAGCTCTAGTTCTGATATCCACAGAAGTAAATCAGGGTGGTACAGAGCCCTGTGCTTTGTGGAATGATAAAAAATAGAAGGGCAAACAGCAAGCTTTATGAAGTCTTTTCTCCTCAGCGTTTGCTCCAAATCCCTAGACTGATAATTTCAATGTAAGGTTCTGAGTGTTTTTTGTGCAATGAACTCATTTGACAGTCTAGTGAAGCCTACAATTTCACCTCAAAATATCAGTGAACATTAGAAGCATAACTAGGCTGGGTGCAGTGGCTCCATCCTGTAATCCCAGCATTTTGGGAGGCCAAGGCAGGCGGATCCCTTGAGGCCAGGCGTTCAAGACCAGCCTAGCCAACATGGTGAAACCTTGTCTCTACTAAAAACTGAAAAAAAAAAAAAGCCAGGAGTGGTGGTGGGTGCCTGTAATCCCAGCTACTTGGGAGGCTGAGGCAGGAGAGTCGCTTGAACCCAGGAAGCAGAGGTTGCAGTGAGTCAAGATCACATCACTGTACTGCAGCCTGGCAGCAGAGTGAGACTCTAGCTCAAAAATAAAAATAAAGTTAGAAACTAGAAAAAGATGCAATCACTAGCATTACTCAACATTACATTGGGAGGCCTTGCCAGATTTCTGAGAGGTTAAAAAACAAACAAAAAACAAAACAAAAAGATAAGACCTAAAGAAAGAAATGTGACATTTCCTGGACTATTTAGCCAAATTAATGTCAGAAAAATATACAAGGAAAGATATGAAAAGGAAAAACTAAATATTGTTATTTTCAGATTGTTCGATTACCTATGTAGGAAAAAGTATCTGCAAAAAAGTATTACAAGATTCTATGTAAATATATAAAAATCAGTTGAATTTTATTAGGAAATATGCATTGTAAAACAATGTCATTTCTAATAACAATTTTAAAAGATGCCTCAAAGTAAGTCCTTCAAAACCACACAAGAAATCTTTACAGAAAATTATGTAGCTGGATTGAAGGACATGAAAGATGAACTGAAAATATTAAGAGAGAAACCATGTTCATAAATGGAAAGAATCAATACTTTAAACATGGCAATTTTTCTTACATTAATCTAAATTCAATACGACTCCCAACAAAATCCTAGTATAATTTTTTATGGGACTTGAAAAATTAATCCTGAAATTCAAATGGAAGAGAAAGTAAACATAAGCACAACAATTTTTGAAAGAGGGAAAAGAGTATTATTAATTAAATTATTATGCTATTTCCTATGGTTTTTTATGACCTGTGTTATGTGTATATGGCTAAAGTCACTGATATGGTTTGCCTCTGTGTCCCCATTCACACCTCATTTGTAGCCCCCATAATTCCTATGTGTTGTGGGAGGGACTCAGTGGGAGATAACTGAATCATGGGGGCAGGTCTTTCCTAGGCTGTTCTAGGTCTCACGAGATCTGATAGAGTTAAAAACGGTAGTTTCTGCACAAGCTTTTTTTTTTTTTTTTTTTTGCCTGCTGCCATCCAAGTAAGGTGTGACTTGCTCCTCCTTACTTCCCACAATGATTGTGAGGCCTCCCCAAGCATGTGGAACTGTAAGTCCAATAAACCTCTTTCTTGCAGAAATTGCCCAGTCTTGAGTAAGTCTTTACCAGTAAAGTGAAAACAGACTAACACAGTCACTGACTTACAGAGTGGAAGGGGCTCTTGCAGATCATCTAGTTCAGTAGAAAAACACAGAAACTGAGGGTAAGACAAACCATTTGGTCCACACCCCTAAGAAACAAAAGCATCACATGTCACTCCTCTATCACTATCACTGTTCCTTTGAGTCATATAAATTAACAGATCAAAGGGTATGTCCATCTTCAGTTTCATTAAACTTTGCCTGAAATGTAAGCTATAATACGATCAGTAATACACTTCAAATTTTTACCAATCTTGATGCTAGTAGAGTTAAATATCTTTTCATAGATATATTAGCCTATGTCTTTTCTTCCATCTTCATTCCCCTTTTAGAGTTTATTTCTTATTGACTTGAAGGAGACTTTTAATATGAATATTTTGCTTATTAAGATTCTAAGAGAAATATGCATTGCATCTACACTCAGTCTGTGAATTTTTTTCCCAGCTTTGCTTGCGGGCCCTTTAAAAATGTGTTTCGAGCATTTTAATGAATATTATTTATTATTTCTCTTACACATTCCATCTTTTAAACTTTGTTTAACAAATAGAAAAATTTTTAAGAGAATTTATAACAAATCCATCCCTCTCCCCATGATCAAAAAGATATTTTTTTCCTAAAATGTTTCAAAATTTGAATTTCACATACAGATCTTAAATCCATTGGATGTGATTTTGTCATCCATTAAGCATGTATTTTCAATATAGGTGGTAAAATATCCCAGCGTCATTTGCTCAATGAGCAACTCTTTCTCCACTGCTTTGTATATTTTCTTTTTTTTTTTTTTTTTTTTTTTTTTTTGAGACAGAGTCTCGCTCTGTTGCCCAGGCTGGAGTGCAGTGGCGCAATCTCGGCTCACTGCAAGCTCCGCCTCCCGGGTTCAAGCCATTCTCCTGCCTCAGCCTCCCGAGTAGCTGGGACTACAGGCGCCCACCACCATGCCCGGCTAATTTTTTTGTATTTTTAGTAGAGACGGGGTTTCACTGTGTTAGCCAGGATGGTCTCGATCTCCTGACCTCGTGATCTGCCCACCTCGGCCTCCCAAAGTGCTGGGATTACAGGCATGAGCCACCGCGCCCGGCCTGTATATTTTCTAAATACACATAGGTTTAAGGTTTTTTCCTGCTTAATTGATCTACTGTTTATTCTTATGGTGATACTGTATTATTTAATTTTCTATAGCCTTTTATAATCTGTGTTATCTGTAGAAACATCTGTAGTTAAACACCTACGAAAAGATGTTTGAATCTACTAGCATCAAGATTAGTAAAAATTTAAAGCCAGAAATAATTGGGAGAAATGGTAACTCTCATGTATTGCTGATTGTATTATAAACTGTTACATTTCAGGCAAAGGTTAATGAAATTAAAGATGGACATACCCTTTGATCTGTTCATTTATGTGGTTCAAAGGAACAGTGATAGTAGTAGAGGAGTGACATGCGATGCTTTTGTTTCTTAGGGGTGTGGACCAAATGGCTTCTCTTATCCACAGTTTCTGTATCTTCCTAGTGAACTAGATGATCTGCAAGGGCCCTTCCACTCTATAAGTCAGGGGCTTTTGCCATACATGTATCAGCAAATCTTTTTTCTCCGAGTGGAACAACTTCTCAAGACTTAAAAAAATAAATTTTAAATAAAGTTGCTCACATTTTAAAAAGTTCAATATCATTAACTTTGTCTTTAACTGTTCGTAGATTCTATATTTTCTCATTTAAAAATTAAATGTATTTATTAAATATAACATCTGTTATGTTTGAATGAAAAACCGTTATCCTTTCATTTAAAATTGTGGGACTAGTAGAATAATATTAATTATATTAATTTGTGTATTTTCCAATTAATGTTAATTTTCCACACAATCTATAACAATAACATCATACTGCTTTGACTTCATGAAATTCTACCCCCTCCTATCGAGTTATAAAAAGTCAGAAAGGCTAATTTACATGTTTAATGAAAAAGACTGTCGCAAAATGTAACTATTATAAGTGTGTTAACCACTATATACTGACATGAAAACTAGAATCTCTTAGTATTTTTAAAATTACATTTTGGAAGTTTAGAATATGTTTCTCAAAAAGCAAAAACGTAAACAACATCAAAAAGATGTGTTCAATTATTGAGGAGCTTTTTACCAAGAATATCTGTGTAATAGGTAATCTATAGTTCCTAAAACATGACTACCACAGAATCAACTACTGGAGGTTGGGAGGCTTAAAAGACTGGATATAAAACAGGAAGTGAAGTGATTTGTATCTTCTCTAAATTCTACCACTGATTACGAGATCTATAACACATTTAAATTCTAAGCGATTTTATTCCTACCAATGAGAAAGGGTATCAAAGTAGACGTTTTTTGTCCTAAGTTTTCCTTCTAATTCTGGGAAGCCTAAGATTCTGTCCACGTAATAAGTTGTCAATAATTAAGGACATTGTCTGCCTAATAGTTGTCAATAATTAAGGACATTGTCTGCCTATAGTTTTAGGCATTCAGGAAATTAGAGTGTTCTTATCAGGTTTCATGGTCTTCTTAACCTAGTTCTCATTAGACTGCTTTTCCTTCATCTCTGTTAATAATTCTGGTTTTCTCCCTCACTTCACTCAGCTCTCTCTGCCCACCTGTCATCATCTCAGAATGATCTTCCCTCACCACTGTATCTAAAATAGCCTCCAAGAGAAATGTTTAAAAAATTAATAGATCATGTTAAAATATAAAGGGATTTAGCAAATTTTTAAATTGAAATTTCTATGTCATATTTTGAGAAAAATCAAGAAATGTTCCCATAATTTACAGAAGCAGGAAAATCTATCCAGGAAATTTCTGATAGTGTATTGAAAGTGTGGAGATGGGGCTGAGAGTGAAGGTAAGAATTTGAGAGTACCAAAACCTGAAGAGACAGATCCACCTGGAAAAAAATTAATGTGTTAAAAAATTATATCACATGATAAACTAGTAATTTCAAAAGTACTCTGGAAAGAAATGTTGAAGTCCTCCTCTCACACATATAAAGGAGAAATGTAGGTGTATTAAAGTGTAATTATAAAAAATGAAGACATACAAGCACTAGAAAGGTATACAGATGACTGTAATCTAAACATGAGAAAGGCATTTCCATATATGCTATCAAAATGAAAAAATAACACATGAAAGACGACTTGACTTGATTACACGCAAGTGAACATCATCAAATATTACCACAAACAAAACTGAATGATAATGTCAATTTAGGGAGAGTGGAGAGGGATTTGAAAAACAAATTCCCTATGTGTAAATAACAAGAAAGATAAATGATAAAAGACCTCAGCAATTCATAAAAGAAACACAAATGAATAACAAACATAAAATGTGTAATTTTATTAATATCAAATAAAAATTAAAGCACCAATGAAATATAATTTTGTCACTTACCAAAGTGTCAAAGATTTTTTTAAATGAAAAATTCATGCTAATTAGTATGTGATGAACTGAATACTGTCACACTCTGCTGGTAAGAATGCAAACTGGAATAATAATATTCCTGGAC
The DNA here is from genome assembly GCF_009828535.3 of Hylobates moloch. NCBI lineage: Eukaryota > Metazoa > Chordata > Mammalia > Primates > Hylobatidae > Hylobates > Hylobates moloch. The sequence goes on along the minus strand of NW_026652288.1, from coordinate 83,103,447 downwards.
AGCAATTTGTTTGTGTTTTTAAAAGAGCCTTAAAAACCATATGATTTAATTGAATAATTTCGACATCTAAGCAGCTACCTTAAAAAATGTTCAAAATGCATAACAATGACCATAATATTATTATCTGATATAATAAATTACTTGAATTTTCAAAGTAAACAAAATAGGAGACTTATTTAGCATATGATACATTCATATGAAAATATTACATCCAAAACAAATGATTTGAAGAACAAAGTCATATTGAAGATTATGTAAAGAAATATGATTCTAATCCAATGTTAAGTGAAAGAAACAAAATATACAAGTTTATTTAAAACTTGATCCAAATTTTGTAAAATCAATTAACATATTTGTAAGAAGGATGGAAGGAAGTAGACCAAAATGAATAATAGTCATTAGTTCTTCACTGCAGTTTATGTGTAATATTGTTTCCTCTCAATCTTTTCCATAATTTTATATTCGTCAGAAAATAATTTTTATTTTAAAATAGGAGACACTCCACAATAAATATTTGTTTAGTTGTTATAAAACATTACCAAATCCTGTCAATTCTGAAAAAAACCTTTAACCCTGTGTAAATAATCTCTCTGAAATAGCATATATTTATAGCATAACTATTGTGTTATTGGGGGCACAGATTCTGGAACCAAACTGCCTCAATTTGAATGCCAGCTTTCTATGCCTCAATTTCCTTATCTGAAAAATCAGAATACCACTAGTCTCATAATAACAATTATATCTATCTAAAGGCATATTTGTGAAGATTAAATAAGTTAATGTATGTGAAGTATTTAGAAGAATACCTGACACATGATAAATGCAATTTAAGGGTTTGTGTAGACACACACACACACACACACACACACACACACACACACATACTCATTGTGCTTATGAAGCACTTATTATTCATACCCAATTGATCTTACTTTTCTTCTTCTGAGATGAGCAAAGTTAACTAAACTGTGTGGAGTTTGGCTACAGTCTAGATAGTTTCAAAGAACCTATACTTAATAAATTCATGTGACATTTATCCAAAGATCTTAGAGATCTACATAAGTGATTGACTAATTAAGTGGAATAATTAAAAAGCTAGAGCTATCACCTAGTCACATTATCTAGAGATTTCCTATTGATGAATTAGAAAATTTACTACATTTACTACCAATTTAATGAGACTAAATCCTGTTGATGTCCTTGATTGGGTAATTATGTAATGAGATACGGAAAGTAACTGCCATAAATCTGTCTTAGTATTATCCAGACCCCATGAATAACATCTTGGACCTATTCCTCTTTTTATATTCTCCACTGGTTTATTCAAATCTGAGTGCATGCATGCAAACCATCACCAATATAGCAGGCTCATCTTTAATATATTTTAAAACTAGAGAAGGAAAAGTGAGTTTTGGTTTATTTTACATTTTCTATTCCGTGAGAGTTGGACAATTTCAATAGAAACCCATCCGTCATTTCTTTTCCAGGAAGCAAGTCATACATTTGTCTTCTAGATCACTTTAATGTCATTCATCTGATTCTGAGTCTATGCCTCCATAATGCAATACCTCGTTTGTGGCTAGCACTGAGAATCACATGTTTTGCACCTTTCATTTGTACAAATAAAAAAGGGGGAAAAAAGGAGGACCAGAGAAGAGATGTTGCCTAAACACATACAAACAAAATGTGGCAGCACAAGAATATACTCCAAACCGTCTGAACTAACTCTAGTATCTTTTCAACTGTCTTATGTAATAAATGCCCCAAATTGTCCATCTCTTTACATATCCAGGCCAGCTTTCTTTCTGGTTCTCTTCAATGACAGTTGGAAATCATCACCATCTGCAAGTCCCTAACTTGACTCTAATCCTTCCCACTTTAACAACTTCTCTTTCTACTTTACAACCCTACAAAAAAATAAAAATAAAAATAAAAATAAAGATGGTTATGTGTTTACTCTCTCAAATTATATCAATTTTTTTCTTTATTGTTTATATTGTTCCTATAAGTTCACAGCTCTTTTTCCCTGTTGCTGCCAGTTTTTTTCTTGTTTTCCCATCTCATCTCCATTTCCTGTGGTCTTGTCTGGGCTCTCTAGAATGGTTTTTCACCCTCATCTCTGTCTGTGATGTGAGACAGGCACATGGCCAACAAAGGTCATGCAGAGAACTCCTCTGGGTTGATATACCAACACTGGGAGTAGAAGAGTCTTTTCTCTTGAGGCTAAAATGCAAGTAGAATCTGGACATCACAGTGACCATCAAACTAATGACACAAAGAAAGCCTGTCTACAAAATTAAGCCAGCACCGCCAGATTTCACGATTGTGATTAACTAGGCTCCTTTGTATCCAGCTCTATGGAACCAGTTCTATTCCTGACCTACCCAATTATGAGAGTCAATGCATTCCCTTGTTTGTTTATATATTCTGGCTTGGGATTCTATAATTTACATCAGTTGTGGCCCTTTTCCTCTCTTCCTCACTCTTTTATTTTCTTACTTCCTTCATCCTCACTCTTGCCCAATGCTACATATAGCCACCTGTATTCTAGTTCTCATGCCTTCCATCTCCTCAGGAACCAAGCCATTCCATCATAGCCCTTATTTTTATGTCTTCAAATGATGTCTTTCTGTTTAGTATTTTTTCCACTGCATGCAAACAGGCTTGTTTATTTAACAAACAAACACAGACATCTTTTATAGTATAACCTGTTTTACCCATTTCCTTCTCCAAATAAGACTTCTGAAAGAATAGTCTATTCTCATTTCCTCTAGTTCTTCAACTGATATCAACCCTGATTATTACATTGAAATGCCTCATGCAATAGTCAAATTGAAGTACTATTTTCCACAACCAATTTTCTTTTCTTTTTTTTTTTTTTATTGAGACAAGGTCTTGCTCTGTCTCCCAGGCTGGAGTGCAGTGGTGCAATCTCAATCTCAATCTCAATCTCAGCTCACTGCAACCTCTGCCTCACAGGTTCAAGTGATTCTCATGCCTCAGCCCCTGGAGTAGCTGGGATTACTTTTAGTAGAGACAAGGTTTCACCATGTTGGCCAGGCTGGTCTCAAACTCCCGGCCTCATGTGATCCGCCCTCCTTAGCCTCCCAAAGTGCTGGGATTACAGGTGTGAGCCAACGCACCCAGCCCAATTTTCACATTTTGTCCTTGTTTCACTTGGCCTATTTCCGATACATGACATTGTTCATTGTAAAAAAAATTTTAATTTTTAAGTTCCAGCATACATGTGTAGGATGTACAGGTTTGTTACATAGGTAAACATGTGCCATGGTGGTTTGCTGCACCTATCAATGTATCACCTAGGTGTTAAGCCCTGTATGCATTAGCTATTTATCCTGATACTCTCCCTCCCCACTCCCTACAGGCCCCAGTATGTGTTGTTCTCCTCCTTGTGTTCATGTGTTCTCATTGTTCAGCCCCTACTTACAAGGGAGAACATGCTGTGTTTGATTTTCTATTCTTGCATTAGTTTGCTGAGGATAATGGCTTCCAGATCCAACTATGTCTCTGCAAAAGACATGATCTCATTCTTTTGATGCCTGCATACTACTCCATAGTGTACACGTACCACATTTTCTTTATCCAGTCTATCATTTATGGGCATTTGGGTTGATTCCACGTCTTTGCTATTGTGAATAGTGTTACAATGAACATATGCATACATGTATCTTTGTAACAGAATGATTTATATTCCTTTGGGTATACACCCATTAATGGGATTGCTTGGTCAAATGGTATTTCTGGTTCTATAACTTTGAGGAATTGCCACACCATCTTCCACAATCGTTGAACTAATTTACATTCACACCAACAGTATAAAAGCCTTCCTATTTCTCCACAACCTCGCCAGCATCTATTTTTTTCTTGACTTTCTAATAATCGCCATTCTGACTGGTGTGAGATGGTATCTCATTTAAACAAATTTATAAGAAAAAAAACAACCCCATTAAAAAGTGGGCAAAGGACATGAACAGACACTTCTCAAAAGAAGACATTCATGCAGCCAACAAACATGAAAAAAAGGTCAACATCACTTATCATTAGAGAAATGCATGATGAACTTCTTAAAGTTAATCTGCCTCTAGCTTCCATTTTCTTTGGGTTTCTCTCTTTCATTATTCAGTTTCAGATCCCTTCAGGAGGTCCCTTTCTACCCTTTCTGTGCTTGTCCCTTACAAATCTGTCAATACTAAAGGTTTCATTATTTTTTTTCTTTTTTTGAGACAGGCTCTTGCTCTTTTATGCAGGTTGGAATGCAGTGGCAGGATCATAGTTCACTGTAGCCTCGAATTTCTGGGCTCAAGTGATAAACTTCAGCCTCCTGAGTAGTTAGGACTACAGATACTGGCCACCATTCTTGGATTTTTTGTTTTTGTTTTTTTATTTTTTCTGTAGAGACAAGGTCTCACTATGTTGCCAAGGCTGGTCTTGAATTCCTGGCCTCAAGGAATCCTCCCACCTCAACCTACCAAAACAGTGGGATTACAGACATGAACCACTGCACCTGGCCAAGGTTTCATTCTTGACCTCATCTCACTTTTCATGGCTTCACCTTCCACCCATATGTAAATGACACCATTTACATTACATTGCATTGACACCCACTTACATTACATTGTTACTAGAAATGACATCCCCATTTCTAGTCCAGATCTCTCCCCTGAACTCTGAGCAATATATCCAACTGGCTGCTGATGCTCATTTCACTAGGTCATTAAAGATAACCCAACTTCAACAAATCAAAACATGAATTTTTCATACTCTTCTACAATCTGTTCTTCCTCCTCCCTTCCTCCTTTATCTTAGTCAATGTCGCCATCATCCTTTCAATTGCTTCCACAACTACCTTGACTCAGTTAACAACCTAGACCCCTTCTTTCTCCAACACATAATCAATCTATAACGGAGAAAGGTAGATCTTTCTTCCATTCTACATTCAAATAAATACATTTTCTATCCTTGTAATATACTGAAACGTTCTATTATCTATTATCTAAATGTTCTCTCTATCTCTAGTAAAGGCCCACCCATTTACCCTTCATGGAAATGTCTAAATGACAGTTCAAAATGCAACCGTACCTTGTCACTTCACTTTAAGAATGGATAAAGCAGATTCCTTAGTGTAGCACAGGAAGACCCTTTATAATCTGGCCTTACTTCTTCAGTCTCATCTCCATCACCTATGACGTCTACTCAGTACACAGTTCCCCAAATGCTCTATATTCTTCTACGACTCCAGGCCTTTACCAATTCTGGTTGTTCATTCTGAAACCTACATTCCAGTGTTAAGTGGGCTCACACACACCAAAAAAGGCCACAATTTTTTGCAGCAACTTTAAAATAGATGATAAATAGATTTATAATTATGTATGTAGTTATCTTGCCTGATTGTTTTAACTCCTAAAAGTTACAATATTAAACTTATCCAAATTTTTCTCCCACATACAGGATAATATAAGGAAACTCATTTTTAAGCACCTTATTATACAATTTTGACTTTTTGCTAAAGCTTCCTTCGAAACTTATTTTCAACATCTAGCATTAGTACCATCTCTAGAGACAGAGTCCCCACTCAGGCACCACTCTGCTGATCTAAAGAAACCAAACTTGCTTTTGAGTTGAATTATGTCTACTGGCCACTTAGGATGTTAGCTGTCTTCTTGGCCTTCTCCTTAGGTAATTCTCCAGCTTGTCTTACTCTACTCTTAAATAATCAATATTTACAAGGCACTGTAGCCAGAGAACTACAGCCATAAAATATCATACTACAAAGTCAACTTCAATAATTTCTTAAAGAAGAAAATGACTCGCTTCCTTCATCTCATTAACTGTACTCTTAAAGTGCAGTGCTTGTTTAGTTAATAAATAGACCCAATTAACTGATTTCGAACAACATCTTGCAGTTGTTCTCTTTTAGAAACTGTCTCAAATGCGAGGATTAGAGTATTTACATCACATCCAAAAATTTTGTAAATCTGATTAACAGTAATGTGCTTAGTTCAAAGAGATAAAACGTACTTGAGGAATTATTAGTGGTAATTGCTATGCAATAAGTGATCAGTCATTAATTAACTCTTGCTAAAAATATTTGTTGAGCTCCCACCATGTATCAGTCATCATATAAGGATCTGGGGATTCACTGGCAGACAAGATGTAGTACTTGCTCCCAAAAAGGTTTGTTTTCTGTTAGAACTGTAAGAAAAAAATTAGCAAACCATATAAGATGCTGAACTTTTAGCAAGCTGATTTTAAATCTTATATTTTGTTTAAGATTTGGAAATAAAAACAATAACAAATAACTTTAAATGTTTGAGACACCATATTAGAAAGCTGAGTAATCAGATGCTAAATAGTGAATATATAAATGTACACATATATACACAGAGAGACTGTATATAGTTATTTCTTTTAAAGGATTTTGTTAATCAGAAAACAAAAGAACGATTCATTTAGAAAAAATTTAAAGCATATATGAATAACTTGTTATTCATGTATAAATAGCTTTGACTACCCCAACAAGTAATTGAAATAACATTAGTTTAGAAATTATATATATTTCACAAACTTTAGTAATTATAGAGGTGATGAGTTGGAAATTAATTAGTAAAACACTTCTTTTCTATGTTAGAAAATCTATTAGCCAGAGTATAAATTTATATTGGTAATTTTGATGCTGCATCTAAGATAATATAAAAACTATCTTTAGATTGCATAAAATTTCATAGTATCAGAATCATAGTAGCTTGTTATGTATAACTTCTGTCTTTTCTTTTTTTTTTTATCCTTGAGACAGAGTCTCACTCTGTTGTCCAGGCTGGAGTGCAGTGGCGGGATCTCCACTCACTGCAACCTCTGCCTCCTGGGTTCAAGCAATTCTCTTGCCTCCGCCTCCTGAGTAGCCAGGATTACAGGCATGCACTACCATGCCCGGATAATTTTTGTATTTTTAGTAGAGACGGGGTTTCACCATGTTGGCCAGGCTGGTCTCGAACTCCTGACCTCGTGATCCGCCCACCTCGGCCTCCCAAAGTGCTAGGATTACAGGTGTGAGCAACCGCGCCCAGCCCAACTTCTGCCATTTCTTAAGCATATTTAATAATAACATGCATATTTTATACTGAAACTAACCAAGGAAAACTGTGACAATCAGTACATACATATTAATCAAACTATATGTTAGAATAACCTCATATTAGGCAAGTGATTCTCAGGTTTTCCTTTTCTCATAAATAATTTTGAACATTTCATTTAAGTGCTGCATATTTGCATATGAGAATATATAGTTTGTATACACACACACACATATAGATATAGACATTCTTAAGAAATTGAAGGGTTTGGGGTTTTTTTTTTAGGATGATGCAACACTTCACAGAATAATTGCCACTTCTCCAATCTGTGAATTTCAGTATTGTTTGTTAATTCAGGTTTACTTTCTTTGTTCTCAGTTCTAAGAAGGACAAGTCTTTCATGAAGTACTGAAGATTCTATCCCATGCTAGTTGAGAGTGGTCTGAGGACTCTCAAATAAAAACAGACTAGAATTCAGAAGAAGAAGAAGGAGACAGAGCAAGAGGAAGAAGAGAAAGAAAAAGAGAAGGAAAAGGAAAAAGAGGAGGGGGAGGATGAGGCTGAAGAGGGTGAGGAGGAGCAGGAGGAAGAAAAAAAAATACACCCAATATTAAAAAGTTCAACTGAGACCTGGCCTAGGCTAACAACGTATTTTCTTTCTAGCCCTGGGTTTGAGGCTAACACTGGCACTCTTTTTATTGCTACTAGAAGAAATTTAATAAAGTAAAAGCAGCCCTGTGCCAAATTACTGCAGACACCAACATTCTTAATTTTCAGAGGTAGGAAATCTGCCGTCTCATTAAAGATGAAGGCTGTGTTATTCACCCGCTAGCATCTAGCAGCTGTAGTGCACACAGAAGGCTTGTCCTCCTGACCAGCAAAATGGTGCAGAGAAGTTGACTTGAGATTATTTATTTGGGAACTGAGTAGGAAATGCACACTTTAAAATACACCAGAAATTACTGCCTAATGCAAAAAATAATGTATTGTTTTATTATACAATATTTTCATTTATAAACAGCCAATTAGGGATAGGGAGAATGAAGGGGAAAACAAAGAGTTTTCTGAAATAGATCATGCTGCATCACTGTCTAAGAAGAGTACTACCCAAGGCACATAGTCCTCAAACAGCAACTATTTTAGTGAAGTATATAGTTCTGTCTTCCTGGACTTCAAGGTCCATATTTGAAGGTTAAAAAAGGGAAAGTTGAATTCATTCTAAACATCTTTTCTGCAAGTCAGCATTTCAGTGCTCATTTCCCACAGTGGGGAGTTAATCTCTACTTTTAACCCAATGGCCAATGATACAAATGCATAGAGAAAATAATGTCTTCTTTGAAGTTATGTTTCATTACTCTAGAAAGGCCAGGTACTCTTACTGAGACAGTTCATATTCTCAACTTGCAGTAATTATCAAAACATTTTCTATATTTTGTTACACTGTGTGATAGCTTGAATTCACAAATTCAGAGACATAACATTTACTTTTTTATAGGAAATCTTAATATGAAGGTTTTAAAAGCAATAATGGACTTATCTTGGATTTCTGTTGTGGGGTTACTAACATTTTGTCTATTAAGGATTTTGAATTCTCACTGCACAAAAAAAAAATTCTTATACTTGAAAATAAGCTTTATACACAATTGCCAGATTTGATTCCTCAATGTATTTATCTTTTGTGAAATAAATATGAATCTCTGAGATACTGTGCTTCTGATGGAATTTATAGGCCAACACTGTTTAATTATTCATGATGCAAGATCCGTAAAGCCAAGAGACTCCTAAAGGGGCAGATGAAAATGATTCACTTATCCCATTTGGGTCAAACACTCAGGGTTGAGTCAAAATGGCTTACATAGTACAGACAATTCTTTTTTAGGTTGACCATTGAAAAATGCTAAGAAAAAAGATGCTATAGTCACAGTAATTAAATTCTTCAAGAACTTGTGTCCTCATGACGTTTTTTATGTATTCCCACCCCAGGTTAATAATATTCCTTTATTAGTAATAAAAAAGGGAAAGTATTAATTTCAGTCAGAAATGTTGAATACAGGATAATTTTAATAAGTCCAAGGGGGTTGGTGATATTAATAAATTCCTTCTACCCAAGGCACAATACTAGATACTGAGAGTTTCTCAAGGTTAACTCAAATACAATTTGATAAGTGAAACTATTCTCCATTTTAATTATTTAATATAATTTCTAACTCTGCAAATTGTACTCCTGAAATATACTTTCTAAGCAAGGAACATCATTTCTTATATGGCTCACATTTAAACTTTCTATACAATGCAAGATTTTAGAAGGTAAAACAATGAAATCATTCATAAAGACATTATGACTAAGGATAAAAATAATAGAAATGGCAGAAGTTTTTCTGCAGGTAAAACTAAGACAAAAAAAGTGGGGGAAACAGAGAGTAGAATATGTTTGTGGTCAAATTTTAAGAGATATTACCACTGGGCATGGTAAGAAGCTAGGTATTTTCAAATCTCTTACTTTAATGTAATCAGCATCCTATTTCTGTGTTTGAGAACAGAGAATAGCGTGTGCATTACTTTAGATATAATGACTTTTTCTTAAGGGAAGGATTGAATGTTCCCCAAGTCCCTGAATTCTATGATACCTCTACTGTTTGTCTAAATATTTTACTTCTGGTGAGTTTTATATTAACCCCAGCACTTCTACCTTAATAATCAGATTTGAATTTCTAGAATTCATTACCTTCTTTCTTGGAATGTCAACACTGCTAAAATTTGCAAACCTGCCTGCTTCAGCAAAGTTCAGGTTCACAATCATAAATCTATCTATTTGGATAGGAATTTCTCTAGTGCACAGGAATATCAAGTATCATAAATCTAAGTTTAGAAACATTAAGTGTTTCCTCTTAACACTTAGGTTCTGGAAAGCAGCATCGAAAACAATTTTCATTGGAGGGACAGTGAAGAACAAAAGCACATCTATTGATATTCCATCCTTAATAAATGTAAAAGGCATTCTCTAAAAGTCTATTGTTATTAGTTGAATTATGTCCCTACCAAAATTCACATGTCAAAGTCCTAACCCCCCAGTACCTCAGAATGTTATTTGGAAATAAGGTCATTACAGATGTAATTATTTATTATGAAGTTGTGCTAGACTAGGTTGGGCCCCTAACCCAATATGGCCGACATTCTTATAAACAGGAAATTTTGACACAGAGCTACATACACAGATAGAAGACCATGTGAACACGAAGGCAGAGAATGGGTTGATTTATCTACAAGCCAAGGAATGCCAGAGGTGGCCTGCAAACCACCCGAAGCTGAAAGAAAGGCAAGGAATAGATTTTTCCTCATAGCCCTCAGAAGGACCAATCCTACTGATGTCTTGATCTCAGACTTCTAGACTCCAGAACTGTGAAACAAAAAAATTTTGTTGCTAAATCCACCTAATTTGTTGTACTTTGTTACAGCAGCCCTAAAACACTAATATACCTGTAGATATATCACAGAATTTAGAAACTTAATGCTGACTCGAGACAACAGTAGTACTTCAAAGTACAATGTCTTCCTTTAATAAATTTGCTGTAAGGATGCAGGCTTTTACTGTTGTTGTTGTTTTCTGGAGATCAACTAATTCTTTTATTTGATCCATTTCCTAGAAAGATAATTCGAATTTTTGTTTGCTCATTCCAGAGCATGCAAGCAGTTACAGGCTAAAGATTCCTTAGTGCAGATTCCACCTTTCTTTTAAATTGTGTCACTTTGAGATGTCTCTTGTAATCCACTCTGTCTAAAGAAGGGCATTACCTGTAGAGTTAGCAGTATTTATTATTCAAAAGGTAGCTCTACAAACAGCAAGGCTGGAGCTATGAAGATGAATAAACAATGGTTTTAAGAATCCCATAGCCTGCACTGGGAGACTGATAAATAAACAACTAATCAAAATATACTGAGCTGAGTCTTGCTAAAACTGTAGTTCACATGTTATTGAGTGCTTTCTATCTACCAAAGACTGTTTTAGACACTTGGAAATGTTCTCTAATTTAATTCTATAATAGCTTTAGGAGGTGTGTATTATTATTATTCTTATTTTACAGATGAACAAACAGAAGAAAAGAGAAGGAAATTGCTCAAATTCACATGGCTAACAAGTGACAGACCCATGATTCGGCAAGACAAACCCGTGCTGTTAGTCCCTCTGCTACAAGTGCTACGTGTGTTTGGGGATAAAGGATGAGGTCAGGGAAGCAAAAATAAAAATATGTATTTAAGCTGGGCCATGGGTGAATTTGACAAGGAGAGAAAGAGAAATGTATATACCTGGAGGAAGAAATCCCCAAAAATATGATGGCAGTCACTGGCAATCATAAGCAGTTCAGTGTGGATGGGGTTGATGAAAGAAAAAGAAACGGAGACAGCAGAAGAGGCAAGACAGGATGTTTAAAAACAGAGTGTGGTGCACACTGAATGCCTTTGCAAAGCAGTTAAGAGATTTCTCTTTAAAAAAGAAGTCCCCATTGGGTTTTGAGTATATTAGAGATAACAATCATCTCTGTGTTTTAGATGCATCCCTGGCAGCTACTGAAAGAGGGCAAGTCAATTCTAAATTTGAATCTGAGAATTTATGTCCAGACCACACAAATGTCTGAGGGTCGCCCTCAAATTGTTCAGAAAATAATTATACATATATATATATATAATCATATATAATTAACATAAAAGTATAATTATTATATATTGTATGCATATATAATAGAGAAGCAAATGAGGTAAATGCTTACAACAGATGATTGGAGTAAAGCATATGTAGGTGTTCTTTGTATTATTTTTATTTTAAAACTTCTTATAAATTTTAAATTACTTCCACATTAAAAAGTTTTGAAAAACACAAAATGCAGATTGGTGGCTACCAGGGTCTGGGAGGAAGGGGAAATAAGGATAGACGGCTTGATGGGTAAGGGGTTTGACTTTGATGTGTTGAAAGTGTTTTAGAACTACACAGACGTGGTGGTTACACAACATTGTGAATGCATTTTTTTTTTTAGTTTTTAAAAGTGCATATACCAACTTTCTGAGGACTTAACTCTGCTTCCTAGGCATCACCCAAATGTCAGTTAGCATCCATCTGCCTTAGGAATTTTCTCCTGAATCGTAAAGATTGCTGGCATAAGTGATACAAGCCAAGGAACATTTTGAAATAACAAAGATTTTAATTGGCCAACTAAATATGCAATGGCCTGTGTAATCAGACTGCTTCCTTAGGAACTATTAGAAAAGAAGAGGGGATCGTCAGTGTAACTTGGAGTAGGGGAACTAATTAACAATCTGGGAGGTATTGCTATGTTTGGGATGCCTACTTACGGTGAAAGCCTAGCTGGAAATTAACAAAGTTGCCCTCTTTGAAAAGAGATTTTAGAAACCATTTTAAAGGTACATTATCTTTTATAATAAATAATAAAGTATTCCAGAAAAATTATTGTAATTTGAATAAAATTCATTTTACCAGTAAGAACTGGAAAAAATTTAAAAATTAAGGCTTTACAAGAAGTATCAATAGTGTATTATTTAAAATAAGTAGTGTTGCTCTAAGTATTGGTAACATTTTTATTTCTTCTGAATATTTGATCTCAACTAAGCCTAATAAACTTCTGATGGGGGCAGAACAGATATTATAAAACTTATTTTTCATATGAAGACCAAGACCACATATCCAGTAGTAGTGGAATCTGAAGTAGCTCATCCTGCAATACCCTAGTCATACACCAAGTCAGATCAGTTCCTCAACTCCAGAATACAGGGTTTCCTATTATGCACTGGCTTTTAATTCCATTGCAGTGGACAACTCTTAGAACAATTTTTTTTTATTTTCAGTTTTTTTAAATGATAATGTGAAACTGAGTTGATTCAACTCACTTACTATAGACGTGCTATTTTTTTTAAGTCATTAAACAGACAGAACCTTCTTGATATCCCAGGAACTCTTTGTTTCCTTTTATTCCGAAGAAGACCTGGTCCAGGAAACACAAAACATGGGAAAACGTTGAATTCAAATATGCCAAATACTACTACTGAGGGGAAAAGGTTATTCATCATATGAGGATAATGCACATCCAGTTTTTCTTTTTTAGGTAATAGAGTATCTGCCTACATTGATGTGAAAATGTGCCTCACTCATTCAGATTTGTTTATTTGATGGCCTCAGTTCCCCAGAACATAGTAACAGGCCAGACAGTAAGGCAGTGTTGATGTAAAGGAATTTTATTAAAGTTTCTAAGCTTAACTACTTCAAGAGTTATTTTAGGCCCACAGATAGTTAATATTCTATTTTATATATACTATCCCAGAAGTTCCAAGGGGTTTGAAGATTAGGGTAACTGGTGAAAGGAGAGGGAAACTCACTGAGAGAACATATGGCCACATGAATGAAACCACAAAAGCAGGCAAAGGAACAAAAAGAACATTTATTAATCCAGTTATTTATTCATTGACCCAATCATTATTCATTGAATATTAATAAGTGCCAGACACCATATCAAGTGCTAAAGAGACTGAGTTGAATAAAGCTCAGCCCGCGGCTCTCAAAGTGCTTCCACCCTAGAAGGGGGCAGACACTCAGTGTGCAATCATGAACCAGTATAATATGTGTTTGTCTGAGACATAAAGGTAATAAAAAGAAGAAAATGCATTGCAGTGGTGGCAAACAGGCTTATGATCTTTAATAAATCACAGGTGCATCTTTGTATATGAATAAAACAAAAATTAACTGGAATTAACAACTATGCCTTAGATTGCCTGTGGTCACCACTAAACAGAAGTGAGTTTTAAAGCAAGGATTCTAAGGCCTTAAGTGATGGTGAAGCCAATAGATGGAGGAAGCCTCGATCTCTAAAGGACTGCATGGAGCCAACTCCTCACTGACTCACAGTGAAATGTGAACGAGAGATAAACATTGTGTTAAGCCTCAACTTTGACCTAGTTATTTACTAAATAGTGACTATGTGTCAGGGAGTGTTCTAGGTGTTACCTCATACATTATCTCATTTATCTCACTTATAAACATGATGATGACTGAATCACTATGACATGCAGCACATTGTTTGAAAACAACGATAAAGATGGCAATGTCTGCTGATGACAAGGAATACAGAGAGATGGGTACTCTCATACATTTCTAGTGAAAGTATTAATTGTCATACTTTTTCTGCAGGCAAGGTTTGACCAATTTGCCCTAAAATTTGACCAACTTCATTAATTGTCTAAAACAATAACCTTAACTTTTGACCCATTAATTCCATTTTTAGGAATTTATAATTATAAATGTCCTAAGGTAGAAAGAGATATATGAGGTTGTTCTTTGCAGCACATTATAATTATGAAAAATGGAAGCAATGTAAATTGCTATCAATAACAATATGTATATATTTAAAATGATTCTAGTGTATGTATTTGACAAAATAGTACTGCCATTAAAAAAACATACATTTACAGAATATTTAATGATGTGAGAAAATGCTTGCAAATAAATTCATGTAACATATATTTGATTAAAAATATTTCAATTACTTAAAAATATGCATGTAAGTAAGAAGATGGAATTAAATTAAATCATCTTGATAACACTGGTTTCCTCTGGATGATGAGATTAGAAATATATTTTTATTTTCTCCTTTATATGTGTTTATTTTCAAATGTTATATAATGATCACGTATTATTTTGAAACTCAAAATATGTGTTATAAAAATAAAGAAGGCAACAAATTTTCGAATCCATTTTTGAAAAGTTTCCACATAAACTTGTTAAAATTAAAATGTGCTAGTGCTTGAATCTGTAAGTTTTATTAGGAAAATTTGCTTAAATGAAACAGCTCATTCCCTGAAGACATTAGATAAGTGAGGTGTATTATAGCATTTCTAAAGTTGTCTACCATCTGTGAGTTTAATTTTAATTGTCTATGGTTTTCCAAATCTAAATTTAATATTGTTTTCACGTATAAATGTCTAACCATTTCGCTTATGCTGATTAATTTGATAGCTTGCATTTCTCCAGTTTTTGGTTCCATCCAAAATATTCATCAATAAACAACTTCATAAAAGTTGCAAAATATTTTTCCTATTTTACATATGAATAAAATAAAGGTAGAAGTATGTTAATATACCTAGCATACAAAACAAAACATGCCAGTACCAGCGCTCTATTGCAGCCAGCTCAGGAGGCTATTCTGCACCTCCTTCCCAACTCTACACCAATGGTATTATCTTGGTAGCTAGAAATTGGCTACAGTACAGGAATATTTACAACTAGGAACTTCTCAAATACTCTATCAGGGCTTTTTATTTTTTATTTTTATTTTTTTCCCAGTAAGACAGATTACCAGCACACCACTGTATATAATACAAGAGTGTGTTTCTTCTAATAGTGCTTAATTAGCCCAGGGCTAGGAGCCTGTTAAATATTCAAAACAGATCTCAGGCTCCACAGCTTAGATATCTTGGTTTTAATTGTTGACTGCTATATTCAAGCACCTAAGACAGTGTCTCTATACCACAATTGCTCAATGAATATGTCTTTCATCTTTTTACTAGACAATCTGAAAATGATGAAACTTTTCCCTCAAGTTATGCATGCATCATCCTAACTTGAACTTTCGGCCTTCACTAGAACCTGGTCTATTTATCTTTGTTTGTAATTGTTGTCTTTCCACTAGTTCCTTAAGCTATTATCACATTTCTATTCTCATGTTTACTGACATATAATCTAGCTCCCGTATCAACAACTCACAAGTCACCAAGTATCTTCTCATTAACAAGCCAAATATTTTCCTCCTCTTTACTTTCTCTGGAAGATTTCACACGGTCGATGGAATCTTCTTTCTCGAAACTTCTTTCTCACTAGATGCTGGAGGCATTGGCATATTCCAACTGCATATTCTACCATATTTTTCTTTGCCATTTTTAAGTTTTACTTTTCTTAATCTCTCAATATAACAATAGGATTTATGCAAAGTTTAAGAGTCATCTTTTTCAGCTTATTGCTTTGTGATCTCCTTTAAAAAATATGACTTCATCTCTCACCTCTAATCTAAAATATTCACTTCTATGAATTTTGTCTTATTGTTTTCTGATGTTCACTCTGACATTTCTAACTACCTATTTGGCATTTCCGTTAAAAACGTAGGCTTTACATCAAATTTGGCTAAAACCAAATTTATTATCTTTCTGACAAATGCCCTTTCTCAAATAACTTTTGTATTTGTGTGTGCTAGGGGGTGGTATTTCTGCCCCTTGCTGCCATAGTTGTTCTCTCCTACCAGAATCTCTTCCAGCACAAGCATTACACATTGCTGCAAGATGAGTCAGTTGTCCTGCAAAGCTCCTTCCTCCAAGAAGTTCTCAGCAACAACTAAAGTGGATTGCTCATTTGGGTGTTTTTCCTAAGCATTACATCTTCAGTGTTGGCTCTTGTCTACAGAAGCCAGAATCCTCTGTGATGCTGTGTCAGTTTCCTGAGTCGCAGGACACAGCACCCTGCAAGCATGGCAGCAGGCCAGTTAATTGAACAAGGCTTAATTATGTACTGATAACTTTGAAAATCTTAATTCCTCTGTGAGAAATGCCTAAGCATATTATCAGGAAGTGGAATTATAAAATGTTTCCAGATCAAATTAAGCATCTACAGGTGAATTAATATAGAATTAAGCTTAGAAAGCTTAAGTAGAAGTTGAATGAATTGTGTTCATTCTTTGAAACCTATTGATTTGCAAAACCAATATTCCACTGTCTACAGGAGGCAATTCAGACTGAAAATAATTTAGAAAAAAAAAATACTTCAGAAAAAAAAATAGTTGTAGAGATAAATAGGTCATTTGAAGACTAACCTCTGCCATTAGGGGTTTCTAAAGATAGGCTGACTCTATCTATTTAATAATTATTTTATTCATTAACTCCTTGCATATAGAATTGTAACTGATACCAGCCAGGTACGGTGGCTCACGCCTGTAATCCCAGCACTTTGGGAGGCCAGGCGGGCAGATCACCTAAGGTCGGGAGTTCGAGACCAGCCTGACCAACATGGAGAAACCCTGTGTCTACTAAAAATACAAAATTAGCTGGGCATGGTGGTGCGCACCTGTAATCCCAGCTACTTGGGAGGCCAAGGCAGGAGAATTGCTTGAACCCAGGAGGCAGAGGTTGCAGTGAGCCGAGATTGCGCCATTGCACTCCAGCCTGGGCAATAAGAGCAAAACTCCGTCCCCCCCCCCAAAAAAAAAACTGTAACTGATACCATGGGAGGTGGCTTGATGAATAATGTGGATTTATACAAAATAGTGGTAAATATTAAGAAATAGCAGGGACTTGGAGTTAAGTAGTAGCCTAACTCTACCAGCATAGTTTCTGGGAAAACTTAGGGATTCCTTGATTTCTCTAAACATCAGTTTCCACATCTACAAAATTAGAGTAAGAAAGCTAATTTACAGGTTTACTGTGTGGACAGAGATAATGCACATATCATATCATGCTTCTCCACAGTAGACTTTCAGTGAATGCTATTATTATTATTTATGAAGCTGAAGAGAATGAGCAGATATATACAGCAACAAAATGCCCTTTATACCTTAATGCTTAAAGCAGTAATTCTCAAACTTTTTGGTCTCTCCGTTTCTTTAGACTTTAGAAATGATTGAAGATTCTAAAGAGGTTTTTTTTTTTAATATTTAGACTATCTCTATGGATATTTACCATAATATGCTTGAATTCTGAAAAATGTATATTTATGTATCAATTTATCTTTAAGTAACTATAAACCCATTATATATTAATATAAATATGTTTTATATAAAATAATATTTTCAAAAACAAAATCATTTAGTGAGAAGAGTTATGCCATTTTACACTTTTGCAAGTGTATTTAATGCTAGGATTAATATAAGACAGCTGGATTGCCGTATCTGCTCCTTCATTCAATCTACCATGATACAGTGTTTTGCTTGAAGTATTAGAAGACAATCCGCCCACACACAAATACGTAGTTGAAAGGATACCAGGAATCCCGAGGAATCCTCTTATCACACTTTGAAAACTGCTTGCCTTAAGAAGTGAGCCAACACATCTTCTTGGAAGAAGTGAGCCAATTCAACAATGACGATGATGATGATAATGACAATAACAGTATTAATAAATGAATGATAATTGGCAGAGACACTACAAGAGAACATTCTAGGCAGTGCTATATTTGTGGTTAAGGTTGGAATGTGGAACTGAATGTACCACAAGGTCAGCGGGAGCAACAGATCTGTACAGAAGAGAGATGAAAAGAAATTGGAGATGGAATTTCAAGTGTGGGAAAAACACAGGGATACAATTAAGAACAAGCACATTTTATGTATATTTTGTATTGATTTGTTTTCAGGTTGTTTACAATGAATAATGTTCTACTCATGTTTTTGAACAATATGATCCTTTTAAGGGAAAGTATAGTTTGAATTATTCAGAATAGTTAATAAGACTGATGTTTGGGTAGAGGGTGCCTGCAGAGTCACAGACCACCTGCATACATCCTAGCATGCCCCAGTGATCTCTAGTCCATAGTCTGGGAACAAATGATTTCTTCTCAGAGCTAAATTGAGCAAATAAAGTGTCCCAGAGGGATTGGGACAAGGTGGGGATCCTGCCTCTCCTATATAAAGCAATTCAGCATGACCAGAGTTACAAACAATCCTCAAGAAAGATGTGAGGAATTAAAAAGTGAGTGACCGAAGGAAGCTAAGAAAAGACAGACTGAATTTTGAAGAGAAGAACTAGAAAGAGGACTTACTGCTGAAATAGTCTCAGCAGAATATAAAACACCTTTTCTTGAATTTGTTTGGTACTATCAAGTTCTCAATTCCTGACAGATTTTTTTAAGAAAACAAATTAATGACAATTATTTTAAATGTAAATGGTTATCAAAATAGTACATAATAACCCCTGCATGCAAAATAAGTTGAAACAGAAATAAATGATGGTATAGACAGCAATAGAAGATTGCTGCACTGATATGAAAGCAAGGTAACAAGGCTGAAGATTAAAGTCACCTGGGAGGCGGAGTTGTCTCAATTGGAGACCGGCTATGGTAAAACAAAAATCCAGGGGAGAAGGTGGTAGAGTCAGGGAGAAGGTGACTTTCTAATGAAATGAAGAATTCCAGGAAATGCATGCAAAAAGAGATAGAGCCTTAAGTCCAGGAATTAAACTTTAAGGGACATTCAAAATAAATTAGCAAGAGGAACAAAAGCATTGAGGAGGGGGGTAGTAAAATCTAATGGAGAAAATTTTGTGAAGAAAAGAGTGGTTTGGAGGAGAAAGCTAAAAAGTTAAGAAAGGTAAAAACTAACAGTGTCATTGGTACCTTGCTTATTTGCAATAAAACTGCAAATATTTATTGAGCATGTAATATGTAAAAGGCACTCTTTTAGGAGCTTTACATCAGTGTTGCTCAAAATGGGGCCAACGGACTATTGCCAATGAGCCAACTATTTGCTATCAATTTGCAATGAGATAAGTAAAGAAATCTGAGCAAGCTTTGAAAGACTTTTACAGGAGTTCAAAACAGTAACAGCACTGAACCTAATAATAAAAATTTCTTTCTATTTTTATTTAATTTCTCTTACAATTGATTTTTGATGTTTTATCAGTCTGCAATTGATAATAACTTATAGAAAATGTTCATTCACCATAGATGGTTTGAGAAGCACAACTTTACAGGCTTTATCTGATTTCTTTTTCACGGCTGTGTCACGAAATAAATGTTATTCTTATGTGAAATTTACAGGTGAAGAATTGAGGCACTAGGAAAACTGTCACAGGTACTAAGTAGTAAGACATTTAACCAATACAGGTAAGAAAAATTTGAAAAACTAGGTGAGGAGGCAAAAGGAGAAACCAAGGAAGAAGAGAGATTTTTTTTGTAGAATGTTACAATATATTTTCAGGTTACATCATATGGAGAGATAATCTTTCTAGTTTCTTTTGTGAGTAACCGGGACATGATTCAATAATATTTGTTTACTAAATCACAAGTATTTATAGGACAATGTCAAATGAAGTTGAAAGTTAGTGGTATTGATGTTGACTTGAGAATTATTATTATTCTATTTCTCATATATGTGTTGAAGGCCTACTACATGTACAATATCATATTATGCAGAATGGAGGTCAGTTGATGTTCAAATAGAGTGAAGTTGAGTAAGTTAATAGTCTTTCTAAATCTCAGTATCCATGTCTATATAATGGTCATAATAGAATCTTTCCCCCATTTGAGAATTAAATGATTTGGTCCATATAATATTTAGCACAGTGCATGATTAATGCAAGAACACAGAAAAATAAAAACAAATGGGCCTGGGAGAACTAGTACACTCAGGACCCTACATTTTTCCCAAGAGGATTGGATAACCACATGTTTGGCTAGAGTGTAAAATTCCCCTAGTGCTCACTAAAATCACTAACTGAATTTGGTACTTTACCACCCTTTTGATTCAGAATCAAGGATTTCAGCCATGCATGGACAGTTCAATCTCCTTGATTGATTTCCTTACATCAAGGCTCATATAGGTGTTAATTGTTTGGATTTGACTACAAGATATATCTGCCTTGCTTATAATAGACCGCCCTGGTGCTCAATAGTTTCTAGAGTAAACTACTGTCTCTCCATTACTGTCTTTCTCTCTGATTAACCCTTGTATGGGATACCATCCAGATGTAATCACGGAAATAGACTAAGTCTCTTTCAAACTCACCCATGCAAGATTGCTGAGTGGAAAGGACTGTGCCTTAGGTCTGGTGAGAGAGCATTCCCTAGGCAGCTCTTTAAACTGTGAGGATATCAAAGTCAACTGAGGTTGGGATATTAGGTCCAATGCTTATACTCTATGGTTTATCCCGGAAAACCTCTCTTTTATTTCCATGTAGACATCAAAAAAATGGATTATAAACAAATTAAAATTTCTTTACCATTTGTAGACCCAACTTTTTTCTGGGCCAAGAAAATAGAAATTCTGGAATATAGAGTGTATCTAACTTTTGGCCAACAATATAACTGCAAAGAATCCAAACAATTAGTTGCAGCTTCTAATGACTGGTACTACTACATGTTCCCAGAAATTATAAAAAACAAAAACCATACCTTCAGTTCTTGAGCTCTGTCACAGTATTTAGATGATAACATTCAACACTTTAATAGTTCAATCTTAGCTGGTTGAACTATTATGGGAAGAAGGGATGACAAGTTTCAAAGAAAGAACAGAGAATAACAGTTTCTTCTTACTGTCCCAGCTTTTTATAATTTTGTATATGTCTGATCTCCTCAACTAAGCCGTAAGCTTCCTGAAGGCTTACCATTTTCTGAGGGTCATGTGGGTAGTATTAGTTATGAAGCATGTTGCCTCCTTTAATTTAATATTATTTATTGGTCTAGCTATCTTATGAGTATTTCATAAATACCTACAATGCACTATTATGAGGCCAAAGGGTAATTAGAGCACACATAAAAATTCCTACATGATTTATAAAACTACATATTACAACTGAAATTTTCAATTAACTCTTATTAACACAGTACCAGGCCTACATTAGTAGCTCTCCAAATATGTTAATTAATATGTTAATTTAAAAATATTGATTTTTAAAATTATTGTTTATTGTATCTCAGAATCCCACAGCAAAAAATAATTCTGCATTGTCAATTTTCATTCATACATGCTATAAAAATCATTGCTTCTCATACTATTTTTGTTTTAAATAAAAGCTCAAAAATTCCTAACAACCCCGATAACAGCTTTATAAATAAGGCTCCTAATTATAATTTCTTCTTTAAAAATATGCATTTGATACACAGAAATATGCTATTATAGTATTTAACTGCAAATTATTGAGGACTTGCCTATTACTCAAACATATTATAAGGACTCTCTTGAAACAGGTCTGTGTATGGCTTATCATTATAGCATAAAATTATAAATATATTGATGGCAATAGTTTTATTTTGCATCTTTAAGTTTAACTAGACATTAATTTCCTTCAGATTATTTCAGAAATTATTTTAAAATGTGAACCCGGAAAAAACTTCCATGGTTTCTCATGATCTTGTTTTCTACAATGAAATAATATCTCATTGACCTGGAAGCCAACGATTTGTCAATCTCTGCTTACCATAACAAACTCAAGAACTAGAAAATTAGCATGTGTAGCCTCTGATTAACCAAAGAAATGTCACTGAGTTTATGCATTAGTTAAAAGAAAGTTATCAGTCATCCTTTCCAAGCATATTTGCAATTAAATTCACATGTGTATGTGCATGCACACATACACGCACCTGAAAAAACTTGGGGATTTGTTTAATCCCTAACAAAGTGGAAACAGGAAATTAGAATTAGCTATTCTAATTCTATTTTTTTAAAATAGAGTAGCTATTTTTTTAAAAAAATGCATTGAAATGTATTTGTGCATTCATTAAATAAATATATTTTAACTAACTGAGTTGAGCAATGGGCTGAGCATTAAGAAGAAAATGATGAACAACAAAACAGATTACTGCTGTAAGATCATGTAATTCAGTCTAGAGGAAGAGATGGGCTATGAGCTGAGCATTAAAAATAAAATACACTCTTCTTTCTTCTTAACAGAGTGTCTCCCACCACTGAGGCTAAAGATGCTAGTTCTTTGCTCTTTCAGGCTCTCTGTGGCTGGAGAATGGGTCTCTAAAGCACGTGTTCCAATATTAGCCAATGATACCTTAGTGGCGTCTGCTAGTGTCTTCTCAAAGGGCATTTATTCCTTAATGAAATGTGAAATAGAAAAAAATAAACATCTCCTAAGTGCAGACACAACACTTAGAACTGCTGCAGCTGCCTTGCAACCATAAGAAAAAAGCCAAGGGGATTGCAGAGCACCAACATCCCTAAATTGCTGAATTAAACAACCCTAAAAGTTCCCACATGCAACCTTCTTCTTAATAGAAAAATAAATCCTCATTTTTTAAGTCACTTGTATCTGGGTATTCAGTAACTTGTTACCAGAAGAATCACAACTCAACTTGTGGACTAGAGAGTGGGTGATGAGGAACTGGAAACAGAGGTTAGACTGCTCTTGGATGAGAAGGAGCCATTGATGATGGGAGAAGCAGCTGGATCTCGAGTTTGGGGAGGAGTCTGTAGGATTTTTGGTTTGTTTGGGTTTGGTTTGGTTTTTAAGACAGAAAAGATTTGAGCATATTTAAATGATTATTGGCAGGATCGAACGCAGAGAAGATAAATGATACAGAAAAGAGAAGGATCGTCTTCAGGGTGAGATACCTGAGAATGAAAGAAGGTGGTATGTCCAGCACCATATTGCTCCACAGGACACTAGTAATCCCTCCCTCTTTCTAAAAACACTTTATTCTGATGTCTGACCTTCAGGATTATGCAAAAACAAAACAAAACAAAGCAAAAGAAAAAAATATTTTCTTCTTTTTGCACTCATGACATAAACAGCAGTGATTTCCCTCCTCTCTCACTCTTGTTTCCTCTCACTCTCCAATGCTTTCTCTACTTTTGCTGAAATTCTTAACACTGAGGTAGACCTGGGGCTTCAGTCCTTACTCCTCTTCTACTTTCCATAGTTTTAAATCCCATCAATATCATGATGACATCCAAATGTATATCTCAGGCCTTAATTCATCTCTGTACTCTGGACTGTCTCCTTAATATGTCAATTTGGATTCTTTAAATCCTGAAATCTCAGAACTCCTGGTTCTGCAACAATTACCTATTACCCATCTCCCTAACTCCTATTACACACACCACACACATGCATGCAAAATACACGCTTCTTCTACTTCCAGGCTTTCACTCTTGCATAAATGCCAATCTTGTCCATCTAGCTGTCTAAATCAAAGACCTGGAATTATCCTCAGTTCTTTTCTTTTTCATCATCTCCACCTCCTCATACTCGGTCCATAAGATAGCCTTATTGCTTTATTTCATACATACTGGATCTCAACTTTAGGCCAAGCCACTATTATCTCTCAGCAAGACTACTGTGACATCATTCCTGTTTCTTCTGCTCTTGCTTGCCTATAAGAATTTAACCTTCAGGTAGCATCTAAAGTTGTCTTTTGTAAATATAGAGAAGATCACGTCTCTTCCTTATTTAAAATCCTCAAGGGCCTTCCTATTACACATAAAATAAAATTCAAATTCTTTAGCATGGCCTCTAAAAACCTAAATGATCTGGACTTGTTTATCCTTAGAGTTGCATCTCGCCCCCAATTTCCCATATTTATTTTACTCAAGTCACACTTGTCTTTATGCTTTGTGAACCTAGCCTCTTTGAATATCACCCCCTACACTTATGTGGTTCAAAATCTGCACAACCACATGGAGCAACCCTGCTTCAGGGCACTGAAACTTGCTGTCCTCTGTTTCTGGTACTATTCCCCCTAATTCTGGAATGGCCTGACTTCTCAACTCAAATGTCATTTAATAATGATGAAAATCGTGATGATAATAATGATAATGGTGATAATAATGATAATGAAGCTCAGTGCCTAGTGTCCTCCTCAACTCATTCACCACCCTTCTGTGCCTTTCTCTGTGGCTCAGGATATCATCCTCCACTGAACACATCTTCTAGATTCCCTTATCATGAATTCTGATTGGATGTTCTGATAGTAAGTAATGCTAGGAGATTAAAAAATGGGAAGAGATAGGTTAGGGTATCACCCTCCCATGGTTGTCCCTGCCAAGCAACTCTTCTTCCATGGCTGAGTTTCTTTATGACCACAACTCTTGTCAGGGGATCCATATACAAGAGCAGCTAAATCATACAGAAAATAATCATCTTTAAGGTAAGATTATGGAGACTGAAGGAAGAAGATCATATGCTGAGCTCCAAAGGACACCAGTGATTCTTTTTCACAGCTACTGCTCCCACCAAGCTCTGGTAAATACTCTCATTCTTTCCCTGTGTCTCTTCATGCTTATGGGTAGTAATGGCTTGGCTTTCTACTGTTACTATTACCTGGGTGATTTTCCACATCCTGCTGGTTCCATCATCTAATCCTACACCTCCATAAATGGCCCCTTCATTAAACTCTCTTCATTTGAACTCTTGAATGTGCTAATTGGTCTTTGACACATACTATAGCTATAATCGTGGAATGTTTCCTGTAATCCAGGTGATTTTCTAAACACATTACACGTATTTAATTCACATTAACACTAATATGTAAATACTAACAAGCTAACTTTACAAATGAGAAAACTCAGAAACAGAGAGTCTAAGTAACTTGCCCAACATTACTCGGGCAATAAGCAGTAGAATCTGAACCTCAGTCCACGTTCTCAACTCTCATGCTATATTGCTTCCCAAAAGGTATCTTTCCTTGCCACACTAGTAAATGCTGCCTTCTCCCCATCCTCACCTCCTGTCTTGTCACTGTTTCATGTCATCTCTTTACTCTCTTCTTAGAGCTTATCAGTTTTAAAAATATCAGTTATATTAATTTATGATGATGATTAATTTTATATGTCACCATCACTGGGCCAAGTGTGCCCAAATATCTGGCTAAACATTATCTCTGGGTGTATCTGTGAGGGTGTTTCCAGAAGAGATTAGCATTTGAATTGATGTCTTACTAAAGCAGATGGCCCTCCCCAGTAAAGCAGACGGTTGTGTATCATCCAATCACTTACGGGCCTAAATAGAACAAAAAGGTAGAGGAATGTTGAATTTGCTTTCTGCCTGATAGTATAAGCTGGGCCATCATTCTTTCCTCCCTCCCGCCTGTACTGGAATCTATACCATTATCTCTGCTGTTCTCAGGCCTTCAAACTATACTGGCTTTTCTGGGTCTCCTGCTTATAGATGACAGACTGTAGAACTTCTCAGCCTCCATAACAGTGTAAGCCAATAACGTAAAATAAACCTTTATAAACATATATATATACACACACACATATATACACATACATATATACATATATACACATATATATACATATATACACACATATATATATACACACATATATATATACACAGGCTAACCTTGTTTTATTGTTGTTTGCTTTATTATACTTTCCACATAGTGCATTTTTTTTATAAATTGAAAGTTTGTGGCAACCACATATCAACCAAGTCTATCAGCACCATTTTTCCAACAGCATCTGCTCACTTCCTGTCTCTGTGCCACATTTTGGTAATTCTCAAAATATTTAAAATGTTTCCATTACTATTGTATCTATTAGGGTGATCACTGATTGATATAGTTTGGATATTTTGTCCCCACAGAATCGCACATTGAAATGTAACCTCAAATGTTGGAGGTAGGCCTATTAGGAGCTGTTTGGGCATGGGGGTGGATCCCTCATGAATGTATTGGTGCCCCCTCATAATAATGGGTCAGTTCTTGCTCTTTCACATGAGATTTCACGGTTTAAAAGAGTGTGGCATCTACTCCTTTCCTCCAGCTCTCACCATGTTAAGCACTGGCTCTCCCTTCATGCTCTGCCATGATTGTGAGATTCCTGAGGTTCACAGGCCAAAATAAACCTCCCTTCTTTATAAATTATCCAACTTCAGGTATTTATTAATAGCAATGTGAATGGGCTGACACTGTGATCTTTGATGTTACTTTTGTAATTGTTTTGGAGTGCTGTGAACTGCAGCCATCTAAGATGGCAGACTTAATCCATAAATGTTGTGTATGTTCTGATTGCTCCACCAACTGGCCATTCTCAAGTCTCTCTCCTTCTGCTCCTGCCTCCCTATTCCCTGAGACACAACAATATTAAAGTTAGGCCAGTTAATAACCCTACAATGCCCTCTCACTGTTCAAGTGAAAGAAGAGTCACACGTCTCTCATTTTCAATCAAAAGTTGGAAGTAAGCCTAAAAATGTTACCTACTGAACACACAAATGATAAAAAAGCAAAATAATGTGTTATTGCTGATACAGAGAAAATTTTAGTAGTCTGGATAAAAGATCAAAACAGCTACAACATTCTCTCAAAATCCTCAAGGGGCTTCTCTCAAGCTAAAGCCTAATCCAGAGCAAGACCCTAACTCTCTTCAATTCTATGAAGGCTGTTAGAGGTGAGGAAGCTACAGAAAAGAAGTTGGAAGCAAGGAGAAATTGGTTCATCACTTGAAGGAAAGAAGATGTCTCCATAACATAAAAGTGTATGTAGAAAGTGCTGACATAGAAGCTGACACCAACTTATCCAGAAGATCTAGCTAAGATCACTGATGAAGGTGGCTACAGTAAGCCTGGCTTGTAGGCTTTCTTCTAGAGAAAGATAACAGAAGATGATACCATCTAGGAATTTCATAGCTAGAAAGAACAAGTCAAAGGCTTCAAAAGAAAGACTGACTCTCTCATTAAGGGCTAATGCAACTGGAGACTTAAGTTGAAACCAGTGATCATTTATCCTTGTGGAAATCCTAGGACCCTTAAGAATTATGCTAAATCTACTTGCCTGTGCTCTATAAATAGAATATCAAAGCATGGAGGACAGAACATCTGTTTATAGCATGGATTACTGAACATTTTAAGCCCACTGTTAAGACCTACTGTTCAGGAATAAAATGTCTTTCAAAATATTACTGCTCATTGACAATGCACCTAGTCACTCAAGAGCTCTGATGGAGATATACAAGAGATTAATGTTGTTTTCATGCCTGTTTACACAACATTTATTCTACAGTCAATGAATCAAGAGGCAATTTCAACTTTCAAGTCTTATCAATAATTATTGATAATGATTATTCTGATGGGTCTGGACAGAGTAAATTAATACAGAGTCCTTCTGGAAAGGACTCAGTATTATAAATTCCAATAAGAACATTCATGGGAGGAGATCAAAATATAAACACTAGCAGAAAGAAGTCAATTCTAACCCTCATGGATGACTTTGAGATGTCAAGTCTTTAGTGGAGGAAGTAACTGCAGATCTGGTAAAAACAGCAAGAGAACTAGAATTAAAAGAAGAGCCTAAATATAGAAATGAATTGCTGCAGTCTCGTGAACAAACTTGAATGAATGAGGAGTTCCTTCTTATGGATAAGCGAAGAAAGTGGTTTCTGGAGATGGAATCTCCCAGAGAAGATACTGTGAACATTGTTCAAATGACAACAAATGATATAGAATATACATAGATGTAGTTGATAAAGCAGTGGCATAGTTTAAGAGGATTGATTCCAATTTTGAAAGAAGTTCTACTATGGGTAAAATTCTATCAAACCGACTTGCACACTACAAAGAAATCTTTCCTGAAAGGAAGGATCAATCAATGTGACTAACTTCATTGTTGTTTTATTTAAAAAAAAAAAACTACCAATCCCAATCCCAGCACTTTGGGAGGCCAACACAGGAAGATCATTTGAGCCTAGCAGTTCAAGACCAGCTTGGCAACATGGCAAGATCCTATCTCTACAAAACACACACACACACACACACACACACACACACACACACACACGTACAACATTGGCCAGGTGTACTGGTATACACCTGCAGTCCCAGCTACTTAGGAAGAATTGCTACAGCCTGGCAAGTGGAGGCTGCAGTGAGCCGTGATTGCACCAGTGCACCCCAGCCCATGAAAAAAGAAAATATGAGACCCTTTCCCAAAAAAAAAAAAAGGAAAGAAAAGAAAAGAAATTACCATAGCCACCCTAATCTTCAACGACTACCACCCTGATCAGTCAGCAGCCATCACCATTAAGACAAGACCTTCCACCAGCAAAAAGATTAAGACTCACTGAATTTTCCAGTGATCATTAGTACTGTTTAGCAATAAAATATTTTTAATTAAGGCATGTACATTTTTAGACAAAATGTTATACATTTATTAAAATACAGTGTCATGTAAACATAATTTATATATGCATTGGGAAACCAAAAAATGTCTGTGGCTCACTTTACTGTGTTATTCACTTTATTGTGATGGTCTGGAACTGAACACACAGTATTTCTGAGGTATCCCTGAATTTCCTATTGTACTATTAATCATCTATCTATCAAGTAATCTATCTCTCTCCTATAGGTTCTGTTTCTCTGGCTAACCTTGACTAATGCATTTAAATATGAGTGTATGTTCTGTCTCTACTATGGAATGATAGGTACTAGAGACCAGGAAAACAGGCCTGTTCAGATCAGTATCCACAGTGGATAAATTATACACACTGTAAGGATTCAACAAAATATGACTTACATGTCAACATAGCAATAAGAAAATTTGAATGTGAAAGCCAGCAAGAAAATTAGGCCAGGCACCGCGGCTCACGCCTGTAATCCCAGCACTTTGGGAGGCCGAGGAGGGTGGATCACGAGGTCAGGAGACCGAGACCATCCTAGCTAACATGATGAAACCCCGTCACTACCAAAGAAATACAAAAAACTAGCCGGACATGGTGGCGGGCACCTGTAGTCCCAGCTACTTGGGAGGCTGAGGCTTCAACCCGGGAGGCGGAGCTTACAGTGAGCCAAGATTGCGCCACTGCACTCCAGCCTGGATCAAACGGGCTGAAAGGAAACCATCTACACTCCACTGACGATCAGAAATGGGTGATTCTGCATTCAATGAATACCAGGTTCACAGTGGGTGCAGGACAGTGGGTGCAGCACACCGTGCATGAGCCAAAGCAGGGCGAGGCATCGCCTCACCCAGGAAGCACAAGGGGTGAGGGAATTCCCTTTCCTAGTCAAAGAAAGGGGTGACAGACGGCACTGGGAAAATCGGGTCACTCCTACCCTAATACTGTGCTTTTCCAATGGGCTTAACAAACGGCACACCAGGAGATTATATCCCGCACCTGGCTCGGAGGGTCCTACGCCCACAGAGCCTAGCTCATTGCTAGCACAGCAGTCTGAGATCAAACTGCAAGGTGGCAGCGAGGCTAGGGGAGGGGCGCCTGCCATTGCCCAAGCGTGAGCAGGTAAACAGAGCTGCAAGGAAGCTAGAACTGGGTGGAGCCCACCACACCTCAAGGAGGCCTGCCTGCCTCTGTAGGCTCCACCTCTGGGGGCAGGGCATAGACAAACAAAAGACAGCAATAACCTCTGCAGACTTAAATGTCCCTGTCTGACAGATTTGAAGAGAGTAGTGGTTCTCCCAGCACACAGCTTGAGATCTGAGAATGGGCAGACTGCCTCCTCAAGTAGGTCCCTGACCCCCGAGTAGCCTAACTGGGAGGCACCCCCCAGTAGGGGCAGACTGACACCTCACACGGCCGGGTACTCCTCTGAGACAAAACTTCCAGAGGAACGATCAGGCAGCAGCATTTGCAGTTCACCAATATCCGCTGTTCTGCAGCCACCACTGCTGATACCCAGGCAAACAGGATCTGGAGTGGACCTCCAGTAAACTCCAACAGACCTGCAGCTGAGGGTGCTGACTGTTAGAAGGAAAACTAACAAAGAGAAAGGACATCCATACCAAAAACCCATCTGTACGTCAGCATCATCAAAGACCAAAGGTAGATAAAACCACAAAGATGGGGAAAAAACAGAGCAGAAAAACCGGAAACTCGAAAAAACAGAGAAGAAAAACCAGAAACTCTAAAAATCAAAGCGCCTCTACTCCTCCAAAGGAATGCAGCTCCTCACCAGCAATAGAAGAAACCTGGACAAATGACTTTCACGAGTTGAGAGAAGAAGGCTTCAGAAGATCAAACTACTCCGAGCTAAAGGAGGAAGTTTGAACCAATGGCAAAGAAGTTAAAAACTTTGAAAAAAAATTAGAAGAATGGATAACTAGAATAACCAATGCAGACAAGTCCTTAAAGGACCTGATGGAGCTGAAAACCACGGCATGAAAACTATGTGACGAATGCACAAGCCCCAGTAACCGATGCGATAAACTGGAAGAAAGGCTATCAGCGATGGAAGACGAAATGAATGAAATGAAGCATGAAGAGAAGTTTAGAGAAAAAAGAATAAAAAGAAACGAACAAAGCCTCCAAGAAATATGGGACTATGTGAAAAGACCAAATCTACGTCTGATTGGTGTACCTGAAAGTGACGGGGAGAATGGAACCAAGTTGGAAAACACTCTGCAGGATATTATCCAGGAGAACTTCCACAGTCTAGCAAGGCAGGCCAACATTCAAATTCAGGAAATACAGAGAATGCCACAAAGATACTCCTCGAGAAGAGCAACTCCAAGACACATAATTGTCAGATTCACCAAAGTTGAAATGAAGGAAAAAATGTTAAGGGCAGCCAGAGAGAAAGGTCGGGTTACCCACAAAGGGAAGCCCATCAGACTAACAGTTGATCTCTCGGCTGAAACTCTACAAGCCAGAAGAGAGTGGGGGCCGATATCAACATTCTTAAAGAAAAGAATTTTCAACCCAGAATTTCATATCCAGCCTAACTGAGCTTCATAAGTGAAGGAGAAATAAAATCCTTTACAGACAAGCAAATGCTGAGAGATTTTGTCACCACCAGGCCTGACCTAAAAGAGCTCTTGAAGGAAGCACTAAACATGGAAAGGAACAACGGGTACCAGCCACTGCAAAAACATGCCAAATTGTAAAGACCATCAAGGCTAGGAAGAAACTGCATCAACTAACGAGCAAAATAAACAGCTAATATCATAATGACAGGATCAAATTCACACATAACAATACTAACCTTAAATGTAAATGGGATAAATGCTCCAATTAAAAGGCACAGACAGGCAAATTGGATAGAGTCAAGACCCATCTGTGTGCTGTATTCAGGAAACCCATCTCATGTGCAGAGACACACAAAGCCTCAAAATAAAGGGATGGAGGAAGATCTACCAAGCAAATGGAAAACAAAAAAAGGCAGGGGTTGCAATCCTAGTCTCTGATAAAACAGAATTTAAACAAACAAACATCAAAAGAGACAAAGAAGGCCATTACATAATGGTAAAGAGATCAATTCAACAGGAAGAACTAACTATCCTAAATATACATGCACGCAATGCAGGAGCACCCAGATTCATAAGGCAAGTCCTTAGTGATCTACAAAGAGACTTAGACTCACACACAATAATAACGGGAGACTTTAACACCCCACTGTCAACATTAGACAGATCAACCAGACAGAAAGTTAACAAAGATATACAGGAATTGAACTCAGCTCTGCACCAAGCAGACCTAATAGACATCTACAGAACTCTCCACCCCAAATCAACAGAATATACATTCTTTTCAGCACCACACTGCACTTATTCCAAAATTGACCACATAGTTGGAAGTAAGGCACTCCTCAGCAAATGCAAAAGAACAGAAATTATAACAAACTGTCTCTCAGACCACAGTGCAATCAAACTAGAACTCAGGATTAAGAAACTCACTCAAAACCGCTCAACTACATGGAAACTCAACAACCTGCTTCTGAATGACTACTGGGTACATAACAAAATGAAGGCGGAAATAAAGATGTTCTTTGAAACGAATGAGAACAAAGACACAACATACCAGAATCTCTGGGACACATTCAAAGCAGTGTGTAGAGGGAAATTTATAGCACTAAATGCCCACAAGAAAAAGCAGGAAAGATCTAAACTTGACACCCTAACATCACAATTAAAAGAACTAGAGAAGCAAGAGCAAACACATTCAAAAGCTAGCAGAAGGCAAGAAATAACTAAAATCAGAGCAGAACTGAAGGAGATAGACGCACAAAAAACTCTTCAAAAAATCAATGAATCCAGGAGCTGGTTTTTTGAAAAGATCAACAGAATTGATAGACCGCTAGCAAGACTAATAAAGAAGAAAAGAGAGAAGAATCAAATAGACACAACAAAAAATGATAAAGGGGATATCACCACCGATCCCACAGAAATACAAACTACTATCAAAGAATACTACAAACACCACTACGCAAATAAACTAGAAAATCTAGAAGAAATGGATAAATTCCTCGACAGATACACACTCCCAAGACTAAACCAGGAAGAAGTTGAATCTCTGAATAGACCAATAACAGGCCCTGAAATTGAGGCAATAATTAATAGCTTACGAACCAAAAAGAGTCCAGGACCAGATGGATTCACAGCCGAATTCTACCAGAGGTACAAGGAGGAACTGGTACCATTCCTTCTGAAACTATTCCAATCAATAGAAAAAGAGGGAATCCTCCCTAACTCATTTTATGAGGCCAGCATCATCCTGATACCAAAGCCTGGCAGAGACACAACAAAAAAAGAGAATTTTAGACCAATATCCCTGATGAACATTGATGCAAAACTCCTCAATAAAATACTGGCAAACTGAATACAGCAGCACATCAAAAAGCTTACCCACCATGATCAAGTGGGCTTCATCCCTGGGATGCAAGGCTGGTTCAACATACACAAATCAATAAATGTAATCCAGCATATAAACAGAACCAATGACAAAAACCACATGATTATCTCAATAGATGCAGAAAAGGCCTTTGACAAAATTCAACAACGCTTCATGCTAAAAACTCTCAATAAACTAGGTATTGATGGGACGTATCTCAAAATAATAAGAGCTATCTATGACAAACCCACAGCCAATATCATACTGAATGGACAAAAACTGGAAGCGTTCCCTTTGAAAACTGGCACAAGACAGGGGATGCCCTCTCTCATCACTCTTATTCAACATAGTGTTGGAAGTTCTGGCCAGGGCAATCAGGCAGGAGAAGGAAATAAAGGGTATTCAATTAGGAAAAGAGGAAGCCAAATTGTTCCTGTTTGCAGATGACATGATTGTATATCTAGAAAACCCCATCGTCTCAGTCCAAAATCTCCTTAAGCTGATAAGCAACTTCAGCAAAGTCTCAGGATACAAAATCAATGCGCAAAAATCACAAGCATTCATATACACCAATAACAGACGAACAGAGAGCCAAATCATGAATGAACTCCCATTTACAATTGCTTCAAAGAGAATAAAATACGTAGGAATCCAACTTACAAGGGATGTGAAGGACCTCTTCAAGGAGAACTACAAACCACTGCTCAATGAAATAAAAGAGGATACAAACAAATGGAAGAACTTATTCCATGCTCATGGATAGGAAGAATCAATATTGTGAAAATGGCCATACTGCCCAAGGTAATTTATAGATTCAATGCCATCCCCATCAAGCTACCAATGACTTTCTTCACAGAATTGGAAAAAACTACTTTAAAGTTCATATGGAACCAAAAAAGAGCCCGCATTGCCAAGTCAATCCCAAGCCAAAAGAACAAAGCTAGAGGGATCACGCTACCTGACTTCAAACTATACTACAAGCCTACAGTAACCAAAACAGCATGGTACTGGTACCAAAACAGAGATATAGATCAATGGAACAGAATAGAGCCCTCAGAAATAATGCCGCATATCTACAACCATCTGACCTTTGACAAACCTGACAAAAACAAGCAATGGGGAAAGGATTCCCTATTTAATAAATGGTGCTGGGAAAACTGGCTAGCCATATGTAGAAAGCTGAAACTGGATCCCTGCCTTACACCTTATACAAAAATTAATTCAAGATGGATTAAAGACTTACATGTTAGACCTAATACCATAAAAACCCTAGAAGAAAACCTAGGCAATAGCATTCAGGACATAGGCATGGGCAAGGACTTCATGTCTAAAACACCAAAATCAATGGCAACAAAAGCCAAAATTGACAAATGGGATCTAATTAAACTATAGAGCTTCTGCACTGCAAAAGAAACCACCATCAGAGTGAACAGGCAACCTACAGAATGGGAGAAAATTTTGCAACCTACTCATCTGACAAAGGGCTAACATCCAGAATCTACAATGAACTCAAACAAATTTACAAGAAAAAAACAAACAACCCCACCAAAAATGGGCGAAGGATATGAACAGACACTTTTCAAAAGAAGACATTTATGCAGCCAAAAAACACATGAAAAAATGCTCATCATCACTGGCCATCAGAGAAATGCAAATCAAAACTACAATGAGATACCATCTCACACCAGTTAGAATGGGGATCATTAAAAAGTCAGGAAACAACAGGTGCTGGAGAGGATGTGGAGAAATAGGAACACTTTTACACTGTTGGTGGGACTGTAAACTAGTTCAACCATTGTGGAAGTCGGTGTGGCGATTCCTCAGGGATCTAGAACTAGAAAAATACCATTTGACCCAGCCATCCCATTACTGGGTATATATCCAAAGGACTGTAAATCATGCTGCTATAAAGACACATGCACACATAAGTTTACTGCAGCACTATTCACAATAGCAAAGACTTGGAACCAACCCAAATGTCCAACAATGACAGACTGGATTAAGAAAATGTGGCACATATACACCATGGAATACTACGCAGCCATAAAAAATGGTGAGTTCATGTCCTTTGTATGGACATGGATGAAGCTGGAAACCATCATTCTCAGCAAACTATTGCAAAGACAAAAATCCAAATACCGCATGTTTTCACTCATAGGTGGGAATTGAATAATGAGAACACATGGACACAGGAAGGGGAACATCACACACCGGGGACTGTTGTGGGGTGGAGGAAGGGGGAGGGATAGCATGAGGAGATATACCTAATGCTAAATGACGAGTTGATGGGTGCAGCATACCAACATGGCACATGTATACATATGTCACAAACCTGCCCATTGTGCACATGTACCCTAAAACTTCAAGTATAATAATAAGAAAAAAAAAGAAAAGAAAAAAGAAAGAAAATTAATGGAATTTGCATCTGATAGCTTTTATTTTCTCTGTAAAGCAAAAACAGGGGTAATCTGCTCACAGTAAGGGCAAGGGTGGATAGATCAAATGTCTGTTAGAGGTGGAGAAGTTTTGAAATCCTCATTGCACAAATCAGGAAACTAAAGAAGAGCAATCAAATTGCCAGGTTCTGCTAAGGGCTTATCTGAAGTTGGTCAGTGTGAACTTAAAGTGTTCCCAAACTTCCCTGTTTTCTGATGTTCTAAAATAATGCTTGGCTTCCCTGGTGCAAGCACAAAGAAAACCCTGCTAGGGTCAACAAGAAT
The DNA here is from genome assembly GCF_009828535.3 of Hylobates moloch. Classification (NCBI taxonomy): domain Eukaryota; kingdom Metazoa; phylum Chordata; class Mammalia; order Primates; family Hylobatidae; genus Hylobates; species Hylobates moloch. Next base: position 83,067,372 of record NW_026652288.1, on the reverse strand, counting down.
GAAGAATAAGGCTGCTGATATGTAGAAAACACAATGGCTCCAACGTTTTAGCAATCTGAAGCCATTTAATGTGGAAGAAAACTGTCCAACATATCTCAGCAGGCTCTAAAAGCATTACTCTATTAGCGCAGACGGTACCAATTGAGCTCACTGTATGGGAAGAGCAAAATGTTCAGGAATTGGAGTCAGTTCAGCCATATACTAGCTATGAGATCATTGGCAAATTATCTAACCTCTTCAGGTCTCAGGTTTTGCTTCTATAAATTGAAACATCTATAAAGAGTTTTGAGCCTGGATATTAATCTTTAATTAACTTAAGCTTTAATTAACCATACCTAAGGAACAGGTCATTTTACTAGAACACCAAATAAAAGACACCAACTGACAGGAAACCATAATAGATCTTCACACAAGTACTTGTTTTTTTTAATACATGTCCTTGCATATTGCATTCCTGAAGCAGCAGAACAAAACACCAAAGAAAATATTTTCTGTAATGTTAAAGGGCTACAAAATGTAATATATGTGTGTGTGTGTGTGTGTGTGTGTGTGTATACACACACACACAACTATATACTGCAGTATCTATCCACATGTGTATTTATATATACACACATACATACACATGTATATATACACACATATGTATATATGTGTATAGATAGATAGATAGACACTGCAGTATATAGTTGCAACCATCCAGCCATTGAGGCCAGGAAATATAAAAAATAAACTAATATAGTAAGGGCATTTTCAAGTTTTAGCTTTTTTGAGAAATGTCCATTTTCTTCAAGGAACCAAATTAAATAAAGTAAAATAGAGAATATATATATATTTTTTGAAAGACCAAAATTCACACATTTGTATTTAAATTAATAGTTGTAATTTTTAGCTTAAAAATCAACTATGCAGAAGTTGCCTTATCGAGACTGGGAAAAAAGATGGCAGAAGGTGAAATAAATGTATACCAGACCTGCATGAAATCACACCCGTGCTCATTTCATTCAAGCAGAAGTCTAAGTTTTATCTTCCATTTTATAGATATTAGAGCCTATTCATTTTGATGAGCAGCATTACCTGCTCTCCTTCTGTTATAAATAAATGGAGCCACAGACATCTATCGTTTTATCTAGGCATACAACATAATATCAAATATGAAATTGATTTTATAACAACCTTAGAAGAGCAGCCATTAAACTTTTTAAAAAGATGTTTAAGTCAGGATTTTATAAACAAGACTGTAAGTCTAAATTCCTATAACCTTAATATTGTATTCCACTGATATTGCCTTTTTAGAAAGATGCCCAGTATATGTGATATTTTACAAACTATATTTTTTACAGATCTTTACAAGTTAAAATTATACACAGATATCACAAAAAATAGAGTGGAGCAATAATTATGAGCAAATTAATACCGAAGTATCGATACAATCTTATGTTGCTTATTATCCAAGAATGTATGTTCACTGATCAGTTAAGTGAGCCATTTATACAATGACATGCTGTCAATGAATAAGCATGAGTATGTGTAAATTATCTATTTCAAAATTGTATTACCTTGAAAAATATGATTCCTTCAAGTTCTTTACAGCATTACAATTTTCAATATTAATGGTTATGGGTTTAACTAGCACCATAGTCTTTCTACTAAGAAAACACAATGAAATTGTTCTCTAGAAAATAATTCCAGCTTAAGAGTAATGTTTACACGTTTTTCTTCCTAAAGCAACAACACTTCATAAATTGCCAGAAAAGTAAACATTGTTGAAAATTGAAAATTAAATACCAAAAGTCTAAGTCTGAAAGTAAATTTTTTAAATGTGCTATGTGCATCCTTATTGATACTGCACATACAATATATATGTTTATTTACTTCTTTTTCCATTCTCATTAAATGCTTTCAAAATAGAAAATAATTTTCAGTAAAATCTCAAAGCAACAGAAATCATAATCGATTAAGTTATATAAAATGGTATTGGGAGTACAGTTTCAAAAAATTAATAATTTAATCACAAAGAGCTTCAATTTATCCTTTTATGACTATATATATATAGTCATAGTATATATATATATATATACATATATATACTATTAAAGTAAAAATATAAAAATTGGGCAATTTTTTTTAAAAACTTCTATTTTTTTGGAGACAGGGTCTTGCTCCATCACCCAGGCTAGAGTGCAGTGACATGATCATAACTTACTGCAGCCTCCAATTCCTGGGATCAAGTGATCTTCCCACCTCAGTCTTCCTAGCAGCAGGGATTATAGCCAGCAGGCACAACACCTGACTGGCATTTAATTTTAAACCTTGTGTTTCCACTTTAAAAGATACAGCCATTTGCCTCCCGTGGAAAGACTGCTGACACAAGTGTTCTATTATAGACCCCAACTGGCTTCAAACCACTCTGTCATTTCCGTAAACTGGTTGTATAGCATTATATTATATTTAGTTAGTACTATAGGTTGCTGGCTTACTTAAAAGATATATGTAATATGTGTGTATATGTGTATCTTACGTGTTAGACCAAGTCATACTATAATTAATCAGGCAGAAGTATAAATTTTTAAAGATTTATTACTACAACTAACAGCAGGCAAGTTATTAACATCCTTAAATTCAGGAACTCTAGGCTATATTGTCTGCCATGGTATTTATTATCAAATCCTGCAGACCTCTGATTAATAGAATTAATAAATACCTTTCAAAAGTTAATATTTTAATATAATCTTGAAAATAATTTTAGAGTTGTTTCTAGCCTAATATTAAGACTCAATAATTACTGAAAGTATGCAAGAAAACTAGTGTAAAATTTAAACCTTTCAATACAAACATCCCTATCCAGTCATTTATATGCTAACAAAGTTACAAAAATCAGCCTGTAGGAATCTCTTTTTCCTTGGAGAATATTACACACATTGAATGTTACACATTATTTTTGGCTAGATTCAGGAACAATGTGATCTGCTTTATTAAAAGGAGAGATGAAACCAATTTAACTATATAATGAAAAACTTGTTTGATAGAAAATATGATTAGTAATTTTACATGAAAAATAAACATTTGATACATTTTAAATACAATGGAAATAACTCAGTACTCTTTATACATGAAAAATCCCACTTAGTTTTTTATAGCATTAAGATTTTCAATAATTAATGATTTTAAAATAAAAAATAAACATGCAATGCATTCAATACAAATCACTGCACATTGAAAACTGCATAACAGATTTAAGATCCCAAATGTTATTGGCATTTTTCTAACTTGCAGACACATTCATTACTCCAAATTTAAGTTAATTGCTGTTTATACATATTTTTACATAATTTGACTGCAAATGTCATGGTTTTGAAGTTAAAGGGGCTAATACGCACCTTGACTTCCTACAATACAAATTTTTCAGGTTCATTTCAAAATATTAAAATTAGATTAATACAGAAGGCAACCAGGAATTTACATCATGACTTGGTGGTTTAACAGATTTAACGTATACTTCAAATACAGGCATACCTTGTTTGATCACACTTCTTTTTGCTGGGCTTTGCAGAGAATGTATTTTTCACAAATTGGAAGTTTATGGCAACTCAGCATTAGCCAAATCGATTGGTGTCATTTTCCCAACAGCATGTGCTCACTTTGTGTGGCACTTCTCATGTATTTCAATTTTTTCATTATTATGACATCTGTTATGTTGATCTGTGATCAGTGATCTCTGATGTTTCCACTGTGATTGTGCCCGGGTGTTGGAAACCCCATCCACAAAGATGGCAGACTTAACTGACAAATACGTGTGTTCTGACTGCTCCATTTACCATCATTTCCCTATCTCTCTGCCTCTCCTCCTGCCTCCCTATTACCAGAGACAAAACAATACTGAAACTAGGCCAATTAACAACCCTACAATGGCCCCTCACTGTTCAAGTGAAAGAAGAGTCACATATATCTCACCTTCAATCAAAACTAGAAATACTTAAGTTTAGTGAGGAAGGGATGCCTAAAACCAAAATAGGCCAAAAGCTAGGGCTCTTGTTTCAAATGGTTAGCTAGGTTGTAAATGCAAAGGAAAAGATCTTGAAGAAAATTAAAAGTGTGACTCCACTGAACACAAAATTGTTAAGAAAGCAAAACAATGCATTATTGCTGATATGAAGAAAGTTGTAGTAGTCTGGATAAAAGATCAAACCACCTACAAAATTCCACTAAGCTGAAGCCTAACCCACAGCAAGGCCCTAACTCTCTTCAATTCTGTGAAGGCTGAGAGAGGGTTAGGAGACTACAGAAGGAAATTTGGAAGCTAGCAGAGATTGGTTCATGAGGTAAAGGAAAGAAGATATTCCTATAATGTAAAAGTGCAAGGTGAAGCAGAAAGTCCTGGTGTAGAAGCTGCACCATTTACCCAGAAGATCATTCAGGAAGGTGGCTACAGAAAGCAACAAATTTTTAATGTCAGTGAAATAGCCTTCTATTAGAAGAAGATACCATCTAAGACTTTCACAGCTAGAGAGAAGTCGATGTCTGGCTTGCAGCCTTCAAAAGAAAGACTGGCTCTTTTGTTAAGGGCTAATGCAGCTAGAGACTTTATGTTGAAACCACTGGTCATTTATCATTGTGAAAGTCCTAAGATCCTTACGAATTATGCTAAATCTACTCTCCCTGTGCTCTATAAATAGAATAATAAAGCCTGGATGACAGCACATCTGTTTATAGCATGGATTATTGAATATTTTAAGCCTACAGTTCAGACTTACCCTTTCAAAATATTACTGCTCATTGACAATGCACCTAGTCACTCAAGAGCTCTGATGTAGATGTACAAGATTAATGTTGTTTTCATGCCTGCTCATACAACATTCATTCTGTACCCCATAGATTAAGAGGGAATTTCAACTTTCAAGTCTTATTATTTAAGAAATACTCTGTAAGGCTACCACTGCCATAGATAGCGATTTCTCTAATGGATCTGGGCAAAGTAAATGGAAAACCTTCTTCCAAGGATTTACCATCCTAGGTGCCACTGAAAACATTTGTGATTCACAGGAGGAGAGCAAAATATCAACATTAGCAAAAATAAGTTAATTCCAACCCTCATGGATAACTTTGAGTGGTTCAAGTCTTCAGTGGCAGAAGTAACCGCAGATTTGGTTAAAAAAAATAGCAAAAAAAAACTAGAATTAAAAGTAGAGCCTAAAGATGTGAATGAATTGCTGCAATGTCATGAACAAACTTGAATGGAATGAGGAGTTGCTTCTTGTGGATGTCAAAGACATGAAATCTACTCCTGGTAAAGACGCCCTAAACATTGTTGAAACGATAACAAAGGATTTAGTACATCACATGAACTTACTTGATAAAGCAACTAAGAGAGAGAATTGACTCTAATTTTGAAAGAAATTCTACTGTGGGTAAAATCCTATCAAACAGACTTGCATGATACAAAGAAATCTTTCCTAAAAGGAAGAATCAACTGATGTAGCAAACTTCATTGCTGTCTTATTTGAAAAAGTTCCCACAGTCACCCCAATTTTTAGCAACCACCACTGATCAGTCAGTAGCCATAAACATCAAGGCAAGACCCTCCAGCAATAAAAAGATTAAGACTCACTGAAGGCTCAAATAACCATTAGCATTTTAGCTTTAAGTACTTTTAAATTAAGATATGTATTTTGTTTTTTTTTTAGATTCAATGGTATTGCATGCTTAATTGACTACAGTATAGTGTAAACATAACTTTTATATGCACTAGAGAAACAAAAAAAATTGTGTGATTCATTTTACTGTAATATTTGCTTTATTGCGTGATGTGGAACAAAACCTACAATGTATCCAAGGTGTTCCTATACCTTTTTTTTTTTTTTGCAGGTGAATGAGCAGTCCTTTTAACAATAAGAAATAAACTTCAGCTTCTTCAAAGATGTGAGATGAGCACCTTTTTCCTTGTGTTCTACATCTTGGGACACATTTTATGGGAATAGGAGCATAACGTATTTACTCAACCTCAAAATAATTCCTCTATATAGTTTCCTGCATATTTCTTATTTGGCTCCCATTCATCCATTAGATTAAATTTCACAAGTTTATAATCTTTGTTAATATAATACTAAAACTCAACAATGAGCCTCAACAGGTTAGAAATTCATTCTCCAGGCTTTAAACCAGTGCTTCTTGAACAGGTGTTAAGAGGAAACTAAAGAATGTGATACGTGCTATGGGGGAAAAAATTCTTCCCTTGTGCAAATAAACTTTGTTGCCTAAGCATTAAACAGACTTCAACAGCTCTTTTCTTTCCAGAAATTTTTCTTAAATATGCTAATCCAGATTGCTAATATCCAAGAGAGTAATTTAATATGAGACATTTGTCAAGCTGTTTTGACCAAGGAAATCTTAGAAAGTGAGTATCTCTGATAAATTGTGTCTCCACTGAATTGAATTTGGAAAATACTGAAATATTTCCCAGATAAGTCTATCTTTAAGGAACTTCAGAAGAGATAATCTTAAAAATGTCCACACAATAACTATGGTTTTTAGTTTTCTTGCTAACATATAACACTGTTCCCTCTTCTTGCATTCAAAGAAGAAAAACGAACATCCGGTACCCATTAACTCCCTGAAGGCAATTGTATCTTTATCTTTTCTGTCTACTGAATAATTCTAATTCCTTTCATCTTTCTTTAGAAGTCCCATTTTGAAACGTGTGAGAGACTATTAATGCTCCCTAACTCTTCCGCAGTTTTTCTATATTTTCTTAATAATTTCAGCTCCAAACTTTGAAAATAAAAGTGAAAAATTAAATAAAACTTTTTCTCAGTGATTCATAATTATAACAGGTATCAATATTAGAATCATATTATTTTTAAAAATAAGAGCACTATATTGCATACTGTTTAAAAAAGACTGCATATTGAATCTGTGAGCCCAGGATCCAGGGAAGAAATTCTGGATCAAGTTGGCATATCTCTTTAACTTAGTTCTTTCCTTCATTTCTGTCATTTTTTTCCTTGTATAGTTTTTTGGTTTTTTTTTTTTTTTTTTTTTTTGTTTCGGTTTCACCTTTTTAAAACTATATTCCTATCTTAACCAGGAAATTGGGTTTCTGGTATAGAAACTTTACAACACAAAACATTTATGCATCTAGGATATAAGATTTTCTCCATCATCAAATTAAAAGCGTTTTGATTTGGAAACACAGTCCAAAGGGGAAAAAAACACCATTAAAGTGAAAGTTATGTCAAAATAACCAAACCGTCAAAGGCTTATTTCTGTTTTTTTTAAGAGAAAAATATATTCTTGCCTATCTGCTATAAACCCCAAATGAATGAATCCTTCAGGACTAACTTCCCTTGATAATAAATCTGCAATGTTAAAAAAAATCCAAAATAACAAATTTTATAATCGTTGGGGACTTGGATACTTGGAAACTCAGTCTAAGGGCTGAAATGAAAGAAACAGACCAGTAAATTGCTAGTTTGACCGTAGAGGGGATGGTGGCAGTGGTTAAAGGGTGACTGATAGTAGGGAAGGCAGGATCAGGAAGGCAAAGATAGCAGACCTTTGTCTGTAACACAGCACAGCACGTGTGTGTGTGTGTGAACGTGTGTGTGTGTGTGTGTGTGTGTTGGTGGGTGGGGGTGGTGAAAGTAATGGCAGCAGCAGAGGCAAAGCCGAGAGTGATGGTGGCAGGAACAGCAATGAAAGAAACAACACACGATGCACGATACTTGGCATGTTTGTAGTCTGGAGGCAAGATTTAAAGAAAATCAAAAGTTGGTAGCCAAATGAGAGGAAATCAAGTCCACTAAGCTAAATGAAGAGTCAAGTCAGAGAACCAGCTCCAAGACAAGTACCATAGAATACAACTGAGATTAGACACAATGTCATATCCATCAATGTTCAAAAGCAGGAGGAGCAAGGGGCTGCACACAGGAGTGCTGAATAAATTCCAATGCATGTTTTATTGCAGCTGCAATTGTCTTTTAATAATGAAGCCGAAAAAGCCTCATCTTCCTTCATTCAATCTTAAGGGGCTTCTGGTCACAGAGAGTAATCAGGTCTTTACAGTAGATGACCTAGTCCTCTCAGAAAGCAGTAGTTATGGCCACAATAGACACATGTGGTGTTGGGGGTGATGGATAATACCAACAGCTGAACATCTAGCTGTGATCATGAAGAAACCAGGGGATAAAGAGCAGGAGGAAGCAACAGTCAAATTATTCCAAGTATAGGTACTTTCTAAACAGATCACGACTTAGGAATTTTCCTCAGGTTTCTCATCTTATTTCTATATCCAAAAATGGAATCTTGACAGTCAAATGTTTTATGTAGTGCTTCTTATTGCTAATGTCTGAGTCAGTCATGTAGGAATCAGAATCTACTTCAAAAAGTTTTAATAAGGATGACTTTAGATCTGGACAGGGTGAAGAAAAATAAAAAGGAACACTGCAGCACCAAGGGAATGGCAATAGAAAGAAGTTATGACTGACCTAAGGGCAAGAGAAAAATGGTGTTACTGGAGTACAATGAGAACTGGAGGCATAGAAAAAGACCACCCAACCAGGGTCACAGTGATAAAAAGATGTAGTAACTGCTAGAAATCATGGCGTAGAGCAGGAAAGAACGGCAGGAACGGGGGTATAACCCAAACTCTCTCTCTTACACTCTGTTCTCCTACCATTGTCGTGCATTTGTTGGATTTTTAAAAGAAGCCAACTATCAAGGTGGCCTGGGTGGATGTAGCTTATAGAAGTCACGGTGAGCTTCCCAAGGCATACAACAAGACAAAGAAGAGGAGAACATGGATCTGGGTGGGTTGAGTTACAGATAAAAACCTGTAGATATGTTATGGAATTAATGGGACACACAGTTAAACCATGCCTAAAATTAATGCTCTTGGTCAAAAATATAGAGTCTTCCCTATTTGACTTCCCTAAAGTAAGGTCCTCAAATCATGAGAGATGGGTATTGAGTGGTTGGAAATTAAGCGTTATTAAAACATGTTCCAGAACTCATGTGTGTGCCATGCATTATTTGCCAAAGAATGGGAGCCACTAACCAGAATAAACAAAATTATGTGAGGTACAGCAGTCTTCTGAAATAATTTTAATATTGGGAAATATATTCTAGATGCTTCCTTCTTAGCATATTTTGATGGTGACAATGAAAAATTGTTTTGCTTTTAATGCTGGTCATTTAAAACCGATTTCTTAATTTCTTAGCAAAGGCTAAATAATCGTTTCTGTCTTTTTTTCCTCAACAAGTGCTGTGTTCACTCAGTGTTTGATAAGTTGATTTAAAAAGCGAGTTATAGACATGCTCTAATAACATACATCATGTGTTGTTTGATTTTATTCTTGTGGCTGTAGGTTAATCAGTTTGGTTTGGGGTTTAGTTACAAAGAACAGAGAGTCAGTTTGATATTAGTGGTTCTTTCTGACCCAAAAGCCATTATTTCTTCTTTATAATATTCTTCTCTCATTAAAAATGATGTTGGCCTTCCTTGTTGACTAAATGCATTGTACAGACTTCTACTACATTTTTCTTTCTTATTTTTTTTTTTTCTTTAGATGGAGTCTTGCTCTGTTGCCCAGGATGGAGTGCAGTGGCGTGATCTCGGCTCACTGCAGCCTCTGCCTCCCAGGTTCAAGCAATTCTCCTGCCTCAGCCTCCTTAGTAGCTGGGACTACAGGCGTACACTGCCACACCTGGCTAATTTTTGTATTTTTACTAGCGATAAGGTTTCATCATGTTGGCTAGGATGGTCTTGATCTCCTGACCTCGTGATATGCCCCCACCTCAGTATCCCAAAGTGCTGGGATTACAGGCGTGTGCCACCGCACCCAGCCTACTACATTTTTTTTTCCAAAAATGACTTTATTGAACTGATTATAAATATCACAAAATAACGCCTCCATGAACATAAGATTTTCATATGTGTATGTATATACCATCAAAAGAGAATCAAACTTTGTAACATAAAACATTATATATTTAAGTGAAAATAATAGATGAAAAGGGTAAAGAAATTTTGAAAAATAAATTTTTCTATGCCAGGTTATGGGGGTAGAAGGAGAAACAGTGTGAGAAACAGTAGCTACACACTCAAAGAACGGTTAAAGGATTATGCCAGCTTGTCAAAACTATACTGCATATTGTATGGCTAAAAGTGTTAAAATTGTTCAACAGAAAAATCAATGGAACAAAAGAGGTAAGTCATGACTATGGTGGATGGTCAGGAAACAGAATTGCTGTTTTTCCATGGGAGCTTTTGTTGCTACTTTTCTAACACTTCAGTGATTGAAAGGAAATCAAACTGCGAGAACTTACTGCCACTGCAGTGAGCCCTGGGGGATTTGTCACAAATTTGGAACTTGAGTGGCCTCAAGCTTCGCAGGTCTGCTCCTCAGAAGTGACAGAAAGCAAAGAGAAAGCAGAGCATTAGTGACATGGAACTGAGCACCTACGTATTTTCAAATGGTGGGTGAACTTCAGGCCACCTTTTAAGTTTTACATTAGACCAAATGACCAAAAAATTTCCTCTAAAGTATGTGCTACACTTAGGAGTTTCCAACAACAACCATTATTTGGCAGCTATTCACAGATAATTCTGAACCTACTCTTGCCTAATAGAAAGCTTCTTAAACACTGAAAATTGGATAAATAACTACAAAATAGAGTGGCTTTACAACTCCTTTTAGACTATTTTATAGGGTGTCATTTTACTAAAAACCTCAGAAAGGATAGGAACATTCAAAGAACTTAGCTCTTGATCCTGGAGAGCTGGTGAACATCAACAGCTTATTCTGAAAGTAGATTGTAGAGAGTGCAATTGACTCCAACTACATGATGTCCTGTATTCCCTGAATAATGATATAATCACTAGAAATAGTGTGTTTACTCTTTGTCTGCACTTTAAACAAAAGTATACTACTTGAAACATTTATTCAAACATTGTTTCACTCTAAATCAGTGTTTCTTAAGTGAAGCCCATGAATTGTAATCACCTGCAGTGTTTGATCAAAATGCAATTTCCTAGCCCCATTACCAGGTAATTCATATGCATGTTAAAATTTGAAAACCACTACTACAAAGAACTCATGTATTATATTAGGAATAAGAATATGAACATTAGAATCTACTTTGCTATACTTTTTGATACTTTTAAAGATTTTATGAAAAAAAGGAAACTTAAGGAGAAAATATTTTGAGTAATTTGAATATGTCTAAACATTATCTGATATAAACTATAACACATAGTTGTAACTTTCTAATTCCCCACCTCTCCTGACCCCCACTTTCTAGTTAAGAATTTTGGATTAAAGTCGATTCTAGAATTCTAAATAATCATGTATTTTCTACTTCTACAGTCTGGAAGAAAAGAATCTAAGCTTAAATAGCAAGCAATATTTTGGCTGATTCTTAAATACTTTTAAAAGGGCCTCGCTCTTGTATATTTCATCATTTTATATAGTAAATCATAAACAAATCTTAATACTAATTAATGAATTTTTAGGGACACTTTTATTTAAGCAACTTGTTTCCCATAAATATTAATTATATAACCTAAGCCGGGAGCTTCTCAACTACAAAGAAGTATCAGTTCAAGAAAACTTCCATTACGCATAAAGTGATAGGACAACTGATGGTTTAGGAAGAGCTCAATTAAATACATATAAGGAGGGAGTGAAATGATCAAGAACTTATAAATTAAACACTCAACATACAAATAAAATCTTATCTATGTGCCAGCAATAAAGGGAGAAAATAGAAAAAAGAAAATAAATATGCACCATACAAGCAAAAATATAAAATAGCTAGAAATCTAAGAAAGCTAACAATGAAATTATAAATTTTACTAAGGGACGTGAAAGATCAGGCCCTCTTCCCTTTTCCTTCTTTTTCCTTACTGAACATTAAGCTAAACTAACTGGGTAAGACAGAGAAAAGCAGGCATCCTAATAGAGGAGGGTTTTCATCCAAGATGGCCCAGAGAAAGGGATCAGAGCCTGAGCACTATGAGGAGAGGTTTCAGACGGAGGGAACGCTGTGGGGAGCTAGGGGATTGGCAGAATGAGGAGGCATCCAAAGAGAGGCAAGTTCAGACATAGACTGCTCGACCCCAAGCAGGATGAGGGTGTTCCTGCAGGAGGGCAGCCCAATAAGGAGCATCAGAGCCCAGGTGGGGTGCGGAGGACATCTGTCAGAGGAAGGCACAGTGGCAGCAATGGGAGATTGGTTCAATACAGGGCAATTGGTCAAATAGGTAAATACCTTAAGATTAATAAAAGCCATGTTTCTCATTAACATAAAAATGTTGCAAATATGAAATGGGAGAAAACTCTATGTGGTGTTTGATTAGAATTTTAGGTATTAGTGTAAACTCATTATTTTTAATAGATAGAAAGATATAGAAATATAAAGAGATATAAATTGGATGAATATACATTTCCTAACTCTGTCCACTGAGAGAGCCTAGGGGGAGTGGTTCCCAGATAGTAATGAGGATACCCAGCACCCAAATCTTGGATTTAAATATCACTATCCTCTAAAAGGAAATGAGACGTCTAAAAGATAACAGGAAATAAATCTAGAGGACTTTGGGTTTGGCATTAACTTTTATGCACAACACCAAAGGTACAATCCACAAAAGAAATAATTGATAAGCTGTACTTCATCACAATAAAAAAATATGCAAAAGACACTACTAACAGAATGAGAAGACAAGCCATAGACCAGATGAAAATGATTATTAAAGACATATCTGATAAAAGATCCATCCAAAATATACAAGGAACTCTTAAAACTCAACCATAAAAAATTGAATAATCTGATTAAAAAATTGGCCAAAGTCCTTAGCAAACACCTCACCAAAGAAGGTATACAGATGTAAATAAGCATAGAAAAAGATGCTCCACATCCTATGTCATTACAGAAATGCAAATTAAAACACTAACGAGGTACTTCTACACGGCTATTAGAAAGGTCAAAATCCAGAATGCTGACAACACTAAATGCTGGCAAGGAGGTGGAATAAAAGGAACTCTCATTCACTGCTAGTGAAAATACAAATGGTATAGCATCTTTGCAAGTCAGTTTTGTAATTTCTTACAAAAGTACTTATACTCGTACCCGATGATCCAGCCATCACACCCCTTGGTATTTCCACAAAGAAGCTGAAAACTTATGTCCATATAGAAACCTGCACACAGGTGTTTATAGCAGTTTTATCTATCATTTCCAAAATTTAGAAGAACCCAAGATGTTCTTCAGTAGGCTAATGGATAAACTGTTATGCATACTGACAAAGGAATATTAGTACTAAAAAGAAATGAGCTATCAAGCCATGAAAAGACATGGAGGAATCTTACATGAATATTACTAAATGAAAGAATTCAATATAAAATTGTTACACACCGTATGACTTCTGATATATGACATTTTTAAAAATCCAAAACTACGGAAATAGTAAAACGTTTGGTGGTTGCCAGGGGCTGGTGGGAAGATATAAATAGGCAGACCATAGAGCCCTAGAAGATTTTTAGAGCAGTGAAACTATTCTGCATGATACTATGATGATGGGCATATATCATGATACATTTGTGGAATCCACAGACTTTATTACACCAACACTGATTCCTAATGAAAATTTGGATTTTGGATGATAATGATGTGTCAGTGTGGATTCACTGTTCATAACAATGTACCACTCTGGTGTAGGATACTAACAGAAGAGGATATGCAAGAATGAGGGCAGGGCATATATGGGAAATCTCTGCATCTTCCAATCAATTTTACTACAAATGTAAAATTGCTCTAACAATTAAAGTATATATTATATATATATCCGAAAATCATGCAAAAAATTGATTACTGAATTTGAAAAAATGCTCACAGATACTGATTTCATCAGGTTTGTCAATAGTTCGTACAAATAAAAAGTTATATATCTACAAGAAAGATTTTGTATATTATATACGTGTGCTAGATTTGATAAGGAAAGTGCATGAATAAAAAGAAATTGTTTGCTCCATATTTGCCCAAAACTACTCTTATTCCTAAAGGAACAAACTGAAATGTAGATTAAAAACCAAAAAAAGGAAACACAATTATCCTCGGAGAAATGGCTGGTTCAACAGCTAGAGAAGGAAAAGCACAAGATGAGCCAGGAACATCTTACTGGGCCAGAAGGCAAGAAAGTGCTTTCAGTATGATAGGGTTATGCTAAAAGTTCATGTGTTCCACCCTAAAATGCTTCTACTAGTGAAATAGGGAAAGTTTTAGCCTGAAAGAATAAAATGATAGTAATAAACTGTGACCCATTTAATGAAAATAGAATGAGTACATACTGATATAAATTAGTCAATTAATTAATTAAAAGTTAGCTGGGCATGATATATTACAAAGGGGAAAAGAATACTGTCTTCATCTGTTTGTATTGCTGTAAGAAATATCTGAGGCTGGGTACTTTATGAAGAAAATATATTTGGCTCACATTTCTCCAGGCTGTACGAGAAGCATGGTATCAGCATCTGCTTCTGGTGCTGCCAGGAAGTTTCTGCTCATGATAGAAAGCAAAGAGGAGCTGGTATGTAAAGATCACACGGTGGGAAGCAGAGAAGAAGAGATGCCAGACTGTTTTTAACAACTAGATGGCAAAGGAACTAAGAGTGAGAACTCATTTAATCTCATGAGAATGCCACTAAGCCATGAGGGCATATCCCTCATAACCCAAATACTTTCCACTAGGTCACACCTCCTATATTGGGGATAAAGTTTTAACAAGAGATTTAGAGCAGACAAATATCCAAATGATACCAGACAGCTTTACAGGGGAGAAGGCTGGCAGATACCACCTTAATCAAGAGCCACCTGACAGGATGCAGTAAGATAATAGCTTCACTTCTGTGACATATTTCCAAAAGATACATCTTATAAAAGTAATCATGAAGAAATATCAGATAATTCCAAACTTAGAGACTATAAAACAATAGGTCTATAATCCTTAAAAGTGTTGAGAGAGTGATATTATCAAAATGGTGGAGTAAGAGCAATCTGGCTTTACTCTCCGTCATAGAAAACCAGAATCAATTATCTAGGGCCAAGATTATCACCAGGGACATCCCAGAACTAAAAACTGAGGATGTGATGACTCCAGGTATCACAGCGAAGTGAAAAACCACAAGCAGGAGGTAAGAGAAACAAAACTCTCCGGCCACAACACCCCTCCCCTAAGCTGCCAGGCACTATGCAGAAAGGTTCTACTAGATTCAGTTTTTACCCTGGAAAAAGTGAGATCAAGGAAGACAGACCGTTTCATCACCAGTTAGGTTTCTTCACAGGAAAAACATTTCTACTTGAATCCACAGGAAGCATCATAAATGCCTGTAAGGTGAAGGCTTCTAAGGGAAACTAGAGGCATAAAGTAGAGGTGTGGCTAGTACCAGCCAGGGCAGAAAACTCAGCAGCTATTCTTCATCTCTGTCAAAGGAGATGCCAAATCACTGAATCTGTTCAGCAGCAACATGCTTTAGGGGAGGTACTTCAGGGGCCCTCTGGGCATAACCCTTTGCCAGCTTTCCCACACAGCGGGGATATATACACTTTAGGACTCCCCCAACCCCAATCTGGGATAGGCAGCACTCTGAAGTTATTTGCAAGAACTGTGGCAAATCTGAGCAAGGGTGCCATCTAGTGCAGAAAAGGAGGCAGTGTTCTTGGGCTGAGGGTACTCAAAAATCAACCGGCACAGGACTTCTAGTCACGCATATTCTAGAAAGACCAAACCAAGGCAGACAGCAAAGACTGAAATAAATAACTAAACCTTGAATGCAAAGACATAGACGTACATCCATAAGAAACAAAAGCAAACAGGTAGCCATGACCTCCACGAAAAGATGAAAAAGGAGCCAATGTCTGACCCTAAGAATATGGTGATTTGTGACCTCTCAGATCAGCTATTCAAAACAGTGAACTCCAAGATAACACAGTAAATCAGTGCAGAAATTTATTCAGATAAATTTAACAAAAAGAATAAAATAATAAAAGATAAATTAAACAGAAATCCTGGAGCTGAGAAATACAATGGCTAGATAGAAAAATACGTTAGAGGTTATTGCCAGCAAAACTGATTAAGCAAAAGAATCAGAGAGTATGAAGACAGGCTGTTTGAAAATACACAGTCAGAGGAGAGAAAAAAAGAATGAAAAAGAAAAAAGAATGTCTACAAGATCTAGAGGATAGCCTCAACAGAGCAAATCTAATAGCCGTTGACCGCCAAGAAGGTGTTGAGAAATAGCAAGGCGTAGACAACTTATTTAAAAAATAATAAGAGAAAATATTGCAAACTTAGAGAAAGATTATCCAGATACTAAAAGGTCAAAGATCACTAACCTGATTCAACCCAAATAAGACTACTCCAAAGCATATAATAATCAAATTTTCAAAGGCCAAACACAAAAAGAGGATTGTAAAAGCAGCAAAACAAAAGAAACAACATATAAACGAGCTCTAATTAAAGACATTCCCAGACACACCAAAGCTAAGGAAATTCATCACCACCAGACTGAGCTTACAAGAAATGCTAAAGGGAGTTATTCAATATGAAAAAAAAGAATGTTAATGTGCAAAATGAAAACATCTGAAAGTATAAAACAATGGAAAAGGCAAGAACAAATACAAATGCAGAATACTCTAAACTTGTGATGTATCAACCACTTATACCTTTAGTATGAAGACTAAAAGACAAATCTATGAAAAATAATTACATAATTTCTTAAGAGATAGGAATATATAAAGATATAAATTGAGACAAAAAAGGTCAAAATGTGGGGAAATAGAATCTTTTTTTTTTCTTTTCTTTGAGTCAAAGTTGTCATCAGTTTAAGTTGTTATAACCATAAAATATTTTGTAAGCCTTGTGGTAATCATAAATCAATAATATGTTAAAAATAAAAAGTAAGAAATTAAAACATGCAACCAGAAAAAAATCACTTAGCCAAAAAAAGCCAGTAGAAAAGAAAAAAATGAAGAGAGAACTTACAATACAACCAGAAAATCAGAAACATAATGGTAGTAGTAAGTCCTCACCTATCAATAATAATATTGAATGTAATAAACTAAATTATGCAACTGAAAGAACAAGACCCAATCATATGCTGCCTACAGGAAACTCACTTCACCTATAAAAATAAACATAGACTAAAAGTGAAGGAGAAAAAAAAGATTCCATACAAATGGAAACCATAAAAAAGCAGCAGCTAAACTTAGATAAAAGAGACTTCAAGTCCAAAACTATCAAGAGACAAAGAAGGTCATTATATAATAATAAGTGAGTCAATATAACAGGAGGATATAGCAATTATAAATACATATGTACTCCAACATTGGATCACAAAAATATATAAAGCAAATATTAATAAATATAAAGAGACACACTGTAACACAGTAATAATAGGAGACATTAGTGCCCCTCTTTAAGCAATGAACAAGTCCTCCAGACAGAAACTCAACCAAAAAAAAAAAAAAATAGAGTTTCTAGACCAAAAAGACTTCACTGATATTTACAGAATATTTCAACAAACTGCTGAAGAATACATATTATTTTCATCAGCCTATTGAACTTCTCCAGGATAGACCATATCTTAGGCCACAAAGCAAGTCTGAACAAATTCAAAAGAGTAGAAATCATATCGATTATCTTTTCTGACCACAATGGAATAAAACTAGAAATGAATAACAAAAGGAGACCTTGGAAATTGCACAGATACATGAAAATTAAACAACATGGCCTTGAACAACCAATGGGTCAATGAATACATTGCAAAGAAAATTCTGAAATTCCTTGAAACAAATGAAAATGGAAACACTATATACCAAAACCTATGCAGTATAGAAAAAGCAGTACTAAGAAAAAAGTTTACAGCAATAAATGCTTACATCAAAAAAGAAAAAAGACTTCTAAAACTCAACCTAACTATGCACCTAAAGGAATTAGAAAAGCATGAACGATCCAAACTGAAAATTCATAGAAGGAAAAATACTAACAATCAGAGCAAAAGTAAATGAAATTGAGATGAAAAAGAAAATAGAAAAATAATCAACAAAATAGAAAGCTTTTTTTGAGAAGATAAACAAGATGGATAAACCTTAGTGTGACTAATTAAGAAAAACAAAGACCCAAGTAATATCAGAGATGAAATATGAAACATTACAACTGATACCACAGAAATATAAAGAATTATTAGAGATTATTGTGAAGAATTATACACCAACAAATCAGAAAATTTAGAAGACATGAATAAATTCTTAGAAGCATACAATCTTACAAGATCGAATCATGAGGAAATAGAAAAACTGGACAGCCCATTAAGTAATGAGGTTGAATCAGTAATTTTAAAAATCTCCACAAAGAAAGTCCACAACCAGATAATTTCATTGCTAAGTTTTACCAAACTTTTAAAGAAAATACAATACTGATTTTCCTCAAACTAATCCAAAAAATTTGAAGAGGAAAGAACGCTTTCAAACTCATTCTATGAGTTCAACATTACACTGAAATCAAAACCAGACAAGGGCACAACAAAAAGGCAAATCGGAAGCCAATATCCCTGATGAACACAGATGCAGAAATCCTCAACAAAATTTTAGCAAACTGAATCCAACAGTATATCAAAAAGATTATTCATCATGATTAAGCAAGATTTATCCTAGGGATGCAAGAATGGTTCAATACATAAATAAATAAGCTATAGCACATGAACAGACTGAAGGACAAAAACCTATTATTTCAATGAATGCAGAAAAAGCATTTGATAAAATGTAGCATCTGTTCATAATAAAAACTCTCAAGAAATATAGAAAAAAACATACCCCCAAACATTAAAGGCTGTATATGACAAACCCATAGCTAACATCATGCTGAATGGGGAAAATTTGAAAAACTGTATTGTAAAATTTGGAAAACGAAAAAGATACCTAGTTTCATCACTTTTATTCAACATCATAGCAGAAGTCTTAGCTAGAGCAATTAGGTAACAGAACGGAAAAAAAAGGCATGCAAATGAAAAAGGAAGAAGTCAAATTGTCCTTGTTTGCAGATGACATAATCTTATACTTATAAAAACCTAAAGTCCACCAAAAACCAGTTAGAACTAACAAACTAATTCAATGAAGTTGCAAAATATAATACTAAATCATGACACACAAAAAAAAACAGTAGTATTTCTATATTCCAACAATGAACAATCTGTAAGAAATCAAGAAGGCAATTCCATTTACAATAGTTACAAAAAATGAAATACCTAGGAATAAATTTCACCAAAGAGGTAAGACAGCTCTGCCATAAAAACTATATAATACTGAAGAATGAAATTAAAAATGACACACAAAAAATTAAAAGAGATCTCATGTTCATGGAGAAAAATAATATTGTTAAAATGTCCATACTACCCAAAGCAATCTACAATGTCAATGCAATTCCTATCAAAATAACAATGACATTCTTCACAGATTTAGAAAAAAAATTCTTAAAATTTGCATGGAACTACAAAGAACCCCAAATAGTCAAAGTAGTCCTGAGCAAAAAGAACAAAGCTAGAGGCATTATAATACCCAACTTCAAAGTATACTACAAGGCTATAGTAACTAAAACAGCATGATATTGGCATAAAAACACATAAACTAATGCAATAGCACAGAGAACCCAGAAATAAGTCTATGCACTTACAGCCAACTCATTTTCAACCAAGACACCAAGAACATAAAAGGACAGTCTGTTCAATAGATAATCCTGGTAAAACTGGATATCCGTATGCAGAAGAATGGAAATAGAACCTTGTCTCTCATCATATACAGAAATCGCTCAAAATGAATTAAAGACTTAAATGTAAGACCTGAAACTATGAATCTATTAGAAAAAACACTGGGAAAACATTTTAAGACATTAAACTGGACAATGATTTCTTTGGGTAACACAGGTGACAAATGAGATTCTATAAAGATTTAAAAAAAAAAAAAAAAAAAAGCCTCTGCATAGCAAAGAAAAAACCAATAGAGTGAAGAGGTCATCTACAGAATGATAAACTGATGTGGTTTGGCTCTGTGTCTCCACCCAAATCTCATCTTGAATTGTAATCCCCACATGCTGAAGGAGGGACCTGCTGGTAGGCGATTAGATCATGGGGGCAGTTTCCCCTTGCTATTCTCATGATAGTAAAGGAGTTCTCACAAGACCTGATGGTTTTAAGTGTGGCACTTCCCTGCTCTTTCTCTCTCTCTCCTGCCACCTTCTGAAGAAGGTACTTGTTTCTCCTTCACCTTCCACCACAATTGGAAGTTTCCTGAGGCCTCCCCAGCTGTATGGAACTGTGAGTCAATTAAGCCTCTTTCCTTTATAAGTTACCCAGTCTCAGGCAGTATCTTTATAGAAGTGTGAGAATGGACTAATACAGAGAATTGGTACTGGCAGAGTGGATTACTGCCACAAAGATAACCTGAAATGTGGAAGTGATTTTGGAACTGGGTAACAGGCAGAGGTTGGAACAGTTTGTAGGGCTCAGCAGAAGGCAGGAGGATATGGGAAAGTCTGGAACTTCCTAGAGACTTGTTGAACAGTTTTGACTAAAATGCTGATAGTGATATGAAAAATGAAATCTAGCCTGAGGTGGTCTCAGAAGGAGATAAGGAACTTTTTGGGAACTGGAGTAAAGGTCACTCATGCTATGCTTTAGTAAAGAGACTGGCAGTATTTTGCCCCTGCCCTAGACATCTGTGGAACTTTAAACTTGAGAGAGATGATTTAGGGTATCTGGTGGAAGAAATTTCTACACAGCAGTGTTCAAGAGATAACGTGACTTATTCTGAAAGCGTTCAGTTATATATGATCACAAAGAGATGGTTTGAAATTAGAACTTAGTTTAAAAGGGAAGCAGAGTATAAAGGTTTGGAAAATGTGCAGCTTGACCATGTGGTAGAAAAGAAAAACCCATTTCCTGGGAAGGAATTTGAGCCAAGCTGACTGCAGAAATTTGCTCAGGTAAGGAGGAGCTGAATGTTACTAGCAAAGACAATGGGGAAAATGTCTCCAGGGCATGTCAGAGACCTTCAGAGCAGCCCCTTCCATGACAGACCCAGAGGCCCAGGAGGGAAAAATCGCTTCACGGGCGGGGCCCAGGGCCCAGTGGATCCCTGCAGCTTCAGAACTTAGCGCCCTGCATCCCAGCTGCTCCAGCTCCAGCTGTGGCTAAAAGGGGCCAAGGTTACAGCTGAGGCAATTGCTTCAGAGGATGTGAGCCCCCAGCTTGGTGGCTTCCACATGGTGTTCAGCTTGTGGGTGCACACGAGACAAGAGTTGAACTTCAGGAGCCTCTGCCTAGATTTCAGAGGATGTATAAAAATGCCTGGATGTCCAGGGAGAAGTCTGCTGCAGTGGACTCCTCGTGGAGAACCTCTGCTAGGGAAGTGCGGAAGGGAAATGTGGAGCTGGAGTCCCAACACAGTCTCCACTGGGGCACTGCCTAGTGGAGCTGTGAGAAGAGGGCCACCACACTCTAGACCCCAGAAAGGTAGATCCGCCAACAGCTTGCATTGTTCACCTGGAAAAGCTGCAGTCACTCAACACCAGCTTGTGAAAGCAGCCACAGGGGTTGTACCCTGCAGAGTCACAGGAACAGGGCTGACCAAGGCTGTGGGAGCCCACCCCTTGCATTCGTGTGCCCTGGATGTGAGACATGGAGCCAAAAGAGATTTTGGAGCTTTAAGATTTAATGGTTACCCTGCTGGATTTTGGACTTTCATAGGGCCTGTGTCCCCTTTTTTTTTGGTCAATTTTTCCCAAATTGGAATGGGAACATTTATCCAAAGCCCACACCTCCATTGTATCTTGGAGGTAACTAACTTGCTTTTTATTTTACAGGCTCATAGGCAGAAGGGACTTGCCTTGTCTCAGATGAGGCTTTGGACTTGGACTTTTGAGTTAATGCTGGAATGAGTTAAGTCTTTGGCGGACTGTTAGGAAGGCATTATTGATTTTGAAATGTGAAAAGGACATGGGATTTGGGAGGAGCCAAGGGCAGAATGATATGGTTTGGCTCTGTGTCTCCACCCAAATCTAATCTCAAATTGTAATCCCGACGTATTGAGGGAAGGGCCTGCTGGGAGGTGATCAGATCACAGGGGCAGTTTCCCACATGCTGTTCTTGTGATAGTGAGGGAGTTCTCTTGAGATCTGATGGTTTAAAGTGTGGCACTTCCTCAATCTCTCTCTCTCTCTCTCCTGCTGCCTTGTGAAGAAGCTCCTTGCTTCTCCTTCACCCTCTACCATGATTGTAAGTTTCCTGAGGCCTCCCCAGCCATGCAGAATTGTGAGTCAGTTAAACTTCTTTCCTTTATAAATTACCTAGTCTCAGACAGTATCTTTATAGCAGCATGAGAATGGACTAATACAGAAACAATACTTGCAGTTTATCCATCTGACAAGGAATCAATAACTTGCATCTATAACAACCTCAAACAACTCAACAGCAAAAATTAAATCTGATGTAAAAACAAATGATCTAGATAGATATTTCTAAAAACAAGACATACAAATGTCAAACAAGTATATAAAAAGTGTTCAACATTACTAATCATCAGAGAAATACAAATCAAAACTGCAATGAGATATAATTTCACCCCAGTTAAAATGGCTATGATCAAAAAGAAAAAAAAATTACAGATGCTGGCAAGGAGAAAGAGGAAGGTTTGTAAACTGATTGTGGGAATGTAAATTAGTACAGCCATTATAGAAAAATAGTATAATAGTTCCTCAAAATAAACAAAAATAAAAATGCCATATGATCTGGCAATCTTACTGCTGGGTATATCCAAAAGGAAATCAAATCGAAGTGATATTTATATTTCTATGTTTACTGTAGTGCTATTCATAGCAGCTAAGGTATGGAATCAGGATTGCTAGATCACATAGTATTTTTATTTTCACAGCCTCTGGTAACCACCATTCTACCCTCTACCTCCTTGAGATAAACTTTTTAGCTCTCACGTATGAGTAAGTACATGTGATATTTGTCTTTCTGTGCCTGGCTCATTTCAATTAGCATAATGTCCTCCAAGTTCATTCATGTTGCTGCATATGACAAGAATTCCTTCTTTTTATAGCTGAATAGTATTCCATTGTGTGTGTGTGTATGTGTACTATATATATATAGTACACTATATATATATACACATACACACATATATATCACATATATACACACTATATATATCATAAGTGTTTGAGTTTGTTTGAGATAATAAAGTCTGCATTTGATGGATAACCAAATTATTCTGGTTTGATCATTAAACATTGTATATATGTATCAAAATATTACAGGTATCCTATTAATATGTAAAATCATTATGTATCCATTAAAAAGTGTTGAGATATAAGATCAAAGAATGACTAAGACACTGTATCAGACTGAAGAAGCCTAACGAGACATAGCAACTAAAAACAAAACATAATTCTAAACTGGGCCAGGTGTGGTAGCTCATGCCTGTAATCCTAGCACTTTAGGAGGCTGAGGTGGGAGGATCACTTGAGCCCGGGAGTTTAAGACCAGGCTGAGGCAACATGCCAAAACCCTGTCTCTACAAAAAATACAAAATTCGTTTGAGCATGATGGTGCATACCTGTAATCCCAGTCTTCTGCCTCAGTCTGTAGTCCCAGACTGAGACAGAAGAATTGCTTGAGCCCAGGAGGCAGAGGTTGCAAAGAGCTGGGATTGCGCCAGTACACCCCAGCCTGGGTGACAGAGACACTGTCTCAAATAATAATAAAAATAATTATTATTATAAAGTTGATCCTTTCTCTATAATGGACTTTGTTGGAACACCTGAGAAAAACTGAAAAGGGTCTAAGGATTCGATGGGATAACATACCAATGTTAATTCCTAATTTTGATGGCAACTGTAATTAGGAAGGAAAATATCCTTATTTGTAGAAAATGTACACTAATATATTTGAAGGAAAGATGGGCAACTTACTTTTAAATGGCTTTAAAAACAGACATTTGTACTCTTGCAAATTCTAAGACTACATCCAAATAAATAACTTTTCTAGGCATTTAAGATTATTTCAAAATAAAAAGTATATAATAAAAACGATTTTTAAAAAATTTGAGAAATAGACTAGAGTCCTGATTCTGAAAATCAAGAGTGTGAGGTTATTTAACATTTCCTTATTAATTTATTATAACAATTATATTATTTTTAACTTGATGAATATTTTACAATACACTTAGAAGAAACACAGTAGACAGAATAGTAAGAAAATATCTGAAAAAAGAAGAGCAATTAATGCACAGGGCTTGTACTACCTGATATTAGAAAAGTATTAGAAATATACAATAAATTAAAACAATGTAGCATTTTCACCCAATAAGCAGAGCAATGGCAATGAATACAAAGTCCAGAAGATTCAACTATGTGTAAAAATTTTGTACATGAAAAAGTACACATTTCAAATTAGTGTGTAAAGATAGGCTCTTCAATACTACCATTTTTAGGGTGTACAATCTTTTGGCTTCCCTGGGCCACACCGGAAGAAGAAGAATTGTCTTGGGCTACACATAAAATATAGTAGCACTACACTGTTGGTGGGACTGTAAACTAGTTCAACCATTGTGGAAGTCGGTGTGGCGATTCCTCAGGGATCTAGAACTAGAAATACCATTTGACTCAGCCATCCCATTACTGGGTATATACCCAAAGGATTATAAAATCATGCTGCTATAAAGACACATGCACACGTATGTTTATTGCGGCACTATTCACAATAGCAAGGACTTGGAACCAACCCAAATGTCCAATAATGATAGACTGGATTAAGAAAATGTGGCACATATACACCATGGAATACTACGCAGCCATAAAAAATGATGAGTTCATGTCCTTTGTAGGGACATGGATGAAGCTGGAAACCATCATTCTCAGCAAACTATCACAAGGACAAAAAACCAAACACCGCATGTTCTCACTCATAGGTGGGAATTGAACAATGAGAACACATGGACACAGGAAGGGGAACATCACACACCGGGGACTGTTGTGGGGTGGTGGGAGTGGGGAAGGATAGCATTAGGAGATATACCAAATGCTAAATGACGAGTTAATGGGTGCAGCACACCAACATGGCACATGTATACATATGTAACAAACCTGCACATTGTGCACATGCACCCTAAAACTTAATGTATAATAATAATAATAATAATAATAATAATAAAGAAAAAAGATCTATCATTTATTTTTATTTATTTTATTTTATTTGTTTATTTTATTTTATTTTATTTTATTTTATTTTATTTTATTATTTTATTTTTGAGACTGAGTCTCGCTGTGTCGCCAGGCTGGAGTGCAATGGTGCAATCTCGGCTTACTGCAACCTCTGCCTCCCGGGTTCAAGCAATTCTCCTGCCTCAGCCTGCTGAGTAGCTGGGACTACAGGCACGCACTACCACGCCCAGCTAATTTTTGTATTTTTACCAGATAGAGATGAGGTTTCACCATGTTGGCCAGGATGGTCTTGATCTCTTGACCTCGTGATCCACCCACCTCGGCCTCCCAAAGTGCTGGGATTACAGGCGTGAGCCACTGCGCCCAACCAGGGGTCATTATTCTTATATCAGATAAAACAGACTTTAAATCAGACAACAGAGCCAGGCACAGTGGCTCACGCCTGTAATCCCCGAGCTTTGAGAGGCCGAAGTATGACAGAGCAGGAGTATCACCATCTTGCACAAGCACTGTTATTTTCCAATTCACCTTAATCAAAAACTGCCTAAATCCAAAGGGCGTTAGCCTAAATGGCTAAGATCAGCATGATCATAAACAAAAAAAACATCTCCGACCAGAAACATTCCAAATTCCTCTGCGACCAGAGACATGCTAGCTGCCCCCCTCCAGCTGGGAAGATGCCAGCCCCGAGACAACCCCCTTCCTGCTGGAAAGATGTCAGCCCCAAGAGAATCCCCCCTTCACCCAGAGACATTCCAACCTCACCATAAACTTCTTCCCCACACATAAACATTCCAAGCTTGTGATAAGACCCCTCACCCTAAAACCAATATATACTCATGTACTTAGTCTGTAAGAGAAAGCGCTCCTGATTGAAATCAGCCAGAAGCCCTTCTCAGGTTTTATCAAAAGTAAACCTGTCTTTAACTGCCAAAAAAAAAATATATATATATATATACTAACACTAATGATGGCTGATGAGCAAAAAAAAAAAAAAAAAAGAAGAAAGGTAAAGAAAGGAAACTGCAAAAAAAAAAACATCATATTTTAAGGAAGTTTACAAATTTGTGATGGGCCACATTCAAAGCCATCCTGGACCCCATGCGGCCCAGGGCCTGTGAGTTGGACAAGTTTGGTTTAGATCCTTATATCATACTTAATAACAAAACACATTCTGGATGAAAAAATATGTGATTGTAAAAACTTAAGACATAAAGCTATCTAAAGAACATATGGGTTAATATGTACATAATTTGGCTTCTCAGAATCTAAGCTTGATGTTAAAGAAAGAAACAGTAAGAAAGATCTATAGCTGTGTTTACATAAACAGAATAAATGGACAGTAGATTAGAAAAATTAGATGAAATCTCAAAGATGAAAATCATTTAGCAAATACATATTTTTATAGTTTTACATCATTAGCTATCAAAGACTTGCCAATTTATGCAATGAGAAGAAAGATCATACCTATTGGATTGGAAAATATTAAAAAGAATGTAATATCTGTATTGCACAGGGCACAACGAACTTCTGCCTGAGACATTTCATTGGGCTATGACCTTTATGGAAGGCACCTTAGGAATATACATTGAAAGAATTTAAAGTGTGCATATCTTTAACCCCAAGAATTCATGATCAATAGTTTATCCTAAGAAAATAATCAAACTGTGCATTGAAATATGCAGTTCATAGTTAACAGAAAAAAGAAATGAAAGCAAAACAAAATTCAAGCAATAAATTGTTAAATTATAGTATACAATAATATTACATTGTATACTAATTATATCTTAAAATTATAATAACATCTTCTAATTATGTTATAATTATAATTATGCCTTCTAATATTTCACATATTAATATGTGAAATGTATGACAGAGTATTAAAATACCGTCTTTGTTATATATACTTATTATATATTTTATTTATGTATATATACTTTCAAATAATATGCACACACACATAAACACAGAAATAAAGAGAATGGATGAATAAAAGGAGCTACCTTGTGATGACAGAATTCTGTTTTTTTCTTCCTATCTGCTCAATTTTTTTTTCTAATTATTAAGATGAGTATTTCTTGTTTAATAAAAATAATAAAAGCCACAAAATTTTATGAGTAAAACTTAGTCTGAGAAGAATAGGGAGGCAGAAAGTTTACATAAAAATTTAGTTTAAGAAGAAACACCTAAAAAACATAGTTAATTTAATATTTCATGTTGTGCATTCATTCCCTTTATGTTTTGTATTACAATATCTGTTACACAAGTTACACGTACAAGAACTATTTATGAGTTACAAAATAATCGTATAACTGATAGAGACCCAAACATCATATCTTTGAAATTGCAAGTTATTGTTGCAAGCAATCTGTTATGAATTATTGCATTTCTGTGTGGTGTATGATAATTAAGCAACTCAAAATAATTCCTATTAGTGTCTGATACATATTTTCTAAGAGTGTTTAAATCCACATGATAGCAAAATATGAATTACTAATTTTATAAAGAAAATTATTGTTTCCATTAAAGTAAAAATGCTTATATGATTCAGATAATTAAGCAAAATAGAAAATCACTATTTTTTGTAAATAGATTATTTAGAGAATTAAGTTCAAATACCACATATCAAGACATTTTAAAAATAGTTTTAATCAGTGAGCTTTTAAAATGATTACTTAATTCTATAGTCTTAAAATTGAAAAAGACCATTTAAAAAAAGATAATCAGAAAATTTATTTTTAATTCATTTCTACTTCTACGAACTCTCTTGAACTTCTATAGTATATTTAAGTTTAATGGCATGAATAACTAATTACAAATGTAATTTGTGACACCATAGATATTACCTTGAGACATGGAAGAATATGTCAAATGTACTATCTAATACAAAAAAGGTAGATCATTTTCTATGAAAAAAATAACATGCAGTATTAATTCCAAGTAATGGATTACCAGGTTTACCAGTTTGTACTCTCAAGAGGTTTCAATTTTAGAATTGCAAGAGCATATATTTCCATTATTGAACATAAGAGTTGAATTCATACAGACAGATGAATATTACAGTTTGATCATGGTATCATAAAGATTTATTTTATATGAACTTTCAAAAACAAGATCTTGTAGAAGATCTCAGAATAAATACTTGGGTTTCTTTATATCTCTCTCAAAATACATTAGACTCACTTTAACTATATATATTAAAGTGATGAAAGCTTTGTGCTTGGGCCATATCAGCATCCATTTAATCATATCAAATTCTAAAGAATACAAATATTATTTGCAACTATATGTTTCCCACCTCTTCTTTCGAATCTTGATGCTCACATGCTTTGGAATGATATCTAAGTAAGAAATGAACACATTGTTTTGTAGGTATATCTTTGCATGTCTTTACCAGAAAAAGCCTCAGGATTATATGTAGTAGGGGTCAGCTTTGTGATCAAAGCAGTATTTTCTGAACTAACTGAAACACGGAGTCTTTTAGAAAATAGAAAGCAAAAGAAATATGAATTAGGGAAAACAACTCACACAGTGAAATTCATGAGGAAGAAGCTGCTCCTGTTTGCCCTGTTTTTCCTTTGGCCCTTCAGGGCCATTTCTGAAGGCTGAGTTATCACCAAAAGAACAGAATGAAATCATTCCAATGAGGTGCTGCATATTCTGCATATACTATTTCATTAAACCCTCTCATTCTATGAGGAAGATGTTATCTCTATTTTGCAAATGAAGAAATGAGGCTTAGAGGGATAAGGAGCTTGCATAAGGTTATATAGTTTAGAAGTTTGGGGAATGGAATGCATACATTGAGCATCCATCTATGCTCACTCCTTTGGTGGTGTAATCTAATCTCATGGCTTAAATACCGTCTATATGTCAACAAGTATAATGTAAGTGATGTAAGTGTTATATAGAAACAAAGTGCTTGAGCTTCAAGGTCCTTAACTGTGAAGCTCATGAATTTATCATTTCCAAGATAAACTCAGTGGTGTCAACCACAATAATCACACCTGGTAATAGCTAATATTCATTTTATGTATGCACTGTTATTGTGTGTTAGGCTCTATGCCAAGCTCTCTCTCTCTCTCT